>NC_072428.2:37698461-38001538 GCF_028878055.3 Symphalangus syndactylus | reverse complement strand
CCCAGCTGCATGGAGAATAGCAATCTACTTTATTGAGTCCAATTCAAATGTTAATCTCCTCTGGAAACACCCTCACAGATGACCCCAGAAACAACGTGAATCTGGGCACCCTCAAACCGATACAAAAATAAATATAACAGTAGTCCGGGCTCAGTGACTCATGCCTGTAATCCCAGCACTTTGGGAGGCCGAGGCAGGCAGATCACTTGAGCCCAGGAATTCAAGACCAGCCTGGGTGACACGGCGAAACCCCCTCTCTACAAAAAATATAAAAATTAGTCAAGTGTCATGGCGCACACCTGCAGTCCCAGTTATTCAAGAGGCTGAAGTGGGAGGATCTCTTGAGCCCCGGGAGGTCGAGGTTGCAGTGAGCCATGATCATGCCATGGCACTTCAGCCTGGACGAAAGAGGGAGATGCTGTCTCAAATAACGAAACAAAACAAAACACAACTATAACATAGAGCAATGCAATTTCCCTTTCTCAAACTTTTCTAACAGAGAGAAGCATGTTAATTCTTACTGAGGAAAACCAAGTAATTAATAAAAGGTATTTGGGGGTGTCAGAGCATAGGGATTAGGTATGACTTTACAAATTATAAATTCCTGGGTAAACCAAGCACCTTTTTCCTTGGATACAAATTTTGATTTAAAAATTTTTTTCTTGTTTTTTTTTTCATACTTTTTCTTCCTCTGAACCTATGGACTATATTGAATTAATTTTTTTTTCAAATTATAGATTTCGAGAAGGGGAGTGATTTGGTCCTTTACAGACGGATGAATGAACTTCTGTATCCGAATCTTGCTTCGGTGAATTATTTCTAGTAATAATATGTTGATTGCAAAGCTTTGAATATCTACAAAGACTTTGAAAGCTTGCTTTATTTGACTTTGAAAGGCATTCTTTCTCCCATCCTCCCTTTCTCTCTCTCCTGCCCCCCAAAATCTACAACTTCAGTACTTGTGACAGAAATCTAATTGTAAGCATCCTAATAATAGCATTACAGTCTTTTTTTACAACTTGGGATCAACTCAGACTTTACTAGACTGAAGACTAATCTCAACAGTGGATTGAGTCTGCTCCCATGAGCCAATCTTCCACCCCTCTCTCCTTCATCTTATTTATCTTGCCCTTGCCTTGTTTTGGCATTGGCACATCTTTGAGACTGAGACTCAAACCTCCTATACCTCGTATACCTACACTTCCATTAGTGTCTTTTGATGAGAACTGTATGAGAAAGTTCTGTTGTAAATAGTTGTACTTTATATCCATACATTTTCTTCCTCCTTGACAAATAAATTTGTCTTTCCTCTGTAAATATAATTTTATAACTAATCTTCTCACCTTAGGAGTCCTCCTCAATTCCTTTTTCAGAGAAAAGGGGCATGCCAGTTATCAGTTTCTTTATTTTGAGCTCCACACCCACCCCTTTGCCCTATTTGTGATGCTGGAGCTGGACCCTGTGAACATTTCTCCTTTGCCAGTTGGGCATGAGGTTAATCTTCACCCATAGAGGGCGCTAGAGGGCCAAGCAGGAGATGAAGACATCTTTTCCTGATCTTGTGTGCTTTGCTTCCTTTCAGCTCCTGTGGTACTCTTCTCCTGTACAGGACACCCCGTGGCACTCGCCCCAGAGATCTGAGTGGCATCCCAAGGCCAAGAAAGTTTCCTGACAATTTCTGTGGCACCTCAGTAGGATGTCCATGATGTTTACCAGCAGCCCACTTATCTTAATCAGCTCGGGCTGCTGTAACAAAATAGTACAGCCATGCTGTGAGTTGGGGTTTCAACATACACATTTTGGCAAGATACAATTCAGTCCAGAGCACTGCCACTTCCACAGCTGGCTTCCCAGGGGGTTCGATAACCTATCTCCTGCCCCCAAGCAGTTTCCCAAATTTGTCACAGGAACCCTAGCTGCATTCCCAGAGTTAAGTTACACCCTGGGTATCTTCCTGCCAAGTTTCATTAATACCTCAATGGAGTTCTTATGTGTTAGTTTTGGCTTGAAGGACCCAGTAACCTATTTGCCATCCAATGTCAGTCTTGTGAGGGGCCCAATCTCAAATTTATACCTTCTCATATTCTGTACTCTTAGAAGTTAATGCAGCTATCAGTTAATAATTCTTTACATTAAAATTTCCCTTTTCAAATTACTGCCTGGTTTCTGTCTCCCAAAGGGACCCTGACTGATAAAACAGTTCTTCTCCATCTGGCTCTCTCTTCACTGCCACCACTTCCACAACTTTGATCTAATTAAGCTCCAGAAACTCAGAAAACATTCATAAAAGGAGTTGCATTACATATTTAGACTTGAAAGAAGGCAATGAAAATAGAGTGGAAGAGAACTGCATTGGAGGTATTTTTTAGATGGAATGGGTAGAAATTCATTAATGCCTGGATTTGTAGGTGTTGCTCAGAAATGAAAGAAAGATTGGGGTGGCAGTCACTGAGGCAGGATTTCACAATTCAATTATGTGTGTCCCCTGCCTCCAGAAACAGAGATCACTGAGGAAGGAAGAACTAGGGGACAGAGAAGGTAACAGGAAATAATTGACAGGAGATGAGAAGCCTGGACAAGGAAGGGACTGGAAATAGCAACAATGTAACCACAAACGTCTGGAAAAAAGGAGGTCTAATTTGTGGAGGGGTTGATGCAGGTGTCTGCACTGTGACTGCTAAGAATGTCTCCTCACATCCAAACACATAGGCCTACCTAGGCTCACCCTTCATGTGGGTGTGCATTGATTTCCCCTTTGTACCAAACAGGCAGTCAGCACTAAAAGAAGAACACACTGTATCAACAAATTCCACCTCTTAAGCATTTATTAGATGCCTATTATATGCCATATCTCAGCTTCTCTGGATATAGACCTCACTAATTTTGTGTCCCTGCCCCGAGGGCCTCACAGCCAGGTCTCCTGAGAGCAGAGTGAAGAGGAAGCTCAGTATTTCTCAGGCAGGCTGGCAGGTCGGAAGTGATTGGGGTCTTTGCCACTCCTGCCCCATTCATTGGCAGCCTGATCAGCCAATGTGTCATCCGCATGATGGCCCATGAATTTCTGGAGATCCTCTCTGGCATTGCTGTAATCAAGGCAGGCAAGAAGGAGATTAATCATCAGGCCATTGAGCAACAGCCCACCCTCCCATTCTCCCCGTTCCAAGGGAGGGCTCAGAGAGGGGCCCACAAAGGCCAAGGAAGGAGGGGTGAACACACTGACCCTGCCTGGGCACCGCCCCATTCAGCCAGGCTGGGCACCCCTAGGCTGGATGAACAGCACCCAGAGAGGGAGGGTGAGGAATCACTCACCCCTACCATCCACTCAGACCCTCCCACTGAGCACAGAGGCAGAGAGAGGGCAAGAAGACGAGGGGCCGCAGCCTCTAACTTCTCTACAAGGAGCTCGACTCCCTCCTGACTGTCCGAGGCAGGCAAGCTCTGCTCACCCAGCCCTGGCCTCCCAGGAGCTCCAGTTACCTGATCACTTCTGCGGCCCAGGCACCCCCAGGTCCCCTTTTGGCAGCATCATAGTTCCCCCGAGCATGGAAGTATTTGTCTGCGCCAATGTAATTGGCTTCTTTCATGTCAGAGTACGCTCTCCACATGTCCCGAGCCCCTGGAAAGGAAAGGAAAGGAAAGGAAAGGCAGAACAGACATCAGGAGAACATAAAGACTCCAACAACACCTTAGAGGGGAATGAAAGAAGGACAAATCCTCCACTGACTTCAAGCTTTCAGCCTGTGATCATAGCAGCCTTGGATACCATGGGTTGAGAAGCACATTCCTTTATCCTAGTTGGCTTCTCCAGGTCCCCTGGTGAAGAGCCACTGCCATAGAATGAAGCTGCCTATGATAAGATCCAGGAGTGTATACGAATGAAGTGGTGACATGGAATACTGATGCTGAGAAAGGTGGCAGACACAGAGTACTTCTGCCCTGACTACTAAAGTATATATTCTTGCAAATGGAATACATGTCATTGTGACCTGAGTCCCAGTGACTGCTAGGAGCATACAAGTCCCTAAACACTTTCTCAGTAGGCTGTAGTGATGCTGTGGGTTGCTTGAGAAAGCAATAGAGCAGCGGTGCTCGGCCTTGGTTGCACTTTCTTTTTCTTTTTTATTTTTTTAGACAGAGTCTCACTCTGTCACCCAGGCTGGAGCACACTGGAGCAATGTAACTCACTACAACCTCTGCTTCCCGGTTTCAAGTGATTTTCCTGCTTCAGCCTCCTGAGTAGCTGGGATTACAGGTGCGTACCACCACACCTGGCTGAATTTTCATATTTTTAGTAGACACAGGGTTTCACCATGTTGGCCAGGCTGCTCGGGAACTCATGACCTCAAGCGATTCATCCACCTTGGCCTCCCAAAGTGCTGGAATTACAGGTGTGAGCCTTGGCTGCACTTTCTAATCACCCAGAGAGAAACTGAAAGTCCCAATGCCCAGGCCACACCCCAGGCCAGTTTCTGCAGACTCTGTTGGGGAGTTGCAGGCATGGGTAGTTCAGGTGATGCCAAGGTGTGCCTGAGATTCGTAATGATCAACCTCTAGGAAGTGGTCAGTGATGCATCTACCTGGCAAGAGCTCTGACCTCAAGCACAGCCGGGCTCAAACCTCTGCCCTGCCACCTGCTGACTGGCAGTAAGTCCCTGGGCATTGGCCTCAGCTGCTCTAAGTCTCAGCTTTCTCACCTTCAAAGAGGGGAAGATGCCTGCCTCACAGAGTCATTCTGAAACTAAATGAGAAAATGCTCTGGTCCTTGTGGGGGCTTGATGCACATTAGCTCCCAGCTCTTGTCAAGAAGGCTGGAGAAGGAATGGAAATAGAACAAACCAGGAAGGGAGCCCCTGACAGAGCGAGGCGAAAGAGCCCTGTACATTATGCAACTAGGAAATCGAAGGAGGAAAGAGAAAGAAGACAGAAGGGTCAACAGCCTTAGTCATACTCTTATGCGATTTATGCTGAGGGACATTTTATGCCAATTGCAGGCCTTATTTTGCATCTTCTACTCAAAACAAACAGCTCAGCTGCTCCTGGAAAGGATGACTGTTCTTTCTCTGAGTAACTGACTGACAATAATCCTCGACTCTCTAATCTGTTTAGCAGCTCCCCAGGCACCCGGCACATCCTGCACATTGGGCAGCACAACCTAAGAAAGCGGCTCAAATCTTAAGGAAGCACAGAAATACCCCGTGTGTGTTGTTACTGGATGCCCGGTCCCTTACGGCTCAGGAGATGTGTTTTTGATACACCTTGCAGTGGCTTCTGAAACATGATCCATCCACTGAACACACCCTGAGAAGCTGCACTACGGGGAAAGGAGATATTCCCAGCAGCTCTGAAAGATTCGAGACAGGCAACCCAGCAAACCCTAATTCCTGGCAGGCCTCAGCAGTGCTGACCCTAGCAACTCTGTGGTTCAAAAGCAGCCTTCTGAAAGCATCATTTTCCCCAGTTTATCAGGTCCAGGGTGATGTTTCTCTTCAGAAATCCTGCATACCTTCTGAAGCCTTACCATCAAAAGCCTCGCCAAGGAACGAAAAAAAGCTTTGGCTGCTGACACCCAGGACCAAGGAGCAGAAAACCAGGCCTGTGAGAAGCTTCATGGTGCTGAAATGAAAGGAGAAGTCAGGCAGTCGCCCACAAGACTGGCACAGCTTCCCTTGGGACTTATATTCCCACGAGAGCCTGGTTATTTCCACTGGATCTTATTAGAGTCTTAGTGGCTCATCTAGGAAACCTTGCAGCAGGACCTCACTGAGAGCCAGAAGCCCTCGGTTCTGAACCCATCAGCCCTGAAGCCTGACTGTGTAAGAGGATGCCAACGTGGCATTGATGGAGGAAGGCGGGAGTTACAACCAGACTGTCACTCCCTCAAGTAGCCTATAATTCCCCACAACGCATTTACTGTGTGTTCCCTCTGCCCAGCACAGAACTCAACATGGGATAAACACAAAGCAGGATCATTATTTTTTATTCTTAAAGCCTTTAGCACCTGGTATTCCCAGGTGGTCTCCCATCCAAGTACTACCAGGCCCGACCCTGCTTACCTCTCTAGATCAGAGGAGATAAGACACCTTCAGAATGGTATGGCTGTAGTCCCCAGGATAACTATTTTTTAAAGGAAATGATAATCTTGTTGGGAAAGAGAAAACAGAGTAAGTTTAAAAATCACTCCTTGGTGTGCTCCTCACCTGATCTGTGCTGAAGCCGAGCTGCGGGTCCCTGTCTGCCAGGGAGAGGTGGCTGCTATTTATACTGAGCCTTGCTGGTCTCTTGGGAGGGAAGAAAAGCTGGATGTGGTCCCTGGTGAAAGTCCCTGCAGGTCATTTCCCCTACAAAACGGTCTAAGACAAGTTCCTGGACGCCAGTGGTTTCTTCATCCTGGGTCAGTTATCCTAGTTGTGCAACCTGAGGGAACAAGATGTGCCTGACACCTGTCAGGGCAGGAGACCAGCCCTGCTCCTCAGCATTGAGGGGGCTGAGGCTGCGGAATTGAGAGTGGGAGCCCCATGTTGGCGGCACTTGGGCTGCTGGAAGGTGTGGAGTGAGGGTGGTTTTGAAGCCAGCTCCTGACTGTACCGGTCATTTCATCAGGATGGGCTCTGCTGGGCCACATGGCAGATGCCTCTGAAATGAAGTCCCTCTGAGTTCATATCTAAAGCTTCAAAGCTGACAGACTAGGTCCAGCACAGCGGTTCACTCCTGTAATCCCAATGCTTTTGGGGGCCAAGGCAGGAGGATCACTTGGGGCCAAGAGTTTAAGATCAGTCTGTGCAAAATTGTAAGACCTTGTCTCTACAAAAAATAAAAATAAATGGACCGGGTGTGGTAGTGTGCACCTGCAGTCCCAGCTACTCAAGAGGCTGAAGCAGAAGGATTGCTGGAGATCCAGGAGGTCAAGGCTGCAGTGAGCTATAATCATGCCACTGCACTCCAGCCTGGGTGACAGAGCAAGACCCTGTGTCTAAAACAAAACAAAATAAAACTAGCAGCCTAGCCCTGCCATGTCTCATGTGTGCCCTGGAAGGCTCCTTCCATCCCTCAGTCTAGATATCCCGAGATTTACCTCCTCAGCACAGAAAAGCCCTGCTCAGCTGGCCTAGGAAATTAGGAAATTAGGAAGGAAGGAAGGAAGCGGTCAGTAGCAGAGCCCAGCAGGGCTGAGGCCGGGACATGCAGAGAGGCTGGTGGACACAGCAGCACCTGTGGTTTCTTCTTCTCCAGTCCATTTTCACTTTTATTTTTTCTTTCTTTCCTTCCTTCCTTCATTTTCTTCCTTCCTCTCTCTTTCTCCTTCCTTCTTTCCTCTCTCTCTTTTCCTTCCTTCCTTCCTTCCTCCCTCTCTCTCTTCCTTCCTTCCTTCCTCCCTCTCTCTCTTCCTTCCTTCCTTCCTCCCTCTCTGTCTTCCTCCTTCCTTCCTCTCTCTCTCTTCCTTCCTTCTTTCTCTCCTTTCTTCCTCTTTCCCTCCCTCCCTCCCTTCCCCCTCCCTCCTTCCTTCCTTCTTTTCTTCCTTCCTTCTTCCTTCCTTCTTTTCTTCCTCCCTCCCTTCCTCTCTCGTTCTCCTTCCTCCCTCTCTCTTTCTCCTTCCTTCCTTCCTCTCTCTTCTTTCTCTCTCTTTCTTTCCTCTTTTCTTTTCTTTCTTTCGCACCTGGTATTCCCAGGTGGTCTCCCATCCAAGTACTACCAGGCCTGACCCTGCTTACCTCCCTAGATCAGACGGGATAAGGCACCTTCAGAATGCTATGAATATAGGCCTCAGGATAACCACTTTTTAAAGGAAATGACAATCTTGTTGGGAAAGAGAAAACAGTAAGTTTTAAAAACACTCCTTGGCATACTCCTCACCTGATCTCTCCTCTCCTCTCCTCTCTTCTCCTCTCCTCTCCTCTCCTCTCCTCTCCTCTCCTCTCCTCTCCTCCCCTCCCCTCCCCTCCCCTCCCCTCACTTCCCCTCCCCTCCCCTCCCCTCCCCTCACTTCCTCTCCTCTCCTCTCATCTCCTCTCCTTTCAAGACAGGGTTTTGCTCTGTTGCCTGGGCTGGAGTGCAGTGGTGCAATCATGGCTCACTGCAGCCTCAGCCTCCCAGGTTTAAGTAATCCTTGCATCTCAACCTCCCAAGTAGCTGGGACTACAGGTGTTTGCCAACACGTCTGAGTAATTTTTTAAATTTTTAGTACAGTGGGAGTTTCACCATGTTGCCCAGGCTCGTCTCAAATTCCTAACCTGCAGTCCTCCTGCCTTGGCCTCCCAAAGTGCTGAGATTATAGGCATGAGCTACCATGCCCAGCCAGAAGTTCATATCTGATTGCTTCTATTTTTCAGTGAAGTAGGAAGCAAAGTTGTCAACTGAGAATGAACGAGGAGTTGTGGGAAGTTTCAGGAGAGAAGAGAAGTAGAAAGCGGACATCTAGGAAAGGAAGAATGTGACTGAACTTGAGAAAGGTAGTGGATTGTATGGTAGCTCAAGGTCAATGACGATGAATTTAAAGTGAGACTAGTCATAGCAGTCATGCTTTTTTTCTGATCACATTCAGCTGCCAAGGTTCAGACTTTTAGCAAGTGGCAAATTGAATATCACTGTGCAATAAATGCTTGTTGAATTGCATGAGTGAATACATGCGAAGGTCAAAGGAGGAGGATTTATTTAAAGATGAGGGAGGGTTACAGGGCACAGGGAAAATGTTAACAGAGAGAGTGCCTGAAGGTAAAAAATAGGGCATAACATAGACTTCAACGACCAAGGGCCCACAGGGCCACTGGGGACAAGGTTGCCTAGAGTGTAGCAGGAGCAGGTCTTCCTCTGAGACAGGAAGGAGAGGAGCGATAACAAGGAAGATGCATTTTGAGATGAAGGACAGAGATCCTGAGGGAAACCAGCAGGCCCTTTCCTTTACCAGTCATAGGACTCATCACTCTCCACCTGTTTGCATTTCTGAGTTTGACCCAGAGTGCACAAAACACAGGGATAGGAACCTTGTCAGGCTTATTGATAGATAACTGTTGTCACTTTAACACCAAACACAGCACCTCACCTGTAGCAGGTTCTTAGTCACTTTTATTGATTGAAGGAGTCAATGCATAGTGAAGTAGGAGAAGTCGTCTGCAATAGATTGACAGGTTGAAGGTTAAGAAGAATGGAAAAGCTTTGGAACAATGATGTCATTTAGAGATGAACATGGACATTGGTTTTGTTTTTTTTTTATGTTTGCCTCGCACTAATAACTTTTATTTCACTCAAATTAGAGCAGTAATCTTCCATACATAAGTATATTCCCTGCCCAATAATTCAAAGCAAAAAAATCCACAATGATTAGTAAAGAAAAATATAAGAATTAACAGACCCTTTAAATTTGTTTTAAATATTAAAGGATTTAAAAAGTGTTTAAAGTTTGTAATTCCTAGTAGGAAAACATTATCTGAATGAATGCCCTAATGGCAAACCACTGTAAAATGCTTCAGCTGCATTTGGGGGAGAGGGGTAGGGATTATCTTCAAAGCACCCCAGCTCTCTTGATGAGAAGGTCAGAGGTACATTGGTTTGTATTATTGTGACATCCATAAGGTGATCTAGGTTGCTTTTCCTTCAGCAGGGCTTTATTTATCAGAAGGTCATTATGCTTGACCTCCAAATTTGGCTGATAATTTACTGATGAGATTCATAACCTTTGGGTTGCTCTGGTATTTTGACATATTTGCTGGATTCTGAGCCACATCCTGGAAGGCCACAATAACTTCTGGATCCTGCATGGCTGCAGTAGCCTCCGGATCACTAAGAATTTCATTGAGTCCAGGCATTCTGGCCATTCCAGGCATGCCCCCTCCCATTCCAGGCATTCCTCTGGGAAAATTACCAGGCATTCCCCCAGGAAAGCCACCTGGAAAAGAGCCACACTGAGCTCCTGACTGTCATCTGGCTTCTTCCTCCCTCTGGGCTCTCATGCTCTTCTCGAGCCTTCTTAACTCGTTCTATTCTTTCTTTGATCTCTCGCTCTTCACGTTTTTGCTCATACTTTCTCTGATGTTCTGCAATTTTCTGTGCCCTAGGTTGAACTTCTTTCAGCATTGCACTAGCATCTTCATCATAATCCAATTTACAGGCAAGAGCAAGATCATGGGCTGCTTCTTCCCAGTGGCCTAGAAGTCTGTGTGCTTTCCCCCGCCACTTGTAAGGCTGAGCTGAATCAGGATTTATTTCAATGGCTCTGTCACAGTCTTGAATGGCAGCATTTGGCTTCTGTAATTTGACAAAGACACTGGCCCTCTTGGCATACAAAATGGCCAAGCGACGATTCAGCTTGATGGCATCTGTGAATAAGTCAATGGCTTTCTGGAGTTCACCATCATTTAGGGCTTCAATAGCAGCCACTTTTTTATCATTTGCCTGATCCATCATCTCCTCCGTTATCTCCGCATTTTCGTCTCCCATTTCTTGAGGAGCATCAGTGTCTGGTTCAATCACACCTTCTTTATCAATTTCTAGATCACTTCCCTCACTTGATGGTTCGTCTGCCTTCAAGTCTTCCTCCACCTTCTTAGTATCAGGTTTTTCTTCCTTGGTATTTTCTTCTGATTTAGCTTTCTGAGTAGCAGGTGGTACTTTACCTCCCATGCTCTCCACCCACTCCCTCAGGAAGCGCATTTCCTCGGTGTGCAGAACGCTCGGATCCTGCTTACACATTTTCACAAAGGCCCGAAGCTCGTTCACTTTGCGGGGGTCCGTGGTAGGGAGGTGATGGGTGAAGCTGGGGGGGTGCGGCCCAGTTCCAGGCCCAGGCACTGGCTCGGCGTGACTGCGCAGAAGGGAGCGGCTGCCACGAGTGAACATGGACATTGTTAATATGCAATAAAGTCTCAGCCTACTTGAAATGTTTACATTAATTGTCAAAAAACATATTCAGAAGGCAAATCCTTATCATCTCTCCGCAGCTCCCAGAGAGATGTTATTAGGCATCATCTTCCGGGTTATGATGGCTTCTTAACTGGCTTCCACATTTCCCTCTTTGCTGCCAACTAATCTCTTTTCGATATAGCAGCCAGACTGTTACAACACAAGACAACTTCTATCACTCTCCATTCAAAACTCTCCAGAGGATTCCACTTCCACTCATAGTTGAAGTCAAAGCCCTTACAATGGTTTTCAAACTTTACTCAAACTGTCCTAGCTCCTTCCTTCATACCTCATCATCCAATTCTCTTCTCTTGCTCATTTTGCTCCGGCCACATTGGTCTCCAAACCCCCAGGCACGTCTTACCCTAGAAGCCTTGGATTAGCTGTTCCTTTCCTCTGGAACATTCTTTTCCCAGATATTTGCATATCAGGGCTTTGAGGGGGCTTGATCCGGGAATGCAGGATACTGGAAGTTTCAACAATATAATTATTGTCAATGAGAGTATTGGCAGTGAATGTGTTGGAAAGAGGGCTGTAAATGAACGTGAAAATTTTCCATGAACATGGGAGAGGACTGGAGAGTTTTGTCAACAAATACAATAAAGAGATACTTTGTCTCCAAACATCACTAAGAAGAATGTCTACATGGAAGCTTCTAGTGGGTATTTCTAGGCTGGGCACTGTGGCTCATACCTGTAATCCCAACACTTTTGGGAGCGCAGGCGGAGGATGGGTTAAGGTCAGGAGTTTGAGACCAGCCCGAGCTGGTCATCTTTTATAGAGTCACAGCCAGTCCCTTCTTTCTAACATGTACACCACATCTCCTAGGCACGACTGTCTTTTACTCATTAAGAAAAAACTCTGCCTCCAAACTCCTATCAGATGGAGAAGCTGCAGAGAAGATAAATGGCTCATTCAAGGACCAGAACCCAGGACACTCATGATACCTTGGCCAGTGCTCTTTCTTCTCCACCTCCTTGCCTCCATCCCTTAACAAATGTTCTTTTCTGGGAACTTGGACACCCCTTGAAAAGATGAGGAGTGATTTATGGTAATTCCAGGTTGGATTATTTGGTTTGGGAGAATGCCATTGGTCACAGCAATCTCAGCTCCTGGCAGCAGAAACCTGAACTTTGTCTCCATTCCATTTTGCCATGCTTATCTCTAACAGAAGGTCCTGTTATGAAACACCAGAATACCTTCCCAGTAGAGGTTGTGACACTGAGTTCCCATCACAGATCCTAAAACCCAGCCACCTAGACTTGGAGGCAGTGTGGCTGGAAGTTAAGAGCCAAGCCCTGGTTTCAGACAGACCTGGTATGACCTTGCCTCTGCCATATACTGATATTGTGGAAGAGCACTTAATGACCTGGAGAAGTGTAGACAATCTCTTAAGAGAAAGAGTGCAATAGACTATGATCCCATTTTTGTTCAGAGACATGTTCCCATGGTGAAACACAACCTAGGAAGTTTTACATCTGTGTTTCTAGGTAGTGGCAACAGCTTGTGTTATTCTAGGTTTTTAGAATTTTTTACAATGACATGTCCATTCATTTATTGATTCATCATCAGTCATTATCCATTCACTCATTGAGTGCCTTCTATGCAGCAGATACTACAATAGATACTGGGCATACAATGAGGAGAGATGGTGGCTAACCAGGTCTAGGCTGTGCCTCCATGAAAAAGAGACTTATAATTGGGGGAAAATGATTATACATATGTAGACATAAAGCTTATAATAAATCAGTAAGATTCCAATAAATAAACAGGAAAAAATATGTGTACAAAAAGTATAATGAAAGAAAAGAGAAAGCAAGGGGTATCACTAATCATTCTAAGATCGTTTCTCCTTAAGAACAACAGTCCCCAGGTACTAATATCATTGCTCATTCCTACCCTCTCTTATTAAAATAAATAAAATAAGAAATGGCTCAGCTGTCAAAAGGTCTCCTGCCACTTTACAGAAGTAAAGCCAGGCCATGGGCTATCGATTACCAGGAGGGCAGGAGAAAAGATTCCCTCCTGTTTCTTCCACTTAGCAAGTAAATCACCAGGAACACAAAAGGACCAACTATTTAATTGAGGGGTGGACTCTTTTTCTTTTTTTTTTTTTTTTTTTTGAGATGGCGTCTTGCTCTGTCGCCCAGGCTGTAGTGCAGTGGCACGATCTTGGCTCACTGCAAGCTCCACCTCCTGGGTTCACGCCATTCTCCTGCCTCAGCCTCCTGAGTAGCTGGGACTACAGGCACCCGCCACCATGCCCGGCTAATTTTTTTGTATTTTTAGTAGAGACGGGGTTTCACCATGTTAGCCGGGATGGTCTTGATCTCCTGACCTCATGATCCACCCGCCTCAGCCTCCCAAAGGGCTGGGATTACAGACGTGAGCCCCCGCGCCCGGCTGAGGGGTGGACTCTTAATTGTGTTTGCTGTGTGTCCCTTCTCACAAAGCCCACAACCTCTCATGGAGAGAGAACCCTTTCCTCCTGGCTCGGAGTTTCCAAGTTGCATTCTCTAGGCACCAGAATCCAAACCTGTCTGCATTGAGTTCTGCGTCTCTTCCCCTATAGGTTGTTGGCTGAGGCTCATGCCTCTCTGAAGCCTGCTGGCCTCTAAATGATGACTGAATCAGGTCATGAAAGACTCGCAGCGGGGACATGTTGGGATTTGGTCACCAGCCCACTGTCAGCAACAGCAAGAGCTGCTCTCAGAGTCTGGAACTGGTATTGCCAAAAGACAACAGAACTCTGCATTCTGTTTAAAAATATTTCACTTTATTCCTTTTCGAACATTTGCAAAAGGGAGTAATAAATTATAGGTTGGTGGATCACCTGAGGTCAGGAGTTCGAGACAAGCCTGGCCAACATGGTGAAACCCTGTCTCCACTAAAAATACAAAACATCAGCTGGGCGTTGTGGCAGGCGCCTGTAATCCCAGCTACTCGGGAGGCTGAGGCAGGAAAATCGCTTGAACCTGGGAGGTGGAGGTTGCAGTGAGCCGAGATCATGCCACTGCACTCCAACCTGGGCAACAACAGTGAAACTCCATCTGAAAGAAAAAAAAAAAAAAAGACATCTCAAAACCCCAAATCTCTTATGAAATTGTATAGTATTTATGAAACTAAGAACTGATTTGAGAAGGGGAAAATTGGTCTTAAAATTCCAATAATTTTTCTTAAATTTCGTTTCAATTTCAAGTCATTTATAGGTATGTCTTAGGATCATCATTAAACCTTCTGTACCAGTTAGGCTATTCAAATATCTACATCTTTAAACATGTATAGCAATTTTGAAAAATAGAGAAGTTTTTCAGTTTAGGTGAACAATGAAATATTTTGTCAAAAAGACTCCTTTTCCGTTTACGTTCATTGTCAGGAAAATCCAATGTAGGAAATTTACTGCTTATGATTGAACAACATCAAATTTGTGGATTTATCAGAGAGCCTGTCTCAATCTGATTAGTTAGCAAAATAGGGAGTCCTGTTTCGTTCTCCTAAACATTTTGTAACTCCCTGATTTCTCTTGCCTTCAGAGAGGTATGATTTACAACACAGTGGTTCAATAAACAAAAAGCCCTTTCAGGTCCAAGTGATTTGCCTTCCAATTTCCCATTAATTAAAGATGATTCTCTGCCTAAATGGAGACACAGGTCTCGTCTCTTGACACATAGTCTTTTTCCATAACCCCAGTAGTGTATCTTCCTGGTCAGACCTGCTGGGTGGGCACACTTCCCAGAGACAGGACCCTCCACCTCTCTGGAGCCCCCAACCTTATTTGGGAGCTCAGGCTCACTATATTTATGCCCAGGTATGGGGAGCTCACAGTCAGGAGACCTAAGCCCAGCAGATCTTACAAGGGGAAGAGGGGTACATACCACTCATAGACAGACTGAGGATAAGGATGACTTGAGCCCCTGCTTGGCATACCTTTCCTTTTTGGCACATAGATGTGTTCACCTCCAGGCCTGGCACAACTGGGAAAGGCCTGGAATCACTAGGCATTAGGATCAGCTAAAGGTTTCAGAGTCAAGGAAGTATTGAGCTTATGGCCTCCTGTAGTCCAGCTGGCTATAACATGTCCCAGATCTGTTCCCTAACTTCCACCAGGACTGCCCATTTCCCCAACTGTAATGTGGGATTTTTTTTTTTTTTTTGAGACAGAGTCTCACTCTGTCGCCCAGGCTGGAGTGCAGTGGCGCGATCTAGGCTCACTGCAAGTTCCGCCTCCTGGGTTCACACCATTCTCCTGCCTCGGCCTCCCAAGTAACTGGGACTGCAGGCGCCCGCCATGACGCCCGGCTAATTTTTTTGTATTTTTAGTAGAGACGGGGTTTCACCATGTTAGCCAGGATGGTCTCGATCTCCAGAACTCATGATCCACCCGCCTCGGCCTCCCAAAGTGCTGGGATCACAGGCGTGAGCCACTGTGCCCGGCCTAATGTGGGATTCTTTAGACTGGTGGGGAGTCATTAGGGAAGGAAATGCTTTGTGTTTGCTCAGACATTCATTCCAACCCGATCCCATCTCCAATGAGAGACTTGTAAGCTCCAAATCCTGACTTTCCTTAATGCCTCAGGTGCGACGCCCTATCTGCCTCTCTACTAGCACTCCCGCTTTGCTGCCTCAAGATGCTTCCCTCCCATTGATGATGTGTGGGTATTTCTGTTGTTGTTTTTTCATGTCTTTTTCCATCTTTTTTTCTTTTTCTTTTTGTTTTTTTGGAGACAGGGTCTCACTCTGTCACCCAGGCTGGAGTGCAGTGGTGCAGTCTCAGCTCACGGCAGCCTCGATCTCCCAGGCTCAAGCAATCCTCCCACCTCAGCCTCTTGAGTAGCTGGGGCTACAGAAGCACACCACAACACCCGGTTAATTTTTATAATTTTTGTAGAGATGGGGTTTCACCGTGTTGGCCAGGCTAATCTCAAACTTCTGGGCTCAAGTGACCCACCCACCTTGGCCTCCCAAAGTGCTGGCATTACAGGCGTTAGCCACCGCTCCCGGCCCACTTAAAAATTTTAATTTAATTTGATTTTTATTATTTTTTTTGCAGCCCACAACAAGATGTCTTCATTTTTCTTTTAAATTATTATTATTATTTCTTGGAGACAGGGTCTTGCTCTGTTGCTCAGGCTGGAGTGCAGTGGCGGGATTGTAGCTCATTGCAGCCTCTAACTCTTGGGCTCCAGTGATCCTCCCACCTCAGACTCTCAAGTAGTTAGGACCACAGGCATGAGCCACCACGCCTGCCCCAATATACATATATATATATATATACATATATAAATATATATATATTCCAGATTTTTGGCTTTCTCTTCTCCTTGAAATATTTTTAATAAGATTTCTGAGCTGGGCATGGTGGCTCATGTCTGTACTTGCATCACTTTGGGAGGCCAAGGCAGGAGAATCACTTGAGCCCAGGAGTTCAAGACCAGCCTTGGCAACATAAAGAGACCCTGTATCTACAAAAAAATAAGAAAACTAGCCAGGCATGGTGGTGTGTGCCTGTAGCCCCAGCTACTCGGGAGGTTGAGATGAGAGAACTGCTTGAGCCCAGGAGTTTGAGGCTGCAGTGAGGCATGATCACACCACTGTACTCCAGCCTGGGCAACAGAGTGAGACCCTATCTGTTTTGTTTTTGCCTTAGAATGTAGGTTTTATTATTAGTTAGGTATGGCAAGGTCAACAGCTCAGGAGATGACTGCCGTCGAGAAGATAGCCTCACAGTTCCCAAGAGAAGAGAGTGAACTATGCCACAGGGGACTGCACCAGGAAGTAAGTGGGTAAGTCAGGGAGCAGAGGAAGTAGGGGAGGTGTAGGAAGAGTCCTTACTGTGTTTCTGCAGGAAGGAATGGTGTGGCAGCATACACAGGTTTAGGATTGGCTGGCATGAATAATTTCAATGGGTGCAGGGGCATGGAGGCTGTCCCTAGTTGTTTGGGACGTGGTCCTTGAGTGATTAGGGCAGGTGGATGGTGCCCCAGGATGTGAGAGCTCAATAAAGGAGCTCTCAATAAAGGAGGTGGGTGGGAGTGTGGACTCTTGATTGGTTGGTCTGCACATGGAAGGCATGCTCCCAGGAGAGTCATTTACTGTGTCTAGGACTTGACTAGCTCTGAGAGAAACGGTCCCTCAGGGTCAGCAAGTGCCCAGATGCCAAGCACCAAGAACACGAAAGGACATGATTAATACAACTTGCGAGGCACCCTTGGCATGGCTCAAGCATTCTGCTTAGATAAGCCAGGCTGTCTGAAAGTCTTGCCAGCGTATGTCTCATCCTTGGCTGGCATAGTTTCCCTGGTCACCCTTGCAAGTCTGCTTCCCTACTTAAAACACCTCCAGTCTCCATCCAGTCTCCCACTCCACAATTCCCACCAGGAGAGCAGTCCTCACTAAGTCCTCCATAACCTGCCTGCATCCATCCTGGGACATTTCATTCCTATGACTGTCCCCAGTGTGTCCTATCTGCTGTTCACACTCCTCTTTCCCAGGTGCCTGCTTCACACCTCATACAACACTCCTGTTGCCTGGTGGTCTGAAGCACATGCGCATGGCTTGTCCTGGCACAGGTAAGGTAGGATCTGATGTCCACGGGCCCTCAGCATCTCCACCACATCTCATGAACCATTCCTTCCCTAGATGCAGTCCAACATCACTCCGACATTCCCTGTGGGATGGCGGGGTGGGGTACACGCACTTCTCCGTGGATCACCATTGGCAAACTTTATGCTTAGCGCTTTATAGGAAATGGTTTCATTCAGGCCGGGAGTAAGAAGGCTCTTCAAAGCTGTGCAGCCCTACTTTCCTGGTGCCCACTTTGGACATAACTGCTACCGCAAACAACTCTCGCTTCTTCTGCCCCCGAGACACCCTCTGCCCCAAAGACTGCGGCAGGGTTCACAGTGGTCTCCCCACTTGCGGCAGATCCCGTGATTCCACATCTCAGAGACCAGTACATGTCCCCTCTTCCCTCATGTCAGGGAAAAACTCTCTCAAACCGTGTATTCCCTCTACCCTCAAACAGCAATGATCATCAACACAGAAGACCTCCGTAACCAAATGTGTGGGGTTTTCCCCCACACACACCAAGCAGCAGACACCAGGAGTGTCCTCCAATGCAGTTCCAACACTACCTACCTGGAGACAGTGTCAGATCCCACAGGTTGGGGGCTCAGTCCCCAAGACCTCCCCCTCTTTCTCCCCAGTTGCAAGTCTGGGCCTGTGGAACTTCTGACTGACTGGCTTCAAGTTGGGGTTCCCATGACCCCCTCTTTGGGTTCGATTAATTTGTTAGAGTGACTCACATAACTCAGGGAAACACATTTGCTGGTTTATTATAAAGGATATTATGAAAGATACAGATGAAGACATGTGGAGGGCGAGGTAAGGGGAAAGGGGCGTGGAGCTTTCATGATCTCTCTGGGTGTGCCACTCTCTAGGAAGTCTTCACTCTCCAGATAGTGTTCAGCTATCTGGAAACTCTCTGAACCCTGTCCTTTTGGGTTCTTATGGAGGCTTCATTACATAGGAATGATTGACAACCATGCAGAAATGTGATTGGACAAAAAGCATGTGATATAAACCCAGCAAGGCTTGTCTGTTCAGATTTGGCCTCTCTGTGCAGCATTCCTTCCTCTAGGGTATGAGGCAAGGCCCTTTCTGGAATGAGAGTCTTTTGACCCACAATCAAATTAGAGTCCTGCTTTGGGCAGGTGGAAGAAGGACAGGAGAAGGTCATAGACAGAGATTCTGTTTACTGAGGCCTAAAGTGCCCAACAATATAACAAGGAGTTAGGATCCAGGAGCTGCAGATGAAAAGCAAAATATATGGCTGGGTGTGGTGGCTCACACCTGTAATCCCAGCACTTTGGGAGGCTGAGGCCAGTGGATCACCTGAGGTGAGGAGTTTGAGACCAGCCTGGCCAACATGGTGAAACCCCGTCTCTACTAAAAACACAAAAATTAGCCGGGCAAGGTGGCAGGCACCTGTAATCCCAGCTACTCAGGAGGCTGAGGCACAAGAATCGCTTGAACCTGGGAGGCAGAGGTTGCAGTAAGCAGAGATCGTGCCACTGCATTCCAGCCTGGGCAACAAAGAGACTCGGTCTCAAAAAAACGAAAAGCTATATATATATATATATATATATGTGTGTGTGTGTATATATATATGTGTGTATATATATGTATATATATATATATATATATATATATAAACACCACAGCTTTTACTTTTTTAATTGACTTAACTTTTCATTGACTTAACTTTTCTTTTCTTTTTTTTTTTTTTTTTTTGAGACGGAGTTTCACTCTTGTGGCCCAGGCTGGAGTGCAATGGTGCAATCTCGGCTCACCGCAACCTCCACTGCCCAGGTTCAAGCAATTCTCCTGCCTCAGCCTCCTAAGTAGCTGGGATTACAGGCATGTGCCACCACGCCCAGCTAATTTTGCATTTTTAGTAGAGACTGGTTTTCTCTATGTTGGTCAGGCTGGTCTTGAGCTCCCAACCTCAGGTGATCCACCTGCTCCAGCCCCCCCAAAGTGCTGGGATTACAGGCGTGAGCCACTGCACCCAGCTAACTTAACTTTTCATAGATAACTTATTCATCATAAAGAATTAATTTGTTGGCTGGGTGTGGTGGCTCACACATGTAATTCCAGCTCTTCGGAGGCCAAGGCAGGCGGATTGCTTGAGCCCAGGAGTTCCAGACCGGCCTGAGCAAAATATTTATTTTTTGTATTTATTTACAATAAATACAAAAAGTTATCTAGGCCCAGTGGTGTGCACCTGTAGTCCCAGCTACTCGGGAGGCTGAGGTGGGAGGTTCACCTGAGCCGAAGAGGTTGAGGTTTCAGTGAGCTGAGATTGTATCACTGCATTGCAGCCTGGGTGACAGAGCCATACTTTGTCTCAAAAAAAAAAAAAAGAAAGAAAGAATTTGTTGCCTTCCTGATAAAAATTCCAGTGGGAAATTTTGATTCACATTGCATTTAATTCATAAATAAATTTGGGAGAATTGGTATCTTTGCTAAGCTAAAATATAATCTCTGTGGACATGACGTACGTCACCACTTTTTATCATTTAACAGACTAAATTTTCTCTGTAAGAGGTTATTTCCTAGATAGTATTTTTGGTACTACTTTGTGCTGTATTTTATAACTGTTAAGGATTGTTGCAGAGAAATGCTATCAATTTTTAAAATTTTGCCATGAATACAGCAGCCTCACTGAATTCTCTTAGTAGTTCTAATAGCTTGCCATTTGATTCTAACAGGTTTTCTATGTAAAAGATGGTGTCATCTTCAAACGATGATAGTTTCATTTCTTCTCTTTCACCTCTTACCTTCCTTGTGTTTCTTTAGCATTGGGCAGGTCTTTCAGGGATATGTGAAACAGTAGCAGTAACAACCAGACATCCTGGCCTCCTTTTTTTTTTCATGATGGAGTCTCACTCCGTTGCCCAGGCTGGAGTGCAGTGGCACAATCTGGGCTCACTGCAGCCTCCACCTCCCAGGTTCAAGCGATTCTCCTGCCTCAACCTCCCAAGTACTTGGGATTACAGGTACCTGCCACCACACCCGACTAATTTTTGTTTTAGTAGAGACAGGGTTTCACCATGTTGGCCAGGCTGGTCGCGAATTCCTGACCTCCAGTGATCCACCTGCCTCGTCCTCTCTAAGTGCTGGGATTACAAGTGTGAGCCACCACGCCTGCCGTTGTGGCCTCTTTATTGGTCTTCTTGAGAATGCACTTGAAGTGTCTTCATTACACATAATGTTTGCTGTAGAGCAATGATTCTCAAACCTTTTGGTCTCAGGATCCCATTACACTATTAAAAATTATTGAAGACCCCAAAGAACTTTTATTTATGGGGACTCTATTCATCAGTATTTACCATATTAGAAAGAAAAAATTTAAACATTTATCAATTCTTCAAAAAATTGTAAATCTTCTATATATTAACATAAATAATATATTTTTATGAAAAATTACCGTTTTCCAAAAAAAAAGTAAGAAGAGTACTATGGTTTTACCCTCTTGAAAATTTTTCATGTCTGATTTTTTTTCATAGCTGGATTTTCCTATTTGATTCATCATCCAACCTGTTTTAATATGTTATTTAGCTTGGAGTATATGAAGAAAATTCAGCCTCACACAAATATGTAGTTGAAAGGGGGGAGTGTATTTTAATGGTATTTTTAGATAATTGTGG
This sequence comes from Symphalangus syndactylus, assembly GCF_028878055.3. NCBI lineage: Eukaryota > Metazoa > Chordata > Mammalia > Primates > Hylobatidae > Symphalangus > Symphalangus syndactylus. Next base: position 37,980,434 of record NC_072428.2, on the reverse strand, counting down.
CTATTCTATACTATACCAAACTCAACAAGTGGTAGCTTCTGAAAAGTCAGTGACAGTGTGGAAATCTACACTCATATCAACGAACTTATCATATTGTGTGTACTCATGAGAAAATGAGACTGAAACATGAAAATAGTGTGTTAGTACTATTCTAAAAATAATTTTGATATCAAAGCCTCCCTAAGGAGGGATTCTTAGGGTTCCCTGGAAAACAGTTTGAGAACTGTTGCTATAACATATTGGTATTTATCCTTTCTCAAGTCAGAAATGGTCTCTTTATTTTGTTACATATTTTCCTTATCATCAATAGATGTTGACAATTATGAAATTCATTTTCTGCATCTAGTAAAATAAATGTACAGTCCTTTTCTTTGATTACTGGTACAGTGAATCACAAAGATAGATTTTTCTGATATTAAACTCTTCTTGACTCCCTGGAATAAGCCCTGGTTAATCATGATGTACTATTATTTTCACCTGATCTGTGCTGTACCATCTACAGCATGATGTACTATTACTGCTACCCAGTTGGAAACATTCAGCCTCTCTCTGTGAGCCCTTTTTCCCTGGGGATGTCAACTACCCTGCCTAAAATATGTGTGATTGTGTGTGTGGACCCATTCCAGCAGGTACCACTCTCAGTGGTTTCAAGGTGGCAGGATGTAGTGGGGGAGGTGGAAGTGTCAATGCATAGGTGTCAGAACAGAGTCTATAATATCATTGTTCACATTGGAGCCACGCATTTGCTGCTTATGGGGCATTTAGCCATCCTTTACCTCCTGGCCCTACCCATTTCTTGGAGATTAAAAAAATTTTTTAAAGATAATCTTGCTGTGTTGCTCAGGCTGGCCTCAAATTTGTGGGTTCAAGCAGGCCTCCTGCCTTGGCCTCCCAAGAAGCTGGGACTATAGGCACATGCTACTATGCCTGGCCCATTTCTAAATTTCTTGTTTGTTTGTTATTACAAATGCCTAGCCCTCAGGGTATGAACATGGACCGGAGAAGAAGAAACCAGAGTTGCTGCTATGTCCACCAGCCTCTCTGCATGTCCTGGCCTCAGCCCCCCTGGGCTCTGCTACTGACCCATCTCTGGCCACCACGCTCCTCCATAAGCCTCTGCAGAGCTAATCTGACCCTGTTGATGTTCTTATGAGAGAGTGACCTGCATGCCCCCTGCACCCCTCCGTGATAATACAGCAGACCAAGAGCTTTCCCACCCTTCCCTGCCTGGGAGCTGGGCACGTCCCCAGCTGGGCTACCTATTTAACACACCACACTTTCATTCTCCCGAGGTGGGGCTCCAGGACTAGGCTGGGGCAGCAGAAAGTCCCCCCCTCTACATTGCCCTTGGCTCAGGAGCCAACTTAGAAAAAGCATTTCCAAATTGGCTAGGCCAGCTAGCCAAAATGAGCAGAGATTTTCTGTGCTGAGAAATATCAGGATATCCAGACAGAGGGGTGGAAGGAGCCTTCCAGGGCACACATGAGATGTGGCAGGGGTAGGCTGTCCGTTTTAAAGCTTAAAGGCTTTAGACATGAACTCACAGGGACTTCATGTCAGGGTCATCTGCCATGTGGCCCAAGAGGGCCCATCCTGAGGAAATGACCGGTATAGTCAGGAGCTGGCTGAAGAGCCGCCCTCACTCCACACCTTCCAGCAGCCCAGGTGTCGCCATCACAGGGCTCCCACCGGCATCTCTGCAGCTGCACTTCCCCCAGTGCTGAGGAGCAGAGCTGGTCTATCACCCTGTCCATTGCCAAGGCACAGCAAACCTCTCTTGTTCCCACAGGTTACACAACTGGGATAAATGACCCGGGATGAAGAAACCACTGGCATCCAGGAACCTGTCTTAGACTGTTTTGTAGGGGAAATGACCTGCAGGGACTTTCACCAGGGACCACATCCAGCTTTCCTTCCCTCCCAAGAGACCAGCAAGGCTCAGTATAAATAGCAGCCACCTCTCCCTGGCAGACAGGGACCCGCAGCTCAGCTTCAGCACAGATCAGGTGAGGAGCACACCAAGGAGTGATTTTTAAAACTTACTCTGTTTTCTCTTTCCCAACAAGATTATCATTTCCTTTAAAAAATAGTTATCCTGGGGCCTATAGCCATACCATTCTGAAGGTGTCTTATCTCCTCTGATCTAGAGAGGTAAGCAGGGTCGGGCCTGGTAGTACTTGGATGGGAGACCACCTGGGAATACCAGGTGCTAAAGGCTTTAAGAATAAAAAATAATGATCCTGCTTTGTGTTTATCCCATGTTGAGTTCTGTGCTGGGCAGAGGAAACACACAGTAAATGCGTTGTGGGGAATTATAGGCTACTTGAGGGAGTGACAGTCTGGTTGTAACTCCCGCCTTCCTCCATCAATGCCACGTTGGCATCCTCTTACACAGTCAGGCTTCAGGGCTGATGGGTTCAGAACCGAGGGCTTCTGGCTCTCAGTGAGGTCCTGCTGCAAGGTTTCCTAGGTGAGCCACTAAGACTCTAATAAGATCCAGTGGAAATAACCAGGCTCTCGTGGGAATATAAGTCCCAAGGGAAGCTGTGCCAGTCTTGTGGGCGACTGCCTGACTTCTCCTTTCATTTCAGCACCATGAAGCTTCTCACAGGCCTGGTTTTCTGCTCCTTGGTCCTGGGTGTCAGCAGCCGAAGCTTTTTTCGTTCCTTGGCGAGGCTTTTGATGGTAAGGCTTCAGAAGGTATGCAGGATTTCTGAAGAGAAACATCACCCTGGACCTGATAAACTGGGGAAAATGATGCTTTCAGAAGGCTGCTTTTGAACCACAGAGTTGCTAGGGTCAGCACTGCTGAGGCCTGCCAGGAATTAGGGTTTGCTGGGTTGCCTGTCTCGAATCTTTCAGAGCTGCTGGGAATATCTCCTTTCCCCGTAGTGCAGCTTCTCAGGGTGTGTTCAGTGGATGGATCATGTTTCAGAAGCCACTGCAAGGTGTATCAAAAACACATCTCCTGAGCCGTAAGGGACCGGGCATCCAGTAACAACACACACGGGGTATTTCTGTGCTTCCTTAAGATTTGAGCCGCTTTCTTAGGTTGTGCTGCCCAATGTGCAGGATGTGCCGGGTGCCTGGGGAGCTGCTAAACAGATTAGAGAGTCGAGGATTATTGTCAGTCAGTTACTCAGAGAAAGAACAGTCATCCTTTCCAGGAGCAGCTGAGCTGTTTGTTTTGAGTAGAAGATGCAAAATAAGGCCTGCAATTGGCATAAAATGTCCCTCAGCATAAATCGCATAAGAGTATGACTAAGGCTGTTGACCCTTCTGTCTTCTTTCTCTTTCCTCCTTCGATTTCCTAGTTGCATAATGTACAGGGCTCTTTCGCCTCGCTCTGTCAGGGGCTCCCTTCCTGGTTTGTTCTATTTCCATTCCTTCTCCAGCCTTCTTGACAAGAGCTGGGAACTAATGTGCATCAAGCCCCCACAAGGACCAGAGCATTTTCTCATTTAGTTTCAGAATGACTCTGTGAGGCAGGCATCTTCCCCTCTTTGAAGGTGAGAAAGCTGAGACTTAGAGCAGCTGAGGCCAATGCCCAGGGACTTACTGCCAGTCAGCAGGTGGCAGGGCAGAGGTTTGAGACCGGCTGTGCTTGAGGTCAGAGCTGTTACATCACTGACCGCCTCCTAGAGGTTGACGGTTATGAATCTCAGGGACAAGTTGGCATCATCTGAACTACCCATGCCTGCAACTCCCCAGCAGAGTCTGCAGAAACTGGCCTGGGGTGTGGCCTGGGCATTGAGACTTTCAGTTTCTCTCTGGGTGATTAGAAAGTGCAGCCAAGGCTCACACCTGTAATTCCAGCACTTTGGGAGGCCAAGGTGGATGAATCACTTGAGGTCATGAGTTCCCGAGCAGCCTGGCCAACATGGTGAAACCCCGTCTCTACTAAAAATACTAAAATGTAGCCAGGCATGGTGGCAGGACCTGTAATCCCAGCTACTCGGGAGGCTGAAGCATGAGAATCACTTGAACCTGAGAAGCAGAGGTTGCAGTGACTTGAGATTGCACCAGTGTGCTCCAGCCTGGGTGACAGAGCAAGACTCCGTCTAAAAAAAAATAATAAAAAAGAAAAAGAAAGTGCATCAAAGGTGGAGCACCACTGCCCTATTGCTTCCTCAAGCAACCCACAGCATCACTACAGCCTACTGAGAAAGTGTTTAGGGACTTTTATGCTCCTAGCAGTCACTGGGACTCAGGTCACAATGACGTGTATTCCATTTGCAAGAATATATACTTTAGGTCACAGTGCAGTGGCTCATGCCTGTAATCTCCACACTTTGGGAGGTCAAGGCAGGGGGATCACGAGGTCAGGAGTTCGAGACCAGCCTGACCAACATGGTGAAATCCCTGTCTCTACTAAAAATACAAAAATTAGCCAGGCGTGGTGGCACATGCCTGTAATCTCAGCTACTCAGGAGGCTGAGGCAGAAGAATCTCTTGAACCTGGGAGGTGGAGGTTGTGATGAGCTGAGATAGCACCACTGCACTCCATCCTGGGCGACAGAGCGAGACTGTCTAAACAAACAAAAAAAAAGAATACATACTTTAGCAGTCAGGGCAGAAGTACTCTGTGTCTGCCACCTTTCTCAGCATCAATATTCCATGTCACCACTTCATTCGTATACACTCCTGGATCTTATCATAGGCAGCTTCATTCTATGGCAGTGGCTCTTCACCAGGGGACCTGGAGAAGCCAACTAGGATAAAGGAATGTGCTTCTCAACCCACGGTATCCAAGGCTGCTATGATCACAGGCTGAAAGCTTGAAGTCAGTGGAGGATTTGTCCTTCTTTCATTCCCCTCTAAGGTGTTGTTGGAGTCTTTATGTTCTCCTGATATCTGTTCTGCCTTTCCTTTCCTTTCCTTTCCAGGGGCTCGGGACATGTGGAGAGCGTACTCTGACATGAAAGAAGCCGATTACATTGGCGCAGACAAATACTTCCATGCTCAGGGGAACTATGATGCTGCCAAAAGGGGACCTGGGGGTGCCTGGGCCGCAGAAGTGATCAGGTAACTGGAGCTCCTGGGAGGCCAGGGCTGGGTGAGCAGAGCTTGCCTGCCTCGGACAGTCAGGAGGGAGTCGAGCTCCTTGTAGAGAAGTTAGAGGCTGCGGCCCCTCGTCTTCTTGCCCTCTCTCTGCCTCTGTGCTCAGTGGGAGGGTCTGAGTGGATGGTAGGGGTGAGTGATTCCTCACCCTCCCTCTCTGGGTGCTGTTCATCCAGCCTAGGGGTGCCCAGCCTGGCTGAATGGGGCGGTGCCCAGGCAGGGTCAGTGTGTTCACCCCTCCTTCCTTGGCCTTTGTGGGCCCCTCTCTGAGCCCTCCCTTGGAACGGGGAGAATGGGAGGGTGGGCTGTTGCTCAATGGCCTGATGATTAATCTCCTTCTTGCCTGCCTTGATTACAGCAATGCCAGAGAGGATCTCCAGAAATTCATGGGCCATCATGCGGAGGACACACTGGCTGATCAGGCTGCCAATGAATGGGGCAGGAGTGGCAAAGACCCCAATCACTTCCGACCTGCCAGCCTGCCTGAGAAATACTGAGCTTCCTCTTCACTCTGCTCTCAGGAGACCTGGCTGTGAGGCCCTCAGGACAGGGATACAAAGCTGGGAGAGGGCACACAATAGGTATCTAATAAATACTTAAGAGGTGGAATTTGTGGAAACTGTGTGTTATTCTTTGTGGTATACACTGCCTGTTTAGTATGAAGGGGTGATCCATGCACATCTAGGTGAAGGTGGAGCCTGGATGGGTGGGAGACAACTCCTGGGCACACAGGGCATCCTGGCCATCCCTGAGGCAAGGGCATGATGAGTTCAGTGGCCACCCCTACAGGATCCCAGGGGCTTCAGCAGCATCCCACCCCTTACGCCATGTGAGCAGTTGCCCAGTGAGTTTGTAGGAAGCCCAGCCACATTCCCAGTGAGTTCAACTGCACCCCGGCACGTTTTGCCAGCACCTCAGTGGAGAGTTCCTTGCTTGTCAGCTTTGGCTTGCCCAGCAAAAGCTTCCTGCCACCCAGTGGCTACAGCCACACACTCTCGAGCAAGATTTAATCTCAGCTTTGTGAGAAGCCCTTTCCCAAATTTATTTCTTTCTGTGTTCTTTATCCCTTAGTAGCTAATCTCATGTTAGCTGTTAATAAACCTCTATGTTAAACCCTTCCTTTTCTATCTGTGGCTACATCGATCAATTGTCTCACACCGCTCACCCATCCCGTCCCTGGTCATGCAGAGGCCTCGCCAGTCATTTATTGCTATTCCCAGGCCTCTGTGTGCCCAGATCTCTTCACTGCCCTGTCAGTTGTGTCCTGTCCCCTTCTCAAGCTCCTGGCCTTGTCCTCAATGACGTTTCCATGAGGCTTTGGAAAGCCTCATCCCAAGAGTCCTGGAAACTGATACATTAGTCTCACCAACACTAGCCCCTACTCTTGATCTCATTTTAAATTTTATTTTACTATTTTATTTTATTTTTTTAGGGACATCACCCTGCTTCTGACTGACCCAATTTTTAAAGTTTCTCTTTATTCTCCCTAAAGAATGGCTCTCCCATTTGTTTCCCTCATCTTTCTTTTCACTGACTTAGAATTCATGTCCAGACAAAAATTCCACTTCCTTGAAAAGCCTTCCCGGTAGCCATGAACCACACTCTGGGGCAGAGTTTGTGGTTCCCAAGCACTTTGTTCACACCTGCTGGTTCATCTTTACCCCCTCCTCTCAGAACTGTTTTTGTATGTCATTTCCCCTGCTGGACTGGAAGCCCCTGTAACATAACTAGCATTTGAACAGTTCCTCAAAACACGTTCATTTCTATTGTCCTGTGTAACTGTTCACAACATACATTAGTCTCACTCATTGTCGTTTGACAATGTTTATTGTTCTAAAGAGAAAGCGAGATATGTAGGTAGACACAACACAATAAGAGCCTCAGTACAGGCACACAGTGGTGGCAGCCCAAACTCTGCTGGAATATGGAAGGCCAGTGAATAGTAACCAGAATCGCTGCCATCTTTTACATTGCAATTGCAAGACTGTGTCCTATACTTTACATGCTTTATCTGACACTGCAGAGAAGCCTTTTTATTTTTTATTTTATTTATTTATTTATTTATTTATTTATTTATTTATTTATTTTTATTATACTTTAGGGTTTTAGGGTACATGTGCACAATGTGCAGGTTTGTTACATATGTATCCATGTGCCATGTTGATTTCCTGCACCCATTAACTCGTCATTTAGCATTAGGTGTATCTCCTAATGCTGTCCCTCCCCCCTCCCCCCACCCCACAACAGTCCCCGGAGCGTGATGTTCCCCTTCCTGAGAAGCCTTTGATGTTCTCAGTTGGATAAACAGGTTTAGAGCTATGTGCTCAGGCCTTCTCCAAGGTCACACATGTAACAGGTGCAGAGCCAGGACTGCAGGCTGGTTTGTCTGACTCCAGAACCTGCGATACACTGAACGAGGCCAAGAGGTTCGGCAGTGGAGACCTCCTCTCTTCTTCAGGAAGACAGGGAACATGGTAAGAGCACTGAATTCCATAAGCATGGGACCCTGTCATACTTCATTTTTTGTAAAATTGGTTCCTTGATCAGAAGCAATGCCTTTGGGTCTCTCACTATTGAATAAGTGTGGATGTGCCACTCTCCCTAGTACCCCAGAGTGTAGTTGGAGGCTTGCCTAGAGACTGGAGGTTGAGGATCCTTCAGTATTTCCTATAGCAAGCCATAAGTTGTGCTGCATCTGCAGGTAGGGTCAGGGAGCTCCGCTGAACAGATGTGGAGGACATCAGAGTGGGAGGAAAAGGAAGCAGGTCGTGTGGGGAGAGAAGACCCAGCCTGCAATGATGACTGGGTAACTACTCTTTCTTACCTAATACACCCTCCACTTAGATAACAGACTAAGTCTAGGTGATAAAGCCTCAAAGAATAGCAGACTCTCCCCACTGCACCCGCTTCCCACCTCCGCCACCTTTCCACAATTCTTAGCATGGGTTCTCCTGAAAAGAAAGCGGAAACAAAGTCTTGTGTGTAGGTATTTTATTTGGGGAATGAACATGGGGAGCAGGAGTGAGACAGTGGAGTAAAACAGGGAGGAGCAAGGCCAATACAGGGACACATTATACAGCTGGCCATGCCTAAGAGCCACATAACTGATGCCACTGGGACCTTCAGAGGAACATCGTAGAAAGTGTCTCAGTGCTCTCCATCAGCAGTCCAAAATGAAAGGCACCTAGCAACTGGCTTCCACCTCCCTTTGGTCAAAGGTGGCCCCGCCATTGTTCTTTTCTGCATTTGTTGGCTATGCACACATGAGTGTCCGGCAGGTTTACCTGGAGTAGGAAGTAGAAGGTCCACGGAGCAGACCCAAAGCAAGGTGCTGCCAGGTTGTACCTGCGTGAAATGAATCAAAGCCTATGGTAGAACTCATCGCTGTAGCAGTGGCTGGAGAAAGGGGAGGGGGCCAGCAGGTCTGAAGTAGTTGATGGGCTGCATCTGATACACAGTGCAAAGCTTTGCTTTTTGAAAGTAAGGTCTGGACACAGCAAATTCACTTGGGAACAAAGGAATGGACTGGATCTTAGACTGAGAATAAAAGAGACAAGAAGAAACTATACTGGGTAGCCAAGATGGGGAAAGAGGCAGGGCCACTGGGAGAGACAGAGAAATGTAAACCACCATGGACTAATGAAACCTGCCATAACCCTTGTGATCCCACACAGATGCCACTCCCAGGGGGAACATGATTTGGAGCACAGTGCTCCATAAGACACTGAAGGAATTTAGGGATGCTATGGGGCTTTAATAGGTTTAGGGACATGGTGACATTCCTAGCAACAAGATTGTAACACACTACATAATCTTTTGCTTGAAATAACTTGTTTTTGTTTTCTTACAACATAGGTACTTTGTTAGAGGCTGGGGTAAAATGAGGGCAATATGACGGCCTTTACGGTTAGGGGATACAAGGAATATATGAATCTTATGCCCAATCAAACCCACAAGGTCCCCAGTGGAGATCAGTTCTGAGGACAATGACCAGCACTCTATTGTTGGTTGGGGTTTGGCCCCAAACTTCAAAGCAGAACTCTGGTAAGCTGGGCTGCACTGTGTGGTCTGGGCTAGAAGTCTAAGAGGACTTCTTTCAAAATCAGTCTCCAACCCCTCAGATCAGAAAGGCCACTCCAGTCAGTCCCCACCAGCACTGGAGGAAGCGAACCAGAGAGCATGAGCTTGTGTTTGACCCACTCAGAGCTAAGTTCCCATTGCATACCTCATAGGCTTTTTCCAAATTAGAAAAGGACAGAAAGACCTGTGAAACCTGCTCTCCTTCACTTCCTTTAGTAGGGTAAGGCTAACTTGCTTTAACAAAGATACTCCAAAATACAGAATGGTAAGGAATATACAAATTTATCCTCACTTAACAGTTTGTGATGAGTATCTCAGCTGCCAGGGACTTCAGCTCCGTACTGTCTTTCAGGTTCCTTCCAAGTTGTTGGCTCTACTATACTTTAGTCTGACCCTTGCTACTCAAAGTGTGATCCAAGGACCAGAGGCATCAGCATCGCCTGGGAGCTTGTCAGAAATGCAAAATCTCAGGCTCTACCCTAGACCTACTGTGGCAGTCAGGAGCTCCTACCTAATCTGTAGGAACTACTGCAAAAAAAAAAAAAAAAAAAAAAAAGTGGGGACTTGTTGAGAAGCCAAAACAGGAAAAAAAATGTGGGGACCCTTGTCCATCAATTATTAAGAATTTCAAAACAGTGAAAGCAGAACATTAAACCAAGTGGGGGGCCCTCATAAGCTCGGGGTTCTGACAATTATACAGCCCTCACGTCCATGTGAGGTGGACAGAATCCTGAGGAAATTTCAGCAGGTGGGCAATGGGTGAAAAGCCACACCAGGGTTGAACAGTAACATATGCAAAAAGAGCAAAGTGCAGAACGTATGCAAGGAACGGAGGACCCAAGACAAGGGACAAACTTGGGCTCTGAAACAGAAAAAGTTTGAAAATAGATCATGGAAGGCCTTAAATGCCAAGCCCAAGGGCTTGGGCTGTACTTTGAAAACAGAGGGGAGGCGCTGAAAGTTTGACTGGGAAGTGGCATGAGTCTGCCCCAAGAAGACAAAGATCCTGGTAGTGCATCTGCAATTAACCTCTCATGAGAGCAAGATAAACACTTTCTCAGGGGCTGTGGTGCATCTACACACGAGGATGACTCTATCTAAATCTCAGAACAGTGTGGGGGTGAATGGCAAATTGAGGGAGGTTAAATTAGTCCATTGAGACCGGGCACAGTGGCTCACGCCTGTAATCCCAGCACTTCAGGAGGCCCAGGTGGGCAGATTAATTGAGGTCAGGAGTTGGAGACCAGCCTGGCCAACATGGTGAAACCCCACCTTTACTAAAAATACAAAAATTAGCCAGGCGTGGTGGCACACACCTGTAATCCCAGCTACTCGATAGGCTGAGGCAGGAGAATTGCTTGAAACCAGGAGGTTGCAGTGAGCTGAGATCGTGTCATTGCACTCCAGCCTGGGCGACAGAGAGAGACTCTGTCTCAAAAATAAAATAAAATAAAAATAAAAATAAATTAGTCCCTTGATCTATAGATTTCAGGTTTGGGGCAGGGTCTCTACCATTGTATTTTTTTTTTTTTTTTTTTTTTTTGAGACGGACTCTCACTCTGTCACCCAGGCTGGAGTGCCGTGGTGCGATCTCAGCTCACTGCAACCTCCGCCTCCCGGGTTCAAGTATTCTCATGTCTCAGCCTCCTGAGTAGCTGGGACTACAGGTGTGTGCCACCATGCCCAGCTAATTTTTTTTTTAACAGTCTCGCTGCGTGGCCCAGGCTGGAGAGCAGTGGTGCAATCTCGGCTCACTGCAACCTCCACCTCCAGGCTTCAAGCGATTCTCCTGCCTCAGCCTCCCAAGTAGCTGGGACTACAGGCACCCACCACCATGCCTGGCTAAAATTTTTTTGTTTTTTTAGTAGAGACGGGGTTTCACTATGTTGGCCAGGCTGGTCTTGAACTCCTGACCTCAGGTGATCTGCCCACCTTGGCCTCCCAATGTGCTGGGATTACAAGTGTGAGCCACCGTCCCTGGCCAGCAATTGTATTTTTAACAAGCTCCTGTGGTGATTCTGATATGGAGCCAGGTTTGTGAATCACCTGACTGGGTGATAGTGTGTCCAGAATTGGTGGGTTCTTGGTCTCACTGACTTCAAGAATGAAGCCACAGACCCTTACGGTGAGTGTTTAAAGGTGGCGTGTCCGGAATGTTCCTTCTGATGTTCAGATGTGTTCAGAGTTTCTTTTCTGGTGGGTTCGTGGTCTCACTGGCTCAGGAGTGAAGCTATGGACCTTCGTGGTGAGTGTTACAGCTCTTAAGGCAGAGCATCTGGAGTTGTTTGCTCCTCCTGGTGGGTTCATGGTCTCGCTGGCTTCAGGAGTGAAGCTGCAGACCTTCGCGGTGAGTGTTACAGCTCTTAAAGGCAGTGTGGACCCAAAGAGTGAGCATCAGCAAGATACATTGCAAAGAGCGAAAGAACAAAGCTTCCACAGTGTGGAAGGCGACCCCAGCAGATTGCCACCGCTAGCTCAGGCAGCCTGCTTTTATTCTCTTATCTGGCCCCACCCACATCCTGCTGAATGGTCCATTTTACAGAGAGCTGATTGGTCCCTTTTGACAGGGTGCTGATTGGTGCGTTTACAATCCCTGAGCTAGACACAAAAGTTCTCCACATCCCCACTAGATTAGCTAGATACAGAGTGCCCATTAGTGTATTTACAGTCCCTTAGCTAGACATAAAGGTTCTCCAAGTCCCCACCAGAGTAGCTAGATACAGTGTCAGTTGGTGCATTCGCAAACCCTGAGCTAGACACAGGGTGCTGATTGGTGTGTTTACAAACCTTGAGCTCTATAGATACAGAGTGCCGATTGGTGTATTTACAATCCCTTAGCTAGACATAAAGGTTGTCCAAGTCCCCACCAGACTCAGGAGCCCAGCTGGCTTCACCCAGTGGATCCCACACTGGGGCAGCAGGTGGAGCTGCCTGCCAGTCCTGCACCATGTGCCCGCACTCCTCAGCCCTTGGGTGGTCAATGGGACTGGGTGCCGTGGAGCAGGGGGCGGTGCTCGCCGGGGAGGCTTGGGCCGCACAGGAGCCCACGGAGTCGGGGGGAGGCTCAGGCATGGCGGGCTGCAGGTCCTGAGCCCTGCCCCATGGGAAGGCAGCTAAGGCCCAGCGAGATATTGAGCACAGCAGCTGCTGGCCCAGGTGCTAAGCCCCTCACTGCCTGGGGCCGGCGGGGCCGGCCAGCAGCTCCGAGTGCGGCCCACTGAGCCCACACCCACCCGGAACTCGCACTGGCCCGCAAGCACCGCACGCAGCCCCGGTTCCCACCAGCGCCTCTCCCTCCACACCTCCCTGCAAGCTGAGGGAGCCGGCTCCGGCCTTGGGCAGCCCAGAAAGGGGCTCCCACAGTGCAGCAGTGGGCTGAAGGGCTCCTCAACTGCCGCCAGAGTGGGCGCCCAGGCCGAGGAGGCACCGAGAGCGAGCGAGGGCTGCGAGGGTTGCCAGCACGCTGTCACCTCTTAATAGATCTAAGATTGTTTACATTTATTGTGCTGAGATGAACTGGTGGCAGTGATGGGATGCCAGTGGTTAGAGGTGAAGAGAGGAAGGTCACTTAAGACTGCTGTAATGGGCCAGGCGCAGTGGCTCACGCCTGTAATCCAAGCACTTTAGGAGGCCAAGGCAGGCGGATCACCTGAAGTCAGGAGTTCCAGACCAGCCTGACCAACATGGAGAAACCCCTAATAAAAAAAAAAAAATTTAGCTGGTGTGGTAGCACATGCCTGTAATCCCAGCTACTCAGGAGGCTGAGGCAGGAGAATCACTTGATTGCTGTGGGCCGAGATGATGCCATTGCAGTCCAGCCTGGGCAACAAGAGCGAAACTCCGTCTCAAAAAAAACACAAAAAAACAAAGACTGCGGCAATAGTCTAGGCAAGAAATAATGAGAACATGAGCTGGTGGCAAGAGACAATGGGAAAAAAATGACTAATGGAAAACACCAGCAAGGTAGAATTGAGAGGATGTACCTAGTAATTAGAAGTGAGGGTAGAGGAGGAGGAAGAGGCAAGGATGACTACTACAAGGTTTTGAGCCTTGACCAGGGCAGTCACAAATTTAACACATGCAAGGAAATTATGAATTTCAATTTTCATCTTCCCACTGTCTCTGGCTCATGTAAATCCAATGTCTATGGGTCTGATAACTACCAGGTCCAACAACATCCCAAACCTTTCTAACAACAGCTAACATTATTACCTATACGCTATGTCACAGGCACTGTGCCCTACATTTCCGTCTCCTTTAATTCTCACTAAAGAGGAGCTCTAACACGTCACTCTTTCTTTGTGCTATTATCTCATCTAATCCTCAAAATACCCTCAATCAGGGCTACTATCATCCCCATTTTACAGATGAGAACACTAAAACTTAGAAAAACAAAGGAACTTCCCAAGGTCATGAAGCAAAAGAGAGCAGATATTGAAACCAAGGCAGTCAGCCTCAGAACACAAGCTCTCAGCCACTACGATGCCCTGTAAAACAGCAGTCAGATCTGTAAACAAAAGCAAAAGGGAGGCAACCATGAATCACAATCTGCCTAGAACTTTCAGGGAAGCGAAAGAAAGATACAAGTTCTATTTAAAAACTAATACCCAAATAGACTGCAAGTTTAAATGTTTAACTGAAGGAGATTTTTTTTTTTCATCTAATGTCATGAAGGTGATTTTTGTTTGTTTGCCTTGGAAAATAAATTCAAGTGACAAGATTTGTTTTTGTTTATTAGAAATTTCTCTCCATACCTTTTATCAAATGAGAATTGCTGTGCCTTGAGAAGGTCTGTGAGGAAATGATTGCACAATTGTGCCAGTTCATGCTGTCTGCTTGTCACGGGACTTCCTCTGGGCCTTCTTGTGGTCACTGTGCTGACAGTGGACGGGGACTCTCACCCTTATCTCAGTATAGACGCACATTTCAACATAATCCAATACAGCCAAAAGGCAAATTATGCTAGTGGGAAGGTTTTCCATACTTCCCAGAATTCTAAGAATTCTCCTTTCCCTGACAATCTCTTTTTTTTTTTTTTTGAGACGGAGTCTCGCTCTGTCGCCCAGGCTGGAGTGCAGAGGCACGATCTTGGCTCACTGCAAGCTCCGGCTCCCGGGTTCTTGCCATTCTCCTGCCTCAGCCTCCCGAGTAGCTGGGACTACAGGCACCAGCCACCACGCCTGGCTAATTTTTTTGTATTTTTCGTAGAGACGCGGTTTCACCATGTTAGCCAGGATGGTCTCAATCTCCTAACCTTGTGATCCACCCGCCTTGGCCTCCCAAAGTGCTGTGATTACAGGCATGAGCCACCATACCCAGCCCGACAATCTCTTTAACCCATATGGTTGCATCATATCTAGGAGTAATGTATAAGTTTAACAGTGATTTGTGTCCATATTCTCTGGTTATGTTATAAATGAAAAAAAGAGTTGAATTGTTCAATGCATCCAACACTTTACTTACTCCACACCTTTCTGCAAAATGCTCACAATAAACCTCCTGTCTACATTCTGTTCCAATGAAAACTTTAGTCATACTTTACATTTATTCCTAATATAACATGCTATGTAAACGCACAGGAGCCTGACAAATGACAATCTACTTACATAATTTAAATAACACAAGTGCTTGCTGCAGTCTTTATTAGTACACAGTTTTGTTATGGCTTCTTAGAAATAATTTTAGCCGGGCGCGGTGGCTCACGCTTGTAATCCCAGCACTTTGGGAGGCCGAGGTGGGCGGATCACGAGGTCAGGAGATCGAGACCGCGGTGAAACCCCGTCTCTACTAAAAATACAAAAAATTAGCCGGGCGTGGTGGCGGGCGCCTGTAGTCCCAGCTACTCGGAGAGGCTGAGGCAGGAGAATGGCGTGAACCCGGGAGGCGGAGCTTGCAGTGAGCCGAGACTGCGCCACTGCACTCCAGCCTGGGCGACAGAGCAAGACTCCGTCTCAAAAAAAAAAAAAAAAAAAAAGAAATAATTTTAAAAAGTGCATGATTCTTGTGGGCTACTCTGTTTAGGAAAGACTACAGATAACACATTTCTAAGAATGAATTAGCTGTATATAGGTTCAGATTAGAAAATATTAAATACAGGGAAAAATATTTTTAATTAGCTTAATTTATATATGAAGACATTTTATTTAATTTGTTTTTGAGACAGGGTCTCTGTCACCCAGACTGGTGTGCAATGGCACAAACACATCTCATTGCGGCCTGGACCTCCTGGCCTCAGGTACTATGCCTAGCTAATTTTTTTTTATTTTTTGTAGAGATGCATTCTCACTATGTTGCCCAGATTGGTCTTGAACTCCTGGCCTCAAGTGATCCTCCCATCTTTACCTTCCAAAGGGTTGGGATTACAGGCCTGAGCCACTGCACCCAGTCCCATTTTACTTAAATATCAAATTCAAATCTTCAGTGTTCTACTTATTTTGGGTGTTAATTCCATTATACACGGTCTTATTTCAGCAATTTCCATATTGTAGCAGACAAGATATAAAAATAATCCAACTCCAGTCAATAACACTATCTGTCTTCATGTGACCAGGATGAAAAGCTTCTGCTCCCAACATGGAAGCCACAGTAAGAAAATAATCTCTCTAATGCACTAGCAACAAGCAATTAATACTGTAGTTCGGAATAATACTAGGACATTAACATTCTAATTCCAGCAAACAAGGACTGACTCTTTTCAAAATTCAACTTTGGTTAAGAAATGCTGAGCACAACTTTGGTTAAGAAACACTGAGGTCACAGATAAAGAGTCACAGATGCTGATGTCAAGGGTACAGACACTGATAAAAGTAGCCCCAATAAGATGGCAGGATTTGGGGGTGGTGTCTTTCCTTCAATAACAAATGCATTCAGAAGGTTCAGGATCATGATTTAGTTTTTCTCAAAATGTCATGACATCCTGCTGAATCTTCTCCCACTAGGCCTGCTGGGACCAGAGAAACCGATCACATTTTTCAAGCATGCTTTGTATCAAGGCCCTGAAATCCCAAAGAAAAACAAGCAAATTTAGTTGTCATTGTTCATTCTTCACAGAAAACTTAAAAACTACAGAGTTTCAGAGGATTCAAAAAGTTGACTGATTCTGTGCATCAAAAGACACAATGCACAGAGTGAAAAGGCAACCTACGGAATGGAAGAAAATATTTGCAAATCATGTATCTGATAAGGGTTTAATATCCAGAATATCGGAGAACTCTTACAGCAATAACAACGAAAACACCCAACCTGCTTCAACAAGGGCAAAGGACTTGAATAGGTATTTCTCCAAAGACAATTATATAAATGGTCAATAAGCATATGAAAAAATGCTCAACATCTCTAATCAGTAGAAAAATGCAAATCAAAACCACGATGAGATATATAGTACCTGACACCCACTGGGACAGCTACTGTTTAACAAAAAACAACAACAGAAAATGACAAGTGTGGGGCTAGCACATGGAGAAATTGGAACCCTTGTGCACTGCTGGCAGGAAAATAAAATGGTGCAGTCTCTACAGAACAGTATGGTCGTTCCTCAAAAAATTAAAAATAGAATTACCATATGATCCCAGAATTCCACTTTCAGGTATATACCCAAAAGAACTGAAAGCAGTGTCTGGAAGACATATTTGTATACTCATATTCATAGCAGCATTATTCACAATAGCCAGAAAGTGGAAGCAATTCAAGTGTCTGTCAACAGATGAATGGATAAACAAAAGCTGGCATATATATACAATGGAATATTATTCAGCCTTAAGCAGAAAGGAAATCCTGACACATGCTACAACATGGATAAACCTTTAGGACGCTATGCTCAGTGAAACAGGCCAGTCACAAAACGACAAATGTATTATAATTCCACTGAGATGAGGTATTTAGAATAGTAAAAATAATAAAAACAGAAAGTAGAACTGTGGTT
Organism: Symphalangus syndactylus; assembly: GCF_028878055.3. Classification (NCBI taxonomy): domain Eukaryota; kingdom Metazoa; phylum Chordata; class Mammalia; order Primates; family Hylobatidae; genus Symphalangus; species Symphalangus syndactylus. The sequence continues at coordinate 37,963,372 of NC_072428.2, read as the reverse complement.
GCCAGGCGCTAGGTAGAGGAAATAAGTTGCTGTTTAATGGGTGTGGAGTTTCAGTTTTGCAAAATGAAAAAGTTCTAGAGACTGGATGCAAAACAATGTGAATAACAATACCACTGAGCTGAATATTTTTAAATTGTTAAGATGATAAATTTTATGTGTATTATACCACAAAAAAAAAAATTACTGAGACATTAGGTATCCGGTACCAGTAATTTTTTTTTTTTTTTTTTTTTTTTTTTTTTTTCAGAGTTTTGCTCTTGTTGCCCAGGGTGGAGTAGCAATGGCGTGATCTTGGCTCACTGCAATCTCCGCCTGCTGAGTTCAAGCAATTCTCCTGCCTCAGCTTCCCGAGTAGCTGGGATTTACAAGTGTCTGCCACCATGTCCAGTTAATTTTTTTGTATTTCTTTTTTAGTAGACAGGGTTTCACCATATTGGTCAGGCTGGTCTCAAACTCCTGACCTCAGGTTATCCACCTGCCTCGGCCTCCCCAAGTACTGGGATTACAGGCATAAGCCACCGTACCCAGCCAGGTACCAGTAATTTTTTTTTTTTTTTTTGAGATGGAGTCTCGCTCTGTCACCAGGCTAGAGTACAGTGTCACGTTCTCGGCTCACTGCAACCTCCACCTTCCGAGTTCAAGCGATTCTCCTGCCTCAGCCTCCCAAGTAGCTGGGACTACAGGCACGTGCCACCACGCCCAGCTAATTTTTGTACTTTTTTTTTTTTAGTAGAGATGGGGTTTCACCATGTTGGCCAGGATGGTCTCAATCTCTTGACCTCGTGATCCACCCACCTCGGCCTCACAAAGCGCTAGGATTACAGGCGTGAACCACCATGACCAGCCTGGTACCAGTAATATTTTTAAAGAATCAAGGACACATCAGATTATTCAGGTTAATCTGAACATCATCTTGATCATGACTGTGAATGAAATATTACTTTAGCCTCTTCCCTTAATTACCAGATCAGTCCCAGTCTCCTCATGTTAGTGATGGGTCGGGACTAAATGATCTCCACATCTACCTCTGAAAGTCTGTGGCCTTCTACCTTCTCCAAGCACTATGCAGAGGGTAGGACAAACTGGTATTACCTCTGCCTTTTCTCGGCAATCCTCAGGATATCACAGGTTCTGGTAAACTTCTCTGACAACGCAAGGGCCAGACCACATTCCTGTAGCAGTGACCAAGCCCGATCTGGGCCCATGGCCTTAGCTAACAGAAGTGCCACATTCTCCACATTGATGGGGGAAGGCCCATCACTGAGGCTCCCATTTAGTGACTCCTGGGGGGCTGGCCTTGTCCTCTTGCTCTGTATGAGATGAAGGAGAAGCTTCCATTCCTCCACGGTCTCTGGGATCCAACCTAAACACACACAGGGAAATGTCAGTTTGACCACTCTTAGCACACTGACTGGATACAGATGGTCAAAACTGTGAAAATGGTTAATGCCAAAACATAAAAATATTCAAGAACACAATCTCATCACCCTAACACAAGTTGTTTTCTGAAAATTTGTTGTATAAATTGTTCATGAGAAAGAGAAGCCACAAAATTAACTTTGATTTTTTTCTTTTTTTTTTAAAGAGAGACAGGGTCTCACTACCATGTTGCCCAGGCTGGTCTTGAACTCCTGAGCTCAAGCAAGCCTCCCACCGCAGCCTCTCAAAGTGCTGGGATTACAGGCATGAGCTACCACACCTGGGCAGCTTCAGAATTCTTTCAACTACTCAGTAATTACCCAGGGCATATCCTATGCTAGTCACTGGATATGTAATGATGAACAGAAGAGACACAATCCCTGTACTCTTGTGGAGCCTACAGTCTAGTACAGGAGACGAAACTTAAACATGTAAGTAAATATATGCTTATAAAGTATGCTAAGCACTATGAAGAAAAAGAACAAGGAAGCATCAGAGAGAATGGCTGATTCTGCCTGGAAGATCTGAGAAGGGCTCTATGAGGAAGTGACATTGAAGCAGAAAGCTGAAAGATGAGACAAACTTAGAGGACATATGCATGGGGCCCACATAATGTGAAAACTTGGAGTAGGAGCCATCAGAAATAAGGGGCCTGCATTTCTGATAAAGGAAACATGGAAGACAATGTGACACAGGAAAGAACTTGATGAATTCAAGGAATTTTTCTTTTCCTTTTTGTTTTGAGACCAAGTCTTGCTCTGTTGCCCAGGCTGGAGTGCAGTGGTGTGATCTCAGCTCACTGAACCTCCGCCTCCCAGGTTCAAGCAATTCTCCTGCCTCAGCCTCTCAAGTAGCTCGGATTACAAGCATGAGCCACCATGCCCAGTTAATTTTTGTATTTTTAGTAGAGACGAGGTTTCACTATGTTGGCCAGGCTGGTATCAAACTCCTGACCTCACGTGATCTGCCCACCTCGGCCTCTGAAAGTGCTGGAATTACAAGCGTGAGCCACCGCGCCTGGCCAGAATCATCTTTAATTAATGGGAAATTTAAAAAAAAAAAAAAAAAAAGAGCCTAAGCACAAATTTTGGAGGAAGTCCTTGGTCTGAACCCCAGCTCCAGCATTTACTATTAGTAGCTGTGTGACTTTGGGCCAATTAACTGTCCCTTCTGTACCTCAGTTATCTGGAAAGTGGAAATAATAGTAACTATCCCCAGAGTTTGTTATCTCATTTAAAACAACATATGGAAAGCATGTAGTATAGTGCCTAACACATAGTAGGCACTCATGAAATAGAAAAGTTGCCTGTAGTTTATTCTTAATTGTGATTTCATAACATATCAAGGGCTATAGGTAAAAAACAAAAACAAAAACAAAAAACAAAAACTCCACAAATGTGACAACTAAGTAGAATCATATATTAAATATAAGATCATTGAAAGGTTCACCAAATTTTTTTGTTGAGAGGTCTGGAGTAACTTCTAAAAATTGACAACCAAGAGTAACCAGTTAGGATTGACATACCATTGTCCCCTTCCATCAGGCTCATATCATTCAGATACACAATATTGGTGAAGGCCTCTCTTCTTCTCTCCAGCTCCAAACAGAGAATTAGATATCCAGGCCAGAAACTTTAAAGAGACCAAAGTTGAAGAAAGGAATAAAAGGCCATGAGTTTATCTGGAGCTGTGCTGCCCAAAATAGTAGACACAGTCACATGTGGCTATTTCAGTTTAAATTAATTAAAAATAAGTAACATTTGAAAGTCAGTTTTTCAGTTAACATATTCACATTTCAAGTAGTCAATGGCTACATGTGGCTAGTGGCCACCATTGGACAGTTCAGTAGAATATCTCCACTATCACAGAAAGTTCTATTAGATGACCCTGATCCAGGGGAAAAAAAAAAAAAAACAACTAGCAACAAATGCTGACATTGAGGCCAAGCTCCAATTATAAGGCATTTAAGCTTTATTCACTTTATAAACTTTAAAATTCAACACAAACCTAGCATATTTCTTCTCCAAATATGCAAACCCTGGAAGTCTTCCTTGACTCTTCCCCCTCCTTCATTTGCTATATCCAGTATCAGCATGTCCCACCGCATTTTCCTTTGAAATGCCCACTGGATGTGCTCCTTTTGCTGCCCTACTAATCACCAATCCACTGATATCTGAATTACTCCAACAGCTTCCTAGCTGGCCTTCTGTCTCCAGCCTTCTCATGTATGACATCAGAAATGATCTCTAGAAAGCTCCACTTTCATTACACAATTTTTGCACCAAAAAGTTTAGTCTAAAAGGGTCTCTACTGATAACTAAATTCTTCTACCAGTTTTCAAGGTCCTGCATGATCTTGTCACCCACCACCTGGCCAGACTCAGCCCTCATTATCAATGAACAAATATGTATCAAGTGCCTACCACTATACAAATTAGATATAGACATTATGAGGGAAAAGAAAGACACAAGTCGCTATCTCCGAAAGATTATAATCCAGTTGGAGCCATAAGACAGTATCACCAGGCAATAAATAACTGACTGAAGTGTGACATGGATAATAAGCAATGCCAGTTTTCCACGCCCTTGCTCTGTTTCTCTCACCTAACTCACCCTCTCCTGGCTCCTTTATAAATACAAATCCTACCCAGGTTTTAGGTTTTACCTCCAAAATCTCACCTCCTCCCTGAGTCCTTCACCAGCAAAGCTATTGAGCCCATTTTGATCTCTCTCTTACTGTATTAATTATAAAAGTCTGTATCAATTATAATTGGTATCACATAATCTGGTGCTTAATTAAATACTATCTACATGCCTGAGAACTGGGGCTGGCAACTAAGCAAAGGGAGTAGAGGGGAATTAGCTAAGGCTATTAAAAAAAAAAAAAAAAAAAGCACGAAATTTAAATGGGAAAAAGATGTTTAATTTACTATCACTTAAAACAAAAAGGTACTTTTAAATAGCAAAGAGAATCCCCAAATATTAATGTGTATTATTCAGACCCTTAACTATAAGGTTAACTGAAATGTTTCTAACCTTAAGTTCAGTTTCTAAAAAATTCTCACTTACCCACAAGACCTGCAGATGTCTGTCATTTTCTCTTTGGTTATAAAATCTGCAGGAAGTTTAATTAGATGAAGGATCAGCTGACTGTAACCCCAGGAAAGCAAGTGTGAATGAGGCCTATGAAATGAAAAGGAATCAGTAAATTAGATAGGAAATAAACTCTAGAAAATGCTTATTTATCACCTAATAGTTAAGAATAGAGTTTAACTGCATTCTATTACTACATTTTAAAAACATTGCTATTTGGCTTTTGAAAAATTAAAAACAGCTATTTTTCATATAACCTGTTTATTTTTAAAGATCAGATACTTTAGGTAATCAAAAGCAAAAGAAATAAATTCTTTTTTCTTCAAAGATTAGATACTTTAGGTAATCAAAAGCAAAAGAAATAAATTCATTTTTTCTTCTTTTAATTCTATCATTCCATCACTCACAGATAACCATTGCATATCCTTCCAGACTTTTTGCTAGGAATATAAGACAGGCATTTGGGGGTCTTTTAAGAAGCTTCTCCTGGGGGGAAACACAAGCAATAGTTCTGACACAAGTACCAGTGTGTACTTTGTGTTAATTTTATTTTATTTTTAAAGTCCTAAATCAGGTTATGTCTAGAAATTCCTTGACATATTTTTAGGAAGAAAACACATACATACCTATCTCCCTAACCCCCCCACCCAGTTTTATCCTCTCACAGGCTTAATCACCAAGGTCTCTTAATGTGGGCCCATGAAAAACCTGCAGGGGGTCAGCTGTGCAAAGTTTTGCATGACTGCATTTTTCTAAAAGGAATCATCAGATTCTTATAGGGTGACCCCAAAAAATTTCAGAACCACTAAGAAATACACTTAATCTCACTACCATGACTTGGGTCAGTCTCTTCCATAGCTATTTCTAAAGTGAGCCCAGAATGCCATATGTGAATAAACCAGTTCCATTCCAAAGGAACACTGGAGCTTAATCCTTAGAAATAAGACCCCTAGACAGGCACAGTGGCTCACACCTATAATCCCGGCACTTTGTGAGGCCAAGGCAGGTAGATCACTTGAGCCCAGGAGATCGAGACCAGCCTGGGCCATAAGGCGAAATCTCATCTGTACAAAAAATTAGCCGGGCAGAGTGGTGTGCTCCTGTATTCCCAGATATACAGGAAGCTAAGGTTGGAGGGTTTAATCACCTGAGCCTAGGAGGTCAAGGCTGCAGGAAGCCATGATCTTAGCACCACATTCCAGCCTAGGCGACAGGTGAGATCCTGTCTCAAAAAAAAAAAAAGTAAAGAAAAAAAGAAAGAAAGAAAGAGGACTTCTTCTGTACCTGGGATAACCTTCATCATCCATTGTGCTGGTGTTTGGTGGAGCATCAAGGGACACTGCCAAAAGCAGCCAATCCAACCTTAAAGACTCTGGTTGCAGAAGGGACTCAAGAAAAGATGACCTAAGAGAAAGTTGGGGAAAAAAGTCACCAATCTTCACGCTAAGAAAGGAAACATAAATTGTGGGGAGTGTGAAGAAAACCTGATTAAGAGATGAATATAGAAGAAGAAATAACTTGAAAACTCTTCTGCTACAAAATGTCTAGAAATGCTGGTGACTAAGCTCCAAGATAACAAAGAAAATGTCAAAGGGCCAAAAAAGAAAAAAAAGGGAGAGAGAGAGAGAGAAAGAAAGAGACAAGTAAAAACCAGTGTGGCCAAGGCAGGAAGATCACTGAGGCCGTAAGTTTGAGGCTGTAGTATGCTATGATCACACCCGTGAATAGCCACTGCATCCAGCTTGGGCAACATTGTGGCAAATGTGAACCAATCAAAAGAAGAAAGGAGGAAGCTGCTAGTCTAATAAGCCAGGGGCACAGGTCACAAGTGTTACAACCATGGGGAGACAGAAAATCAGACATCAGCCTAAAAAGAGAAGAGCTGGAACTGAGATCTATGTCAATAAAAAGGTGGCAGTGAATCTACTCACTGCAAAGACAATAAGAAGCTTATCTTCTTAGTTCAGGCCCTGAATCAAGGGATTAACTTTGCACTGATCTGAGAACCCCTGAGAGGGAGTGAAGAAGTGTGGTACATGCACAGTTGTGATGTGTGCTGTGACATGTGGCAGAATGTTACAAGGCCTCCCAAATCCTCCTCTTCCATAGTATGTGCCTCAACCCCTTGGTAATTAACAGTAACATGTGACACCTGCTTATAAAAGAGAAACAATGCCCTGTCAAAAGAAAGGAGAGTCTGCAAATATGCTCTCCTTCTCACCGCTGATCTTCAGGCCTTGATTTCACCAGACTGTCTAAATAGGCCAAAATCTCAGCAGGATGATGATGACAAAGTTGTATGATATCCGATGGCAAAATGGATGGATAGAACTTGATTAAGGATCGAAGAGCAGATTCCCCAAACTTTTCATACAACCTGCATTTAAAAACAAAACACTTTAGTCTCTAATTTCAGTGAAATTACATAACTTGGTTACATTTAGGTTACTTATTACAAATGAAAATAAATATACTAACAGAAGCTGCCTCATATGCAAATGAGTAACACGTTAGAGACTAAAATACACAAAAAAATGGATGTGCTTTAGTTCATATAAACAATATATAGGACAACTTACCGGGTAGCATACACAACCAACAACGGACTATCAAAAGGAACCTCGTCATCTAGTAACTTTAACCTTGTTGGTAGATCTCCTTTTTCCATCTCCATATACACAGGATTGGAACTTGCCATTTCTGAAATATAAAGCATATCCTTTTCCAAACTTTATCTCTTAGGCGGAAATATTCAATTTATGAACATGTTCAATCAGCAATCATTAGTCATGTACCTACTGTGTGGACCTATTAAGTGCAAGGCCCAGTGTTTGTTAAGCAATGTAAGAGAAACAAATAAAAGAACAAGAGATGTAATCTCTACTTTTAAGAACCTTAAAATCAAATTGGGAAGCAAAGCATATTAAAAGTTTTAAATAAGACAAAATAACATATAATTAATACATCAGTGACTATTACTCTTAAGATAATGAGTATCTAGGCCTATATATAGCGACTGTCCATATAAGCACACATCAAAAACCAATATACATAGCTATCATCAATGCCAAGTTGCTCAGTTTTTTCTAGAACTAGTATTCCTACTCCATCTTTTAGAATTAAATTCAATGAAATTAATTTTAAAATATTTGACCTTTTTTTTTTTTTAAAGATACCAGTATAGGAAATATTCATTCTCTGAAGAACATAAGATTTGACTTTTTGGAATAGCCAAAAGTCATTTAAAATCAAGTCTGGTGAAAGAAGTGAGTGATGATCTAAAACTATTTGTGGTTAAAAAAAAAAAGTATCAATCTAAAGTAAAGTGGGTTTTTTTCCAAGTAGTTTTCTTTTTTAGTTTTTTAGAAACAGGGTCTCATTCTGCTGCCCAGGCTGGAGTGCAGTGGCGATCACTGCAACCTTGAACTCCTGGCTGTGTGTGTGTGTGTGTGTGTGTGTAGCGACGGGGTCTTCCTACATTGCCTAGCTGCAGTGCCTGTGTGCACATATGCGTGTGTGGAAAGACAGGGTCTTGCTACGTTGCCTAGCTGCAATACCTGGGTGTGTGCATGTGTGTGTGTGTGTAGAGACAAGGTCTTGAAATGTTGTCTAGGCTGGCGTGTGTGTGTGTGCTTATGTGTACGTGTGTGTAGACAGGGTCTTGCTACATTGCATAGGCTGGTATGTGTGTTTTTGTGTGTGTAGAGACAGGGTCTTGCTACTTTGCCTAGGCTGGGCAAGTATTTTTCAACTGGCTCTGAAGACAAATCCCAAATAACAGTTCCAAAAGCTGTTTCCCATACTTATAACATCATTAGAAGGGTGAGGCCTACTCACCAGGTTCTAAGAGCCAACATTCAATTTCTGATACATGCTTTTTTAAAAAAGTCATTTTTTTCCCAATCTCATTGTTTCCCATTTGACTGTGTCAGGCAATAAGTACTTTAAAGGAATTCAGAGGAGGAGGCCATTCAGAGGTTTGGGGAAGCCTGATGACTGCGTGGGAGCTAAACTAGACATATCCACCTAAATTCAAGTAAGCAGCCATATCACTCAAATTGCCCACCATGCTTCCTCTAGCCAGCACTGGTAGTAACAACTATCACTCTGGCTGATGGAGACTCTTTTCTGCTCTTCTGTGACTGGGTATGATCACATAATAGAGACAGATACAGTAAATTTACAATGAGTAATAATGTCACACATTTGAACTTACCTGAGGAGAAATAACTTGTTTCTTATTTCACACAGAAGACAATCTACCTCAACTCAGAAAAAAAAAAAATTATTATGCTTTTAACTGCTATATTTGAATTAAAGCAGATCTGTAACTATAGATCCATGTTTCTAGGAAGCTAAAATATCTTTAAGTAAGATGACATAAAAATGTATCTCTATTCACTTTTGGTAATGAATGAAAAGTTTGCTTAAAATCTAAATTATTAGAAATATGGCATCTGTTATTCAAGTAGGATTTGGAATTAAGAAAATTCACTTCTTCAAAAACATGGGACTATGGCTGCAGAAAGGGCAATGCATATAGTTTTTAGGGTATGAGAGCTGGTTTCTATGATATGTCAGGATGACATATGTGACCTTCAGCCAAGGTAGATACTGCTGGCTATGCACCAAAGTCTCTGAGGCAGACATGTAAGCAAGCTCTTCACCTATATTCATTCTTTTCTTCCTGGACAGGTTACATTTCCCAGTTTCCTTTGCAGTTAGTTGTGGCCATATGATGGAATTCTCATCAATGGAAATGCATACAGAAGAGATGTAAGCCACTACCAGGCCAGGCCTATAAGACAGTACTTTCTACATGCTTTCCCCAGACATAGCAACCCAAACACGACCACAACCCTTAAGGGAAGCTGGAGCTGAAAATAACGGAAGGAACTTGGAATGCTAGAATGCTGAATTACCACCTGGAAGACAGCTACCCACTGACCTGGAATACCTGTCCTGGACTGTTACATGCGCAAGAAATACACTTCTATTTATGTATGAGTTACTACGTTATCAGATATTTATTACAGCAGTTTAGCTACCTAAGATCTCTCTCTGCCTCAGACTGCTTATCTATAAAACGGAATAACACCATCTACTCCAAAGATTATTGTAAGGATGAAATGAGACAATGCTGAAAAGTGTTTACCATAGTATCTGCCACACAATAAGTACCCCATATAGTATTTCTGTATTAGTAAGTTGCATGAGAGATTTTCTTCTTTTAATACATCTGTATTTATAAACATTTTACTTTAATCTCAACTTCCCCAGCACTGCTCTATCATTTTCTTAATGTCATTATGAGAGAAATAAAACTAATTTCTAGGGCCAGGCATGGTGGCTCACACCTGTAATCCCAGCATTTTGGGAGGCCAAGGTGGGAAGACTGCTTTGAGGTCAGGATTTCAAGACCAACCTGGGCAACACAGTAAGACCCTATCTCTATAAAAAATGAGGAAATCAAAGGATACAGTGGCACATGCCTGTAATCCCACGACTCAGAAAACTGAGGCAGGAGGATCGCTTGAACCCAAGGGATGAAGGCTACAGTGAGCCATGATCACACCACTGCATTCTAGCCTAGGCACAGAGTGAGAGTCTGTCCCTAAAAATAAAAAATAGGGCCAGGCACAGTGGTTGATGCCTGTGATCCCAACACTTTCGGAGGCCAAGGCAGGTGGATCACTTGAGGTCAGGCGTTTGAGACCAGCCTGGCCAACATGGCAAAACCCCGTCTCTACTAAAATACAAAAATTAGCTGGGTGTGGTGGTGCACGCCTGCAGTCCCAGCTACTTGGGAGGCTGAGGCAAGAGAATCACTTGAACCCAGGAGGCGGAGGTTGCAGTAAGCCAAGATGGTGCCACTGCACTCTAGCCTGGGCAACAGAGTGAAACTCTGTCTCAAAAAAAATAAAATAAAATAAATAAAAATTTAAAAACTAATTTCTTATAATCCAGTTGTAAATTTAACCAATGTCTGAAAGAACTATTAAAAGTTAAAATGAATGGAAAACAGAATAAAGGGTTGACCAGAACAGATGTGATTTTCTACTTAAATCTTTTTTTAAACGCCCAAATTCAAAACTGCTAATGTTTTTTAATATGAATTTCTATCTTTGATAAGGCAATCTGAGTATTACCTTTCAATCCTTCAATAAAAGTATCCCAAACAGAAGGGCTATTACTGTAACTAAGCTTGATACTCTCCTTTGCTCTTTTCAAGTCCAGGAGAAAAAAGTACTTCTTCAGGAATTGGCAAGCCAGAATTTCAGGAGAGTACTGTTGCAAAGTGTGGTCCACATGTCCACTGGTGCTTTTGATCTTAGAATTCAATACATTCAACTCCAAACATAATGTTGTCAGTTCAGCCAGGTCGTTCTGAAGACCACTTGCAATGGTGCATGGAGAACATATTTGAAACAGGTCATCCAAAGACTCCCTTGGACTCCTTACACATTCACATGCTGTTTTATCAACAGTTTCTTCATTGCCTAAAGAGTCCCTTTTTTCTTTTTCATTATCTTCATCTAATATTCCCTTTTTTGATTCATTAACTAATGGTACATCCTGGTTCAATTTCAAGGATAAGTTGTCAGTATCTGAAACGTCTGAAAAGTCCTTCATGGCAAATGTTTTTTCTAAATGTGAAAGCCACTCCTGTAAAACCATTCTCAGAGACTCAGATTCAAATAAAACCAGAGGGTCCTGTAGCTTGGTCCTATACAAGACAGACAAGTATGAAATTTATGTATCATGTGTTTTTCTTAAAACAAATTAATTCATGCTAAATTAACCTAACCAATGTAACATACTCATCTGGAATAAACATTACTTTTCAACTCTTTAAATAAAAACTATCTCAACAAGATGACAAAACAGAGAACATAAACTTTGTAGTGTTTTACTAATTCTTTTTTTTTTTTTTTTTTTGAGATAGGGTCTTGTTTTGTCACCCAGGCTGGAGTGCAATGGCACAAACATAGCTCACTGCAGGCTCAAGTGATCTTCCCGCCTCAGCCTCCTGAGTAGCTGGGAATACAGGTACATGCTACTACACCCACTACACCCAGCTACTTTTGGTATTTGGGGTTTCATCATGTTGCCCTGGATGGTCTCAAACTTCTGAGCTCAAGCGATCCGCCCACCTCAGCCTTTCAAAATGCTGGGATTATACTCATGAGCCACCACGCCCACACGCCCAGCCTAATTCTTCAATTTCAATTCCAAATGAGGCTACCTCTGCCCCAAACTGTCTCAGGACCACTACTGATGGACTCAGAAAGTCATTCCCATTCTGGGCTTGTGTGAAGGCTGCCAATCTTCTCAGTAGTTTTACACACAAAGCTAGGAATACTGGAAGTCAAATACCAAAAAATTAACATGAAAAAAATCTTATTGATCCAAGAATGAAAACTTCAGTGCCTGGGTTTTTCCTATTAGTCCTAGGAAGGCAACTTGGACTTAATAAAAGGAAAGACCATTTATAGCAACTTCTCTAATCAACTATATATTTCATATAAGGCCCATAAAAGACTTACAATATAATGATTCACTTCATTTACTAAACTGCCTTGAGAAGTCACTATAAAAGGTTCTCATTATACTCACATTGCTTCTGCTGTTGCTACTTTAAGCTCCTGGAAAATGTCTTCTTCTGGAGGTGGACTAGTTACCTCTTTTTCCTCCCTAAGAAAGTGTGAAAAATAACAATAACATTCACAAGAGTTAGAGGGGATCAGAGCTTTTTTTCTGAGACAGGGTCTCACTCTGTCGCCCAGGCTGGAGAGCAGTGACGTAATCTCAGTTCATTGCAACCTCCGCCTCCCGGGTTCAAGCAATTCTCCCTGCCTCCGCCTCAGAGCTTTCTTAGACAAATATTTCTTTTTTCATTTTTTTTGTTTTTTTTTTTTTGAGACAGAGTCACACTCTGTTGCCTAGGCTGGAGTGCAGTGGCATGATCTCTGCTCACTGCAAGCTCCACCTCCCAGGTTCACACCATTCTCCCGCCTCAGCCTCCCGAATAGCTGGGACTACAGGCACCCGCCACCATGCCTGGCTAATTTTGTTTTTGTATTTTTAGTAGAGATGGGGTTTCATCATGTTAGTCAGGATGGTCTCGATCTCCTGACCTCGTGATCCACCCGCCTCGGCCTCCCAAAGTGCGTGAGCCACCGTGCCTGGCCCTTAGACGAATATTTCTCACACTTTTAAACTAAACGGCAAGTATTATACTCATGTTACATCAGACAAATAGATGAATAGAAAAGGTGGTCCTTGGCCTCAAGGTGATAAGCTCCAGTAAGCTCTCATTAGAAAGAAAGGCATGCAAACAACTAAGTATAATTTAAAAAAAGAATAAGTCGAACACCAAAGAGCAGCTCTTTAAAGAGCATTGTGATATGAAAGCAGAGAAGAAGAAATAATTTTTCTGAGTAGAGAAAGGGACATATTCCTAAGGAGGTATTATTTGTGTCACAAAAAATGGCGGGAGAATACTCTGGATAGAAGACATAGCATGAATAAAGGTAGTGAAGTGTCAGCGTACACACTTAGTTCTCCGATAGGAGTGAAATTTATAGCACTTAGAAAGATGTGGCTAGAAAGGTAGCTAAGGTCAGATAGAAGCCTGCATTAAATGCCATGTCAAAAAATCTGTACTTTTTTCTATAAACATATGGATTCACTAAGTTATTCTGAGGATTAAAAATCTTTTATTTCATCTGGCTGTCCAGATACACTGGTCCTATGGGTTTCTCTCTTAATTCCAGGGTAAGTGCTGAATTTGTTTGCCTTTAATATCCAGATTCCCTGAACTATAAAGCAGAAGCCAGAGAGACAAGATATTCCACACTATGCCCGATCAAGGGCTCTGCTACAACTCTACTACACAAGGACCAGGCCACCAGCATATCATGGGAAGGTACCTGACAGGACATCAATGCCAATGGCTTGATCAACAGTTTCTTCATTGCCTAAAGAATCCCTTCTTTTCTTTTTCATTATCTCAATCTAATATTCTCTTTATTAGACAATAAAGTATTATACTCATGTTACATGAGACAATTAGGTGAATATAAAAGGTGGTCCTTTTGCTATTGCTTGATGAGTCCTTGACTCATCAAATAATAGCACATTTTGGATCTTACAGGCCAGAGAGCATCAGTGACATTCCCAAAGTCACATACTAGTCATACGCAGAGCCAGGACGAGGTCTAGATCCATGGTCATCCTACTCTTAATACTCCTGTGAGATCCCAGAAGTTTGAAGAGATTATGGGGGAAGGAGGGGAGTTATGCAGGGGAAAGATGGAAGAAGTACTAAATTAAAACTCTGCTCAATAGATCTGCTTCAGGGTGATGTAATTTTTCAACACTTTGTGGAATTCCACAATTTTTATAAGCTACACAAACAATCTTCAATGAATGCAGACATACATGTGCCTTCTTGCAAAGGACATAGTCTATGGCACATGTGTCCAATTTTTGGCTTCCCCGGGCCACACAGGAAGAATTGTCTTGGGCCACACATAAAATACACTAACATTAACAATGGCTGATGAGCTATTAAAAAAAAAAAAAAATCACAAAAAAACTCATGTTTTCAGAAACTTTACAAATTTGTGTTGGGCCACATTCAAAGCCGTCCTGGAACACATGAGGCCCACGGGCCGCAGGCTGCACAAGGTTGGTCAATGGGTTTCTTAAAACTGACAGCTGGATTCCCTAGAATGTATATTTATGTGTAAGGGCTTACTCAGTGTCTTCCTCCTTTGGGCAGGTAACTGAACTCACATCCTCTTCACATGATTGCTCATCACCCCTGAGCTCTGGTCTCACTTTCAGATCAGGGCTTGTGTGAAGGGTGCCAATCTTCTCAGTAGTTTTACGCACAAAGCTAGAAACACTAGAAGTCAAATAACAAAAAACTAACATGAATAAAAACTTATTACTGAGAAAACTCAGGTTTTCATTCTTGAGTTTTCTGTGTTTCTATTAGTCCTAGGGAGGCGACTTGGACTTAGTATTTATAGGAACTTCTCTGTTCAAATAATAACATTTCACGTATATAAACTTATAAACTTACAATATAATGATTCACATTATTTACTAAACTGCCCTAAGAAACCAGTGTTTCAGCGCTAAAGAAAAGGTCTTTAACTCCAGCTGTATCTGTAATATTTCCGTCAACTTACGCAAAGCCATGTGATCATCAGGCCCATTCTGGTCACAGAACAAAGAATTGCTTCATGTAACTCAGCTGTTAACTAGTCACAATATACCCTTCTTAAGCAAAATTTGTATCCAGTAAGACTCAGATAAGCAGTTAAGTAGCTGCACAAAGTCTTCTCTCTTAAACTCAAATGTCAACCCTGGTCCCATGGAGTAGCTAGAAAGAATTCTGAAAAGACTCCAAGTCTGAGCCCAAACTGACCATTAGAAAGGATCAACTAAAGACTAATGATACGTGGAAACTATTCCCATCAGAGATTTTTAATTTTTGATCTCTTGAGGGTGGGGGCACCTACATCTGCAACAACTCAAATATCAGCTGCTAAAACAGAGGGAAGCTAGATTCCCCAAGGTAAATGAGAAGTTAATAGCTCCATATGACAAGTTATATGGAAAACAAGAGACTTCCTTTTTCTCATTTTCCATTCTCAGCACAAATTACCCAATGTGAGAACTGAAATAAGATCAGTAATAGAATTAAATGACAAGACTAATTGGTTTACCTTTCTTTGACAGCCTGAAGAGACACAAGAGGAGATGGAGAACGAAATGGTAATGGAATGCCGAAGGGGAGAAAAGTTTCATTCTTATCTGTCTCAAACATCACTGGAGCATGAGAAACATTGTCTAATGAATGGAATCAGGAAAAAAAGAAACAAAATCTAATCACGTGGGAGTTGTTTTAATCTTTAAAAAAATTCCGAAATGAATAAACCGAAAGAAATGAAGGATTCAATACCAAAATCACAACTGACCCAGAAACAAATGAGTGGAACACAGGTTTACAAAACGCACGGGATGGTCCACATAAAACACTGAGGCAGGTACCTTCATTTGCCTACTAACCCTGAGTCCCCATAAGTCAAAAAGGGAGTTTAGGATCTCTATTATTCTCTTCTCACTAGTTCAGCCACAGGAATACTTGCACATTGAAAAAGGAAGGCAATGACCCCCAAAAACTGCAGTAATTTTTCATTCCTGATGAAAAATAATTTGGTTAGTCAGAATAAAATATTTCCACTCTTTTGGTTAATGACCTTTCTTTCATAACCTTTCCAGCATTTTGATGCATGATCAAAAACAGGCCCTAATATTAGTCCAAACATGAGGGGAAAAAATACTAAACATAAACCAACTCTTCTAGTAGGGAGCAGATCTGTAGATCTGGATGGAAAGTTCTATCAACATGTTAAAAATTATTAACACTTCAGAGAACTTCTGTGCACAAGATAATCCTGGTAACAAGAGCTCATGGAAAATAATGGCTTCACATCAGGAACCAACAACAGACACATTCATCACCTTCATTTCCGTGTGAGCCACAGCACTGATCTGGCAGGTCCTCTTCCTGCTGTGAGGTGAATTCTTTAAATCTCTCATCTTCTGAGAGGGTTTGGCTGTGAAGGGAGCAAGAGTCTTCATCTGACTGACTGCCTCTTCTACTACTAATGATACGATAAATACCAGAGTCCAAGATGCTGAAACTTTCCTAAAAATTAAAAGAATTCCAAAAAAAAAAAAAGCAAAAATTTCCTTTATAACTTTAATATAACTTCTGCAGAGAAATACCAACACTCAAATAGAAAGTTAGTAACAACCATTATGGCTTATTAGAACAAACTGATGAGCAAGGCTTAGGTGCCTGGCAGCTGGGTCACTCCATGTGCTAGTGGCATCAGCTGCCACATTTCTCTAGCTTGTCTTCATAAAGCATGGTAGTGAGAATGGGGATTAAATGAGATAATTCAGAGCTGCATTCAGACTCAAATTAGCATGAAGCACCTGAAATCACAGATTAGAGCAACGTAACTTATGCTGGGAGCTATATGAGTATATCAGGGAACAGAAAATAATAAACAATGACAAAACAAAATGTGGCTCCAAGACACACCTAAATGGAGGCTTCACAGTGCTAAGCCACTAGCTGAACGAAAGTTCACCCCTTCGCACCAAAAAATATAAATGGAAAGGACAACAAATTTGGGGATCCTAGAGGTAAATAAGAACAACCGAAGGTGGAAAAATCTTACCCTACAAAATCCTTCAAAGGTGAGAATACTTACATGTGATGAAATGGAGCTTCTTCTACTGCTACAAGCTGAATCCAAAGGTTCAAATTTTAAGATCAATTCTTCCAGTTGAGAAATTAGATCATTGTAGGTGCCATGGTCCAGCTGAGATTTCAAATGCTCCAATTTATCTGCAGTCAAAGTTTTTCTTGCCTAATAAAACAATATCGCAATGGAATAGCTATTTGTAGGTAAATCTATATTCAAATGGCCAATATATTGAAAGAGGTCTAGGCTGGGCACGGTGGCTCACGCCTGTAATCCCAGCACTTTGGGAGGCCGAGGCGGGAAGATCCCCTGAAGTCAGGAGTTCGAGACATGCCTGGCCAACATGGTGAAACCCCATCTCTACTAAAAATACAAAAATTAGCTGGGCATGGGGGCAGGCACCTGTAATCCCAACTACTCGGAAGGCTGAGGCAGGAGAATCATTTGAACCTGGGAGGCGGAGGTTGCAGTGAGCCGAGATCGTGCCACTGCACTCCACTCCAGCCTGGGGGACAAGAGTGAGATTTCATCTCAAAAAAAAAAAAAAAAAGAAAAGAAAAAAGTCTAATATAGAACATAAAACTTCAATGGTGCTTTAAAAAGGCTTAGCAAGCTAGAGAAAGATTTAATGAGAATTTTCTTAGGAATTAAGAATTTAAGGCCATGTGCGGTGGCTGATACCTGTAATCCCACACTTTGGGAGGCCAAGGTGGGCGGATCACTTGAGGTCAGGAGTTCGAGATCAGCCTGGCCAACATGGTGAAACCCCGTCTCTACTAAAAATACAAAAAAAATCAGCTAGGTGTGGTGGCGAGCGCCTGTAGTCGCAGCTCCTCAGGAGGCTGAGACACGGGAATCGCTTGAACCCAGGAGACAGAGGTTGCAGTGGGCCGAGATTGTGCCACTGCACTCCAGCGTGGGTGACAGAGCGAGACTGTCTCAAAATAATAATAATTATTATTATTATTATCATTTAATTAAAATTTACCATATACACAATTATCCCCCTTAAAAACAAGTTATGAAACAAATTTCTATCTAAATTTGATATTTTAAATGAAAATTGTACCCTCTTTCTTACCCTCTATCCACCCCTAGATATATCTATCATGCTTTCTCTGGGCATGTATTGCTGTTATCTGTAGGTCACACAGACAGGGTTAATAAAATCAAGCAACTTTGTAACACAATCTTGCAAGCTAGCATAGTTTCACCAATCCATGGTAAAGATGTCTAGGTAAGCTCTGACTCACTCTGCTGGCAATGACAGAATTTTGGAAAAGACAGCATGTACGAGCAGCCAAGTTCCATAGGCCTCTTCTTAGCAGGCGTTCCACACAGCGCTCCACAGATATCAGGGACAGATGTGAGACTTTCCCATTTAGGTGCAAACAGAACAATTCATTCCTACAGACAGCCACATCCTGAATAGCTACAAAAACCACAGGTGTGAACATACAAAATGTTAACCAAATACCCCTTACAATTTTAAAAGGGCTGAAATTATTCTAATAAATTCATTTCTTATGTAGGGTTTGGCTTGACTGAATTTCATCTCTATTTTTGTACTTGCAGTTCAATGAAGAAATCATATTTTAGAAACTATTCTAAAAAGATCAAGAATAAAAGCTGTGAAGAAAGAACTATATCTCTCTGACCTAAAGTCTTATGTTTAAAAATGCTGTTTTCTGTGAAAAGGAATTGGGACATTAAAAGAGGATAATCTACATTAGAGGCCAGACTATAAGGTTCGAGTGTTATAACCTGGTCCTCAATGAATGGATTTTAACATAGTATGTAAATCAATATACAGTTCATGAGAAAATACCTGCCTTCAAGAAAATATCTGTCTTGGCAGAGTATCCTGAAAGGACTTAAAAGACTACTTTTCAAGGGACATACTTAAGAAATTTAAGCCACAAGAAAATCACTGTTGATGAGACCAGTAAGTAATGATTTCTTTCTCTCTCCTTTTTTGGTTTTTACAAACATAGAAAAGAAACAAAATGTCAACATACACTCTCTACTGAGCAGTAATGGTAAAAAAGCTAGATTTCCCCCACTTCTGGTTTTAACCCAAAGAATATAGAGATTGATTTTCTGTCTCAGTCATATATGATGGCTGTTGTTCCCACTAGAACAATTTGAACCCCAAACTATAAAGATACAAAATGGGAGTCAAAGTAAGACTTCTGGCAGGGATAAAGACTCAGGGCAATAGAGGGAAAAATAACCTGTTTGTTCCTTTTCAGCAGTTACTAATGAAAACTGCACTTAAAATTACTCATGAAAACTGGAAGACATTATGTTAAGTAAAATAAGCCAGGAACAGAAAGTTAAAGACTACATGTTCTCATTTATATGCAGAAGCTAGAAAAATGTGATCTCACAGAAGTAAAAAAGCAGAACAGAGGTGACCAGATTCTGGGAAGGGTAAGAGGAAGAAGACAGGGAAAAGACTTGTTAAAGGATACAAAATTATAGCTAGATAGGAGGAATAAATTCTACTGTTCCATAGCATCGTAGGATGACTATAGTTAATAATAATGTATGTTTTCAAAGAGCTAGAAGGATAGTGAATGTTCCCAACACGAAGAGCTAATAAATGTTTAACATGATAGATATGCTAACCACCCTGATCTGATCAGGGTACACTATACACTGCATGTATCGAAACATATTATGGAGTACATAATATGTACAATTATTATGTGTCAATTAAAAAATGAATAAAATGACTCATGAAAAAATAAATAGCTGAATACAAATTCACTAATGCATGTTTGGGAAGTACCTTACAATGGGAAATATCTATGGTCAATCTTTAAAAGAAACGTGACTGGGCACGGTGGCTCACACCTGTAATCATACATGCTTGTAATCCCAGAACTTTGGGAGGCTGAGGCCGGCAGATCACCTGAGGTCAGGAATTCGAGACCAGCCTGGCCAACATGGCGAAACTCCATCTCTACTAAAAATACAAAAATTAGCCAGGTGTGGTGGTGCGTGCCTGTAATCCCAGCTACTCAGGCTGCTGAGGCAGGAGAATCACTTGGAACCCGGGAGGCGGAGGTTGCCGTGAGCCAAGATCGCACCAGTGCACTCCAGCCTGGGTGACAGAGCAAGACTTAGTCCAAAAAAAAAAAAAAAGTCATCCCATCCTATTCTTCAACTTCTTAAATTACAAGAGAATGCTCCTACAATAATCAAATTTTCATAAGCATGAGATTAAAAATTACAAAGAAAAATATAATTACCTTTGACTTCACTCCAAAGAAGAACTTGAACATTCTGAGGAATGAAAATATAAATTCCTCTTTCTGTCCAAGTCAGCACACAATGCTCACTGCAAGAGAAGAAGTCAAGAAAATTCAAGTGTGCTAGGATACAAAAGTTTACAATTCCCCAAATTCAGATCCTTGCATTAGCTATTAAAGGAAAATCAGACTGTACAAAGAAAACACAAGAGTGATCCAGCTAATCAAGTACTAACAACTCCTTTCTGTCTGTAACAACAGCCCACTAATAAATAGCATAAAATGATGCCAAATTGGGAAAATTCAGACACATATACTAGATATTTTCCAGAAAAAGAAAAGGGTCAGCTGGGTGCAGTGGCTCACGCCTGTAGTCCCAGCACTTTGGGAGGCCAAGGTGGGTGGATCACTTGAGGTCAGGAGTTTCAGACTAGCCAAACCAACATGGTGAAACCCTGTCTCTATTAAAAATAGAAAAATTAGCCGGGCGTGGTGGCATGCACCTGTAATCCCAGCTACTCGGGAGGCTGGGGCAGGAGAATCACTTACCGGGAGGCGGAGGTTGCAGTGAGCCAAGATTGTGCCACTGCACTCCAGCCTAGGTGACAGCCTGGGTGACTCTGTCTCAAAAAAAAAAAAAAAAAAAAAAAAAAGAAAGAAAGAAAAGGCTGGTATCTGGAAAAAGAAAAGCTTAGGGACCTTTACCTGATGTTTGTTAAAGCAGCTGAACTTTCCACACTGGACATGATAGGGGCACATTTAAAACAAAGACTAACATCTTACTGCCAATTATTACTCTAGTGAGCCACTTTTAGGAACAGTAATATTTTGATGTTGTTAGTTGTGTGTGGGCAACAAAAAGCTGAGAATTCCTGGTCAACAATGTGCCAGGAGCTTTATTAAAGGCTCTGTCTATATTACCTAACTTTGTAGAAGCCAATCAAGGTAGATATACTATTCTTATTTTATTAAAAAGAGAAAAAGCTAAGGCTCAGAGAGATAAAATAATATACCAAAGGCCATTCAGCATGAAATGTAGACGAGTCAGAATTTATACTGGATATACAGGATAGTCTGGCTCCAAAACCTGGACTTTTTTCCTATATAACACAGAATCTACTTCCTCCTCCACTTGTCTTTGCTAACCTACCCACTATTATCTGGAATCCTAACTATTCCACTTAACTGAATTCTCAAAAAGTCACAGATTCCCAAACTGCCAAACCCAATAACCCTTCATCACTTCTCATTTTCTTAACCCCAAGCAGAAGCAAACCTTGCTAACTGTTCTCTGCTTCTTGAACCTCACCTCCTGGGGCTCCTGGACACTGCATTTTCTTGGTTCTCTTTCTCTCCAGTCCTCTGGAGGACTCATCTTTTTCTGCTCATCTTTTTCTATACTTACTCATATAAATTTATCTCATATATTTCATTTATTCTCTCAAGGCTGCTACTGTTTTTTATATACCACTGGTAATCTCCACTTCCTAATGCTGTTCAGGACATTCTCCAACTTACAATGTTCTCAATCTAGCCACCTCTCAAGGATCAGAAGTTCTACTTCCCTCTGAAATCCTCCCTTACAGCCCACAACACTCACCCTATTTCTTGCACTCAACCTATTTCTTATACTCTGCTCATATGGCACTTAATCACGTACTGCACTGTCACAACTCTTACTTCTTATTGTTGTTAAGCTTTTGGGAGAAATAAATCACATCTCTCCAATAAATTATACTCTTAAGAACAGGGACTATATTTCCTTTTCCTTTATGTTTCCAAGAGTACTAAAAATGGTTCCATGTGGCTATGAAACTAATTGATTTTTAACAGGAGTTGGGTCCTTATGTAAGTGTTAAACATTTTGTCAATATGAAAGACCAGATCACTATCCTTACAGGAAAGTAATCTTTGTCATAAAATGCAAGACATGGTCAGAATCTTAATCCAAAGTAAAATTGAGAAGGCTGCCTTCAAGAGTCAAAGGAGAAAAAAAAAGGGGGGGCAGAGGATCCCTGAGAAAGAGACACAGGATCATAATTTTGATACTGAACCTGACATTCAGCTTGGAAAATTCCTTAGGAATAGCAACCTAGATTAAAATGGGGTGCTGGGGACGGGAACTTAGATAAAAGCTGATACTTGTAATTTATACATTCCTTGTCCCCTTCTCCCTTCACTGATAATAAATGGGGACATAAGCCTAACAGCATTGTTTTAGAAGTTCCAGAAAGGAAAGTGATACCAATGTGCCTGAAAGGAAACAAAGTACATAAGGATGCCCCCTCTGGGATTTATGGGTTGCAACAGTAAAAGTCCCATAGGGCACAGTGTACAAATGAAAAAAATAAACAGGAACGAAAAAAAGCCCTCCTCTTCATGTTTTTGAAAAAACTCTTTGTTGAATTCACTATCATTTGGGAATTTTCTATGTGTCTAACACTGCCCATAGAAAAGGAGTTGACAATCTGATGCTGGGATGCATATTCATAATACAATAAGAGAGTGGCAATGATAAAGGAATGAATATGGTTTGACAACAGTACATGCACAGAAATAGGTTGTCTAACGTAAGCCTCTTGGAGGAATCAGCAGAGGTTTCAAAGTGGAGTTAATTGTTGCTTTAGCTGAGGAATAGGCAGAGCCAGATCATCAAAGGCTTTTTGTCTACCATGGTAGAGACTATAACAGGAGCTTTAAATAGCTACAGTCAAAAGAATAACTCTACCAGGAGAGCTAAGTGTATTGTGGCCCGATTACTAGAAAACACATTCTTGGGTACTTTGGGAAGCTGATGCAGGTGGATTGCCTGAGCTCAGGAGTTTGAGACCAGCCTGGGCAACATGGTGAAACCCCATCTCTACTAAAATACAAAAAATTAGCCAGGTGTGGTGGCGTGCGCCTGTGAGTCCCAGCTACTTGGGAGGCTGAGGCAGGAGAATTGCTAGAACCTGGGAGGCAGAGGCTGCAGTGAGCTGAGATTGTGCCACTGCACTCCAATGTGGGTGACAGAGCAAGACTCCGTCTCTAAAAAAAAAAAAAAAAAACTTGGGTAAGGGACTTCCCAACACCCCGCACATCACATCATAGTCAACAAATATTTATTAAGTATCTATCATGTGCCAAGCATTAGGCCAAGCATTGAAAAAATAATAGTCAACAAAACAGAAATAAAGCCCTCATGGAGCTTACTGTTTAGGGTAAGACATGAATAAATATTATATTAATATATAATTATAAACTGTGACAAGTGTCACAAAGGAAGAATGCTAAAGGAGGAAGAGTTTTTAATATGCTTTATCTAATTATGGGAAAATAAATGTCTTTCTCTAGTCACTTTCATGATGAATTATGGAGTTACTAAAGTGTTATAATGTCTATAATTCACTTTTTTTTTTTTTTGAGACAGAGTCTTGCTCTGTGGCCCAGGCTGGAGCGCAATGGCATGATCTCAGCTCACTGCAACCTCCACCTTCCAGGTTCAAGCGATTCTCCTGCCTCAGCCTCCCTAGTAGCTGGGATTACAGGAGCATGCCACCATGCCTGGCTAATTTTTGTATTTTTAGTAGAGACGGGGTTTCTCCATGTTGATAGGCTAGTCTCGAACTCCCGACCTCAGATGATCTGTCTGCCTCGGTCTCCTAAAGTGCTGGGATTACAGGCATGAGCCACACCCAGCCTTATAATTCACTTTTAAATACTTCAGTGTAGGAAGTATGACAAATACATGAACTGGTTTTTATCCTTACCCTTAGAGGCAATTAGTTAACACTTCAATTATTTTTAAAAATCACAAAGAGTGGTTAGCCTTTGAAAGAACTGAATCAGGTGTTCACACTCCAGTGTACCATATAACAACTTCATAAAACATTTGCTGACCTTGCATCAGAGATCTTATTAACTAGCCTAAGGGATATCAGAAATAATTTTTTATTGATGAAATAGAGTTCAAGATATTGGCTGGAAATCATACACTGGCACTCTTGCTCTTGCAGAACAAGGTGTAAGAATTGGCAGGTCCAGCAGTTTAACAACTTTTAGGGCAGCACTTTGTGCTGGAATTTGCACCTAATCCAACTAGAAGGCTGGCTGAACTCTGATATTAGAATATGGCTGAAACTGCCTCCAGCAGATCTTTCATGCAAGCATTTGTCAGAGTACCTACAGGATAGAGAGCTCAAATTTCACCAAGCGTACAAGAACAAGTTCTACAACTATTTTTGTGCCTGCTTGCTAAAAAAACATACATCTGTGTGGCAGATTTTGATCTGGGACTTGCTTTCATTATAGCATCCCATTAGGTAGGGGAGGTTATGAGGAGGTTAGTAGAGCTATCTTAGCTCCAATTGTTAGAAGTTTCTTGGCAATTATAAACTCTCCAATTGGCTTGGAAAGAGAAGTGTATTTCTAGGATCTTTCCATTCCTTTTAGATACAGACGACTTCATGTAACATAATTATTTCTTAACTTTCTAAAAGTAATTTAGTGCAAAAATAACCTTAAAAAACTACTTCTGAACAAGAAACAGAGATAAAAAGCTAAGTATTCTTCCCCCCGCCCCGCCAGATCAAAGGAAAGGAGAAACTTACCTAAGATGTAAGAGTTTGGGGAAAGACAAAGATTGGGAGGATCCAACTGTATGATCATACTGAGGTTCTGATCTAGAAAGTAAACACATCTGTTAATGAGTTTACCTGTTAAAAGTATAACATAAAATTATGCTTTTTTTTTTTTGCCTCCGAAACAAATTCAAGAGCCTAACTGCATCTGCCCTTATTCAACTCACACTAATCATAGGAGAAGTAATTATCAAAGACTTCTTTGGCTTTTCTGAATCTTTTAACAAAAATTCAACTTCACTCTGAAAAGACAGAATAAAATCTTTTTTTTTTTTTTTTTTTTTTTTTGAGACGGAGTCTCGCTCTGTCGCCCAGATCGATCTCGGCTCACTGCAAGCTCCGTCTCCCTTCACACCATTCTCCTGCCTCAGCCTCCCAAGTAGCTGGGACTACAGACACGCCCAGCTAAATTTTGTTTGTATTTTTGGTAGAGACGGGGTTTCACCGTGTTAGCCAGGATGGTCTCGATCTCCTGACCTCGTGATCCGCCTGCCATAGCCTCCCAAAGTGCTGGGATTACAGGCGTGTGCCAACGCGCCCGGCCAGGTATAATAAAATCTTTAACACAGATAGAATATCAGAGATTTTCACCAAACTTCTATATATAAGCTCTTCAAACAATTCCAACCAGCCATACAAATCGTTACCTTAGAGTAATCACAGGGAGAGGTGGCAACGAGAGGAGTTTCTTGAACTGATGTGTACTTATAACTTCTCCATCAAAGTTCACTTCCCACATCCTAGAGCCTGGGCGAGCACAATATATCAGAGGTTGCTGGCCCCCAGAACATCTTCCAGGAAAGAAACAAGCTCCATATTCTCCATCTCTTTCCTTGTTTCCAATTTTCCAAAACTTTTCTCTAACATCCAGAAAGGAAGAGAAAGCAGATTTACTTACAAAAAAAGTCAAAAACAATGGCACTACAAATCAGCATGGGCATAATAACTCCACTCACAATGCCTTCTCCTTCATTCATATTAGCAATATACTGAAAAAAACAATAGAATGGAAAGATCGAAATAGGATTCTGGCTCTGATTTGCCATTAGCTATTTCTGTGACAGGAAGCAAATCATTTCATATTAGTACTCAGTTTATTATCCACAGAATAAGAGGCTCAGAATTAGCCCCTTCCAAATCTAAAAGGTGAGTGCTACCAAACTATTTCATACATCCTTGAATCCTACTAATTGCTTCTAAAGTCACTCTGTAAAATGCTCTTTGGACACTCCATGGAAGCTACTAATCTAGTTCTCCAACCCTGTCTCCAAGTCACTTCCTCACCACAAACACCCAATAAACTTACTTTTTCCTCAAAAACCCAGGTCCTTCTGAAACTCTGCACCTTGGAGCATTCTGTTCCCTTAGGATTATATGAGTTAGACATATAAAAGAGCTTAGTACACTGCCTGGGAACATGGAAAGTGATAATGAGAAGGGAGATGTCTCTTCCTAAAAACTCCTGTTACTTACTCTCCATGATTCCATCATTCCTCCTCAGAAACTTTCCTTGATTCCCATATATGGAATTACATGCTTCCTATGCTTTGCTTTTATAGCACTTATGACATGATATATGGCAATTATGTCTATTTAAACAGCAGATCATGACTTTTCAGGGCAAAGGACAACTCTTATTCCTCTTCGGTTGAATTTCCAGTGTGTAGCACACTGTCAGGCCTACAAAAAGCACTCAATACATTATAGAGTTCCATAAACTCAATCTCTTTTATTGAAGAGTGATCTAATATGCTCTCTAGCATGAATTTACTAGATAACCTCAGATAATTCAATAACTACTTCTGTACTTAATTGCTTTATGAATAAAATATAACACTTGCTTTACTTTAAGAACACAGGTGTAAGAGTGCTTTGAAATGTATACAGAGCAGTACAGGAAGTAGTGGTTTTATTACTTATACTCTTTATTTGGGAAATAAAATATATTTCTTCATTTTATATTTTCTATGGTACCTAATACAGTGCTAAGGATCTGGAGGAATATAATAAATGTTTGCTGCGTGAAAAATGTAATCAATTCATTATCATTTGTATACTCATTAATCTTACTTTCTATTATTTTTCAAACAATACGTCACAGGCACAAAGTTGAGTATCTTCACATATGCTACCTTAGTTAATCAACACTAAATTTACATGAAGCAAAGTCATATCTATCATTTTGGCTGGTCACTAGGAGTCCTAGCTTTAAAAAAAGAAAAACAAACAAACAAACAAACAAAAAAACTGTTTGTTGGGAGGGAAAACAGGTTGAAACAAAAAGATTTTTTAACATAAGTATACATTTTATTATACTACACGTCCCCCAAAACTGAATTCTAGCTAACAGAAAGTAAGCACGTCTAAATATGTTAATTTTACAGGAGGTTCTATGATACTGTCATCCAACTTTAGTTATGAAATAGGTACACAGGGGTTGATTACACAATTCTCCCTTCTTTCGTGTAGGCTCAAAACTCTCCATGACAAATTTTTAAAAGGAGATGGTCCTGAGAAATATGATAGCTGCCAGGTCCAGTGAAAAAAAGAAATGGCCAGTGAAAATTTCCTTGCAGCGAGAATGGCTGAGAACTTTGGCATAGTGATGCATAATATTCATTTCCAGCTGTCTGCTATTCTGCTCTGGTATTTCACAGCTACCGCTAATGCACTCCTTTGCCATTCATTGGACCTCTGGCTCTATCTACCCTTGAGATTTTGATGAAATACTTATCTTCATAAAGCTCTTAATTATTCTTCATCCAATTTTACCCTTTAGTAAAATTCTATTAAAATAAAACAAATCTTGAAAACAACAAAACTCAAAGAAGCCTTCCTGCTTCCCCATATAAAAACAGGCCTTTAGCCTTCTCTCATGGCACTTAGAATATGTCTCACCAGCAACGGGCTCACGGAATACTTGTCTTAGTCACCCACTGGACTGTCTTAGACTCCTCTACCTCCTCTCTGCTCTCTAACATCAGCTTGCATACAACTGATTCCTTAACATCTGTATAGCCAAGGGCAGTGGTTCATGCCTGTAAGCCAAGCCCTTTGGGAGGCTGAGGCAGGAAGATTGCTTAAGCCCAGGAGTTAAAGACCAGCCTGGGTAACATGACAAAACCCAGTCTCTAAACAAAATACAAAAAATTATCAGGGCATGGTGGCATGTGCTTGTAGACCTAGCTACTTGAGAGGCTGAGGTAGGAGGATCGCTTGAGCTGGGGAGGTCAAGGCTGCAGTGAGCCATGATCACACCACTGCACTCCAGCCTGAGTGACAGAGTGAGACCCCATCTCAAAAAAAGAAAAAAAAGAAAAAAAAATCTGTATAACTGATTGATGGAGATTGGGGTAGATAACTTCTAAGTTCCTCCCAGTTCTAAAATTCTGCATTTCTGATGACTAATGGTTGGTCAATATACCTCTCAGTGTCACACAAGAAGGATCGAGTAAGTGAAGATATAAGTAGCCTTCCATCCAAATAATCTAACTGTACAACACAGGAGTCAACAGTTGTTATTGTCTGAACAGGAAACATCACAAAAGCAGCACCTGCCTAAAAGGAATGTGAGAAAGAAATAAAGTTTATTTAATCATAACATACACATGCCATCTCTTCCTCTTTACCCTGTAAATGAAAATAACTTGAATAGCAAAATAAAATTTTCAAATAAGCCAAAACTTAATTTGCTTGTAAGGATATCAAAGTCTTAGTCACTTAAAAGTTGTATTAAATAATCTGGTACGTAACTGCAGAAGAGATTTCGCAAGGCTCTGTTTGTGATTATCTAATCTTAGAGGTTAGAATGAAAGAGATGAAGCAAGGTTTAGAACATGTTAGTCAGGCATGGTAGCACACAGCTATAATCCCAGCTACTCAGGAGGCTGAGGCAGAAGGACTGCTTGAGCCTAGGAGCTTGAAGCTGCAGTGAGCTAAGATCATGCTACTATACACCAGCCTGGGCAACAGAGGAAGAACCTGTCTCTAGAGAAATAAAGTTTTAGAGTATGTGAAAGAATTTTTCACCTGTAGATAATACTTCTCCCTTTTAGAAAAAGACAAAATAAGTTTACTAGGGTTTCTATATTTTAGGTCCAAAATATATTAACAATCAATTGATAACTTTGATAGGTCATGATGGCAAAACCAGAAAAATATTCTGATGTGTTCATTAAAATAAAATAATTTAGCCAATAGCCAGGTGCAGTGGCTCATGTCTGTAATCCCAGCACTTTTGCGAGGGCAAGGTGAGTGGATCACTTGAGCCCAGGAGTCCGAGACCAGCCTGGGCAACATGGCAAAACCCTGTCTCTACAAAAAGTTTTTAAAAATTAGCCAGGCGTGGTGGTGCATGCCAGTAGTCCCAGCTACTCAGGAGGTTTGAGGTGGGAGGATTGCTTCAGCCCAGGCAATCAAGAGTGCAGTGAGCCATGATCTCACCACTGTACTTCTGCCTGAGTGACACAGCAAGAACCTGTCTCAAAATAAAATAAAAAATAAAATAAATTTAGCCAATAGTAGTTACAGCCCTTCTTTTCTGCCAGGATCCTAAATAGAAATAAGCCAATGCGAGACAAATCCCTCTACTTCTGATGTAATGGCCGTGGAGGAGCAGGACAATGAGAAGCTGGTCTATTCTGTCTTAATGACAAACTAGAGTATTCTGTTAGGGTAACCTGAGTCTCAACCCTTCTACTCAGCAATAACTGCAGCAGGAAGCCTGAGGACCTGCACAGCAGAGCAAAGCCAGAAGGTATCTTCAAGATTCCATCCAAAATAAGTTATATCCATCTTGATAAAAAATATTCCTAGACCTATGAGTTTCTTCTACACAAGAAGCAGAGAAGACCAGGAGCCTGGGCAATTGGTGTCATTTCTATGTTTGTCACTTTATTCACACCAATAATAAATAGATATCTTTTCTTTCTTAATAGCCTTATACTAAAGAATGCTTTAAATGAGCCATGCAGGTGAATCAGGAAGGACTGCAATAGATAATGTGCAAAGTACTGAAGTTAGTTCACAAAAGCCATTCTGTAACAGTATTGAGCTAAAACAGACCACCATGTGTACTATATAAAAACAGGTCTCCTCAAAATCTCCAAGTTTGGACTCCGGATTAGTCTCCCAAGACATACAGTAGATAAAATCACATCCTTTAATTGGAAGTTTTATAAGACAACACCTTGTATCTCACTACATACACAGAGAATGGGACTGCTTCTCACCTTTGCTTGTTTAGAAGTATTGAGTTTGATAGCAGAAACCTTCCCAGCATGATCACCTACAAAAACTCTAAGAATAGCTGTATCCCAGCAGACAGCTGTGACTCTTCGGCCTTTGTGTTCTGAAGACACATAAATTTGTTCTGGTTTCCCACGACGCTCTTGATTTAATTCCCAAACAACTACAAGACCTTGACTGCAAGAATTGAGTCACAGAGGCAAACTTGGCAATGGTGAACAAGGTACAATTTTATCGCATCACAGTATCAACTATATCAAATACATATGCAACTCTTGTTCTTCAGAAAAGAGGAAGTATTATAAAAAGTCAAGGTATTAATTTCCTTGTTTTAGTCACCAAATCAGTTTAATAGGAGAAGTTAAATGATCTAAATTATCTCTGTTCCCTTGGTCTTTTAAGGCCTTCGAAATGTTGTAACCTTAAATTAGCATTTTCTACAAATACTAGGATGACCAGCTGTCCATTCTGGTTTGCTGGGTACTGAGAGATTTCCTGAGACACAGGAGTTTCACTGTTAAAACTGGGACAATCCTAGGCAAACCAGGATGGTTGGTCACCCTAACAAACACATGTGTCAATTTAAAATGCACTTGAAAAAGGACAGATAGTTTTGGAACAGATTCTCACCTGGTAGCTACAGCAACATAATCATCATCATGTAAACAACAGGCGACTTGAGAAATTGCACCTTCCTAGAGCACAAAAGAAAAAACATTTTTTAAATCTTAAGTTTTACATTATTATTATTGTTTTTTTTTTTTTTTTTGAGACTGAGTCTCACTCTGTTGCCCAGGCTGGGGAGCAACGGTGCGATCTCAGATCACTGCAGCCTCCACTTCCTGGGTTCAAGCGATTCTCCTGCTTCCGCCTCCCAAGTAGCTGGGATTACAGGCGCCCACCACCACGCCCAGCTAATTTTTGTGTTTTTAGTAAACATGGGGTTTCACCATGTTGGCCAGGCTGGTCTCCAACTCCTGACCTCAAGTAATCCATCCACCTTGGCCTCCCAAAATGCTGGGATTACAGGCGTGAGACACCACACCAGGCCAAGTTTTACATTCTTTTATTCCAAATGATTATTTATATTGGAGAAATTTGCATTTATGAAAGAGACTCCAAATGGTGTATGACAGAGCTGCCCTTAATCTTACCCTGTGTGAAAGAAAAAGCCTGTGCTTCCAGCCTTCTTTCTGAATGAGATGGAGTCCTCCTCCTGAACTGCCCAAAGCCAACCATTTCCGAGACACAGCTATGCTCGTGCACTAAAAACATGTGAAGAGAAGTGTGAGATAATCACAGCTACTTAACCAAATAGACTATCCACTGAAAATAAATACTGAGGATTTACGCATCAGGCTCCTTCCTTCACTTTATCCTCTGCCCAAATGGACACAATATGACACTTATTCTCTAATTCTAGAATAGTAAAAAATACTGAAGAAAGAACATTTTGTTTTTAAACTTCTAAGTGAATCTCACAAAGGCTGAATAGGCTCCATTGTACGAGTAATTTTCCTTTGGCAAAAGCTGGCTGTTAAGACTTCATATTTTATGTAATTTGGCTAGGTCATTCCAATGCTGACTACAACAATGGAAGACCAATGAAGTTACCAGAAGATAAAGCAACCATGTTCAACATTCGTTCATTTAAATCATTTCTAATCTGTACAAACACCACAAAACATCCACAAGTCTTAGGGTAGGTGAGACTCCATCAGAGAATGCAGTGGTCATGCCGTATCCAATACCCTGTGGCAAAAGTTATTAGTTGATTGACTAAGAGACATTCCCAATCCTCTTCAATTTTGTCGCTTTTCACTACAGAAGTTGGAACACCTAAATATTCACCTTCCCAGTTCCCTAGTTGCCAAGGGTTGCCATGTAACTCAGTTCTAGCTAATAAGACCAAGGCTGCTGAGGGCTTCTCAGGAAGGGAAGCTTTACCTTTCCAGATGAAAGGCAGAGCCTGTAGAATGCCTTTGCCCTTTGCCCCTGCTTTCTTGAGATGTTAATGAGAACAGTAAGACTGGAGACGGGACACATATTGCAAAAGCAGCTAAAAGCTAACATATGTGCAATGGTAGAACAGGAAAAATGGGAGCCACTACACTAAACCCAGAACACTAACCTCCTATGAGATTATAAACATCTTTACCACTTAAGCTCCTATTAATATGTTACACCATACTGTAATTTGCAGCTGAAAAAATGTCTAACTGATATCAAGCCTCAAAATTGTTACTCATATTACTTTGTCTGTCACTTCCTATTTTCCCTTTCCTCAGATGCTAGTATTTCCTTTAGGGCAGTAGGAAAAGTATAAAAATGAAATTATTTTCGTACTGGTTATGAAACTTTGTTTTTTACCACATCATTCCTGAGTTTAATCAAAATAACTCAGAGATTGAAGGAAGTACATAGTTCTTTGAATTCCAAGGACAATCAAAACACATAATTATTGAGAAAAAGAAATAGCTCAGGGCAGTCTGAGCTACGTGAAGTATGCAGGCCCAGACAGAAATGAATATGAGATATCAGTCATGCACCCACTCTCTGCACCCATGCCTGGGGGCAATTGTTTAAAGTAATTTTGTCACTGACTAGCTGTCTCACCTGTTACCTTCATGTCACTGAAATCTGTGATACAAACAACAATGTATAGCCAATCAATAGTTTTTGTTATTTTAATATAAGATTTTGGTGAACAACTCAGAATCTGCCTCTTCTTTTCCTTTAAAAAACCACTTGGGCTGGACAAGGTGGCTCATGCCTATAATCCCAACACCTTGGGAGGCCAGGATGTCGAGACCAGCCTGGGCAACAGAATAAGACTCCAGCCCTAATTTAAACATTTTTATTTTTAAGAAATCCAGGCCAGGCACAGTGGCTCACGCCTGTAATCCCAGCACTTTGGGAGGCCAAGGTGGGCGGATCATGAGGTTAGGAGATCAAGACCATCCTGGCCAATAAGGTGAAACCCCGTCTCTACTAAAAATACAAAAATTAGCTGGGTGTGGCAGTGCGTGCCTGTAATCCCAGCTACTTGGGAGGCTGAGGCAGTAGAATCACTTGAACCCGGGAGGCGGAGGTTGCAGTGAGCCAAGATTGTGCCACTGAACTCCAGCCAGGAGACAGAGCTAGACTCCGTCTCAAAAAAAAAAAAAAAAAAAAAAAAGGCCGGGTACGGTGGCTCATGCCTGTAATCCCAGCACTTTGGGAGGCCAAGGCAGAAGGACTGCCTGAGCCCAGGAGTTTGAGACCAGCCACAGCAACATAATGAAACCCTATCTCTAAAAAATATATAAAAATTAGGCAGGCCATGTGGTGTGGTACATGCCTGTAGTCACAGCTACTTGAGAGGCTGAGGCAAGAAGACTGCCTGACGCCAGTTCAAGGCTACAGTGCACTGCAGTGTGCTATGACTCAGCTATGATGCCTGTGAATAGCCGCTGCACTCCAGCTTGGGCAACATGGTAAGACTGCATCCCCCCCCCCCACCCCGACCACCCATCTCAAAAAATAATCCACCCAGCACTTTGGGAGGCCGAGGCGGGCGGATTACTTCAGGCCAGGTGTTCAAGACCAGCCTGGCCAACATGGCAAAACCCCGTCTCCACTAAAAATTCAAAAATTAGCCAGGCATGGTGATACACACCTGTAATCCTAACCTCTCTGGTGGCTGAGGCATGAGAATCACTTGAACCCGGGAGGTAGAGTTTGCAGAGAGCTGAGATGGTGCCACTGTACTCCATCCTGGGCAACAGAGCAAGACTACATCTCAAATAAATAAATAAATAAATAAATAATCCATTTGTAACTGCTGCTAATCAAAGTGTATATTTAAAGCAACTTTTATCTATGTTCCCAGGTTGTAATCCTCAAGCTTGGCCCTAATAAACTGTCGGCTTATATTATTTTTGCCTTTGTCTGTTTTGTTTTCTGGGTTTTTTAATTCTTTTTGAGATAGGGTCTTGCTGTGTCACCCAGGCTGGAATGTAGTGGAGCGATCACAGCTCACTGTAGCCTCAACCTCCCTGGCTCAAGCAATCCTCCCAACTCAGCCTTCTGAGTAGCTGGGACCACAGATGCCCACCACCACGTCCAGCTGATTTTTGTATTTTTTGTAAAGATAGGGTTTTGCCATGTTTCCCAAGCTGGTCTCAAACTCCTGAGCTCAAGCAATCCTCCCACTTCCGCCTCCTAAACTGCTGGGATTGCAGTCATGAGCCACCAAGCCAGGGCACTTGCCTCAGCTTCTTCCTCTTAGGTCGATATTCTGCCCAGAGCTAACTAACTTTTGCTTTTCTCCCTAAAACGAGGGTTACACCAGACTCCCTGTTTTGGAATGACCTTAGTATAACTGCAATGATTCATGTTATTCAAAATGTAAAGGGGTTATTGGGGCTCAGCAACCAATACCCCAAAATAGGGAGCTTTGACATGCTGACAGTTCTTAGAAGCTGCCTCAAAATCAAAGTCCCTTTAACCTTGTCTCGTTTCCACCTCTCCACTAAGCACAGAGTGGGACTCTCTCCAGAGGAATTTCCTTATCTGACCAAGAAAGCTTCTTTCCAAAGGGGGCCAGGCTCAATGGCTCATGCCTGTAATCCCAGCACTTTGGGAGGAGGCAAGAGGATTGTCTGAGGCCAGGAGTTTGGGACGAGCCTGGCCAACATGGTGAAACTCCGTCTCTACTAAAAATACAAAAATTAGCCGGGCATGGTGGCAGGTGCCTGTAATCCCAGCTACTCTGGAGGCTGAGGCACAAGACTCACTTGAACCCAGGAAGTGGAGGTTGCAGTGAGACAAGATCGTGCCACTGCACTCCAGCCTAGGCAAGGGAGTGAGACTCTAGCTCAAAAAAAAAAAAAAAAAAAAAAAAAAAAAAAAAAAAAAAAAGAAAAAGAAAGCTTCCTTCCAAAAGAAATGCAATTGTCCTAAACCCTTTCCCTAAGGATCTCATCAAATAACCAGGAAAGATCAACCACTAGAGAAGAGACTGGGAGTCACCATCACGCCTAAATAGACTTTTCATTTATTCTTCTGAAGACAGCTCCAAGAGTTTATCTGGGGGATTTTACCTGCATAAGTCAGATTGTTCCTATGCAGCTCCATCCCTCACCTTCCCATGTCTGCCTCCCACTTGCTAGGTCTATTCATTCTCCATAATGATTTATTGCCACTCAAAACAATCGTCTACATTCTCCATATCCCCACTTCCCTATGAAAGAGGGTACATAGAGCCAGGCATGATGGCTCCCTCCTGTTATCCCAGTGCTTTGGGGAGGCCAAAGGCCAAGGCACATGATTGCTTGAGGCCAGGAGTTCGATGCTATCATGAGCTATGGTCTCACCACTGTACTCCAGCCTGGGCAACATAGCAAGACCCCATCTCTACAAAAACTTTTTAAAAATTAGCCTGGCATGGTATCAAGTATGTTTAGTCCCAGCTACTCAGCAGGATGAGGCAGGAGAATTACTTGAACCCAGCAGTTTGAGGTTACAGTGAGCTAGGATCTCCCCATTGCACTCAGGCCTGAGCAACAGAGACAACCTGTTTCAAAAGCAGAAAAAAAAAAGAAAAAAGAAAATAAGATTTTATATGCCTTTTCTCCTATTAATCTTATTTTTATTAGTTGATTTTCAGCAAACCTGCAGAAGGTGAAGAGACAGTGTTCTCTTGGTCTTTGTGAGATATACTCATACCATTTTATTTTCAATCAAATACATTACTTTCTGAGAGAAGACAGCAAGAACACTAACGGGGAAAAATGAAGCAAGTTAATATCATGGTTTCCAGGGATGGTAAATTAGAATTCAAAAGATAGCTCAAAAAATAAATCAAGAAAGAGCTATGAAAATTATACCTCTATGTAAAGTGTCAACCTAAAAGGAAGAAGTTGAGGCCAAATTAACATTGACTTTATTTGAGCCAAGGCTGAGGATGCAGCCTAGGACACACTTCCAAGTTGCCTTGGGGAATGCTCTGGAAAACAAGAAACTCAAGTTTTCAGAAGAGGCTGTTTGACAGGAATTCTCATTGGCTTACAGCAATAACATTGATTAGTGATTGGCTATACACTTTTGAACTATGAAGTGTACTGCATTTTATCACTACTTGGTGTTAGTTAGTCTAGTGCCCACATAGCAAGTAGCTTCAAGAGGTAATTAATTAGCTCAAACAAAAGTGATGAGACCTGTAATCCCAGCACTTTGGGAGGCTGAGGCGGGCGGATCACGAGGTCAGGAGATCGAGACCATCCTGGCTAACATGGTGAAACCCCATCTCTACTAAAAATACAAAAAATTAACCAGGCATGGTGGTGGGCGCCTGTGGTCCCAGCTACTTGGGAGGCTGAAGCAGGAAAATGGTGTGAACCCGGGAGGCAGAGCTTGCAGTGAGCTGAGATCACACCACTGTACTCCAGCCTGGGTGACAGAGCGAGACTCCATCTCAAAAAAAAAAAAGAGTGATAAGAGACTGCTGTTTCATTCCAATGCTTCTCTGGGCCTGATAATTTTTTTTTTTTTTTTTTTTTTGAGACAGAGTCTTACTCTGTTACCCAGGCTACAGTGCAGTGGCATGACCTCAACTCACTGCAACCTCCACCTCCCGGGTTCAAGTGATTCTCATGCCTCAGCCTCCCGAGTACCTGGGATTACAGGCGCATGCCACCTTGCCCGGGTAATTTTTGTATTTTTGGTAGAGACAGTTTCACCATGTTGGCCAGGCTGGTCTTGAACTCCTTGCCTCAAGTGATCCACCCACCTCAGCCTCCCAAAGTGCTGGAATTACAGGTGTGAGCCACTACACCCAGCCTGGGCCTGATAATTTAAAGGGGCTCACATTCCTCAGATAAAAAGTTTATTTTCTTCTTTTTTTTCCCCACAAAAGTATGACTAGGACAGGTAAGAACACCCAAGATTCCACAAAACGTTAAGGAACTGGAGGGTAGGGGCACAGTAACAGAGAGCACATGAAAATGAAACTGATACAAGGATCAAGAAATTCACCTTTAGACGACTGGAGTCCAGCCGCAGGGCTGAGAGTAATGGATCCAGAGATTCAAACTCTGCAAGAACATGGCTGTAGGACTCTGGTATCACTGGCACAAAAGTCATTTAGCCAGAAAGCTGAAACTTGTTGAATGATAGATACAGTATTCCTCACCTGAATAAAATCCACAAAAATATAATTTAAGAAGCCCACCATTCATTTAACATGCATTTAACAAATATGTGGGGAACATAGGGACACATGAGAAAGTCCCCACTATACAGGGACTTAGAAAGAAAACACATACAGGTAACGTTGCATGCCACAGCGTGTTTACATCGTGTCATTCCCTGACTCTAAAACTCCCAGAGTAGCAGGTACGATTCTCAGGGCCCTCCATAATCCTATCCCCCTGTATTATCTAACAGTGTGAGTAAACACAGTAGGCAGAGTAGGATTTAGGAAATGGCCTATCTCCCCGGAGGCAAAACAGCAACCTTGCTGCTGCATTTCTATGAGTAGTAAATCTTCTGTCTTTAGGAGTCTCTCATTAAAACGCAATCTTTTGTAAAGGCCTCAACTTATTAACTGTTATCAGCAAACCCTACAGTTATCAGCTAACAATCTAACAGTGCTTTATAGGAATAGGCCACTAGACTTCTCTCTTCAACCGAGCAGGGGCTTAGTAAGTATGGTGAATGAATGAACACATCTACCAGGTGAGAAGGTACAGGGAATTAGAGCACAAAGAAAAACAAGCGCTTCAACAAAAGAGACTAGATAGGACAGAATAGGGATAAGAATACAAGGTAACAAATGCCAAATAACCAGTGAGGACTTTGTAAAGTAACAGGAAAGTTTTTATGTGTTCACTTACTCTCAAATGCACTTTTTTGTCAAATTGCACCAATCTCCAGAAAAAAAGAAAAGAAAATTCTACTCATTAATTATAACTTTTCTCAATCACTTGTTACCTGCCAAATTTAGAAAGCAAATTAATACAACAGAAAAAGTCATAAACTGTTTATACATTCTCGTTGTTTGTTCATGCTTTATGTTTTTGACTTTTTTCCAGAAACATATATATTCGATCACTCATTTATTCAACAAATTTGTTCTGAGCACCCACCTATGTGCCCAACATTATTCTAGGTCCTGGAGATGATAAAGTTCTAACCCTCATAGAGCATACTTTCTAGTGGCAAAATGAAGACTATAATATTTTTTATTGCACACACATAACACAATCTTATTTTCTGCTAGTAACACTGTTCCTAACACACCTTGACCTCTGCAAGGAGAATGTTCAGCAAAAAAAAAGAAAAAACCCAAAAAGAAACTTTCACATGCCTGTACTCAAAATATTTGAGAATTATTGATCTAAGAAAATCTTCCCTCCTTATTTTCACTCATTCATTTCATTGAGTACCTAGTAAAGTACCAGGCACAGTGGTAAAAATAAGATGAGTAAAATAATTCCAGAAGTCAGTCAGTTTATAATACGGAGGAAAAGACAAATAACACACACACACACACACACACACACGTCTTATAAGGGAAACATAAGCAAACTGCTTTGTTAGAACTTGACAGGACAGAGGGATCACACTGAATTAAAGGGAACCGAAGAAAACTCTCTAAGGAAAGTAGTACTGATGCTGACTAGGCTTTTATCTCAAGGTAAAGGGAAAGGGTAGCAGGTAGGGTAGCAATAAGCAAATATATAGAGAAGAAAAAAATGCAGAATATACTAGAAGAATACAAATTGAGTCTTTGGTTAAAACATAGGATACAAGCAACGGAGTAATGAAAGATAAAACTGGAATCTTAATTTGGGCCCAAGTTACGAAACACTTTGAATTTCAAACCAAAGAACCTGAACTTAACTTGGCAGGCAACAGAAAGGAATTGAAGAATTTGGTGTTGGGAAGTCACACAATTTCTGTAAAGTGCTGTGGGTGGTTAGATGCTACAAAACAAAGACTTGAGAAAACCGGTGGGTGGTATGAAAATGAGGATAAAACATTTCAATTACTCAAGAAGTCTGGTGGAAAAGGAGAAAACCTCTCTTGACTTTATTATTGGGGAGACTCTTCAACAGATTTGTAGGTAGTAGCTAAAAGTAGAGTCTAGAACGAAAGGGACTGAAGATTCAAGAAAAAGATAAAACCATGGTACAGGATCCAAGAGATGGAAAGGAATGATAATATCATAGTGTCTCTTCTACTTGTGATCTTGAAACAAAGAAACTCCGAAGTAGATAAGTCATTTTGCCTTAATCTCGGTAAAAAGAGAATGTCCTGGAAGTTATAATATAATGCGGGGGTGGGCAGGGGGACACACCTAGTAAGTTCTACTGAAAAGAAAAAAAGAATTTAACAGAAATGAGAATGGAAAATAAAAACAGCATAAGCAATGCCAATTCTCAGAGAAGCTGCTGAATGACAGTGTTAAACCAACTTCAACTTTATACTTTATGTTTACTCTCCCTGAAATGACTGCTTCCCTTCCAGATCTTCTTACCCAAACATACCCAGCTTTCAAGATCGCACATGAGCCCTACTTCCTAGAATTCT
The DNA here is from genome assembly GCF_028878055.3 of Symphalangus syndactylus. NCBI lineage: Eukaryota > Metazoa > Chordata > Mammalia > Primates > Hylobatidae > Symphalangus > Symphalangus syndactylus. Next base: position 37,923,866 of record NC_072428.2, on the reverse strand, counting down.
CAAGATGGAAAAAGATTCATAGGTAATTCAGTGAACATGTCCACCTAATTCAGAAATTAGTTTTGCCCTAGATCCCTGAACATTTTCAGCCATGGAAAGAAAGCACTCACTCTCATGAAGCTGCCAATTCCAGTCCTCCACAGGGCTCACTATTATAAGGTTCTTTTTAATACTGTGCTGAAGCCTGATCACTTAGAGCTCTACCATTATTCCTAATTGTATGTAGCTTCTACAGCTGAAGGGAACAAGCTGTCTCTTTCCAAAACAATCCTTCTGTATTTGAAAAGCATTATCAGGTCTTCTAAAAATTTAACATTCCCAGTTCCTTCATCACTCCTGACATGACATTTTCCAACCCTCTGTTCCAGTCAACCTTCTACAGAGGCACTTTAGTTTGCCTAAAAATAAGGTGCCTAGAACTGAGCATAATACTCCTTAAGTAGTTGGATGAGCCCAGAATAGAGTAGAAACACTAACTTCCTGGATCTAGACACTAAGTTTCTATATTACAACCTAAAAATAGTATTAGTTGTGTTTAGGTGGCCATGTTACACGTTGATTCAACAGAGCAAGTGGTCAACTAAAACCCAAAGAAATTGTTTACATAAACAAAATCTTCTTAGCCAGTAGCTACATACAGTAGAACTGAGCTCAAATTGAAAGCTGCTATTAATCAAATGCAACAATGGATATAAAAAGTACCTAGAAACGTACAAACAGTATAAACAGGAACAGCAGAATGCTGATAATTGTTCAAGTTGCGTTAAGTGTACATGAGGGTTCATTTTATTATCCTACTTTTGTCTGCGTTTGAAATTTTCCACAATAAAATTTTAAAAATATATACTTAATATTGTACGAGGCTTCAATAGCTCTATTTCTTGAAAATCTGTTATCTCCTCCCTACTTCTTTTTCCAGCCTCATTTCCCATCTTAACCTCTCTATTCTCCAACTACACTGGACTCTTTTTTTCTCTTTCATTCCATAAACTTGCTGTGCCTCCACGGTTTAATATATGATGTTTATGGAATCTTCCCCCATTTACCAAAACCCTATCTTTCTGCAAAGCAGAGTTTAAATGTTACTTCTGTGAAGTCACTCTACCAAAAACTAAGAACATAGAAGTTGGCGACAAATGCTTAACCAAAGTAAATGAAACAACTTTTGGGAGACTGGCTTACCCAAGGATCACAGAGTTCATAAATAGTAGAGCTGAGATTAGAATACACGTCTCCTGAATCCAAATCTCATCATCTTTCCATTATCGTAAAATAGTTCAGTGTTTGTTGCTCACACATCAAATGCAAATATGTTCTCTTTTGCCCCAGTAGGTGCGTGGAAGAAGAGGAGAAAGAAGTAAGAAAGATACCAAAAATTGAAGAAATGAGAAGGGGAAGTTGCAGACTGCCTCATTTCCACAATGGGATCTTTCTATCCAAGAAGAAATGATCAGAAAACAACTCTCCGCCTCAGACAAATGGCGACTGACTCATTCATACATTCATTCATTCAACATTCTGAGTGCCTACTATGTTCCAGGACCTGAACACACCGCTAGAGACACAGGGATGAACAAAACACAATCCCTGCCCACAAAAAGCTCCTTGCCTAGTGGAACTACTACCTTTTTAACAGCAGTAACTTTAATATCTTGAGATCTCTTGAGAGGAGACCCAGTAACCAATTTTCAAAGCCAGGCTCACAGACCAGCAGCCCGGAAGTCCCAGCCCAGCTCCACCACATCCAGGCCAGTACCTCGCAGCTCTCAGTGGATCGGATCTTGTCTCCCGGCTTAGCGCCGACGAACTCACCGCGCACTAAGAGCGGAACATGAACTTCAGTCTCCCCTCGCGTTCCTCCCCTTCCTTGCTGACGTCATCCAGAAGAGCCGCGGACTGGAGACAACGCTACTAACGGCACTTCCTCATCACGTGATGAGTCACGCCCCTCCTTGCGCGTGCTCCCTGCCCCTCAGGCCGCGGTCGCGATTACACTCTCTACGGCTTCCAGCTGGAGGGCCGTTGCGGGCTGGAGACACGGCGGCGACTGGAACCGGAGGAGTTCTAGGCCAAATGGTTGGGCCAGCCAGGATCCCAGGACCCTTCGCCGCTCGAGACCGGAGAGAGGAAACGAAACAGGCGGGAACCCGTCGGGGAGGGAGGGAACTAGCGGAAGGTGTCATGGCTGCCGCGCTCTTGAGTCACGTGTCCAGGCCCCGCCTTGCTACTTCCGGTCACGTGCCCTCGGACTCCTCTCAGCCAGCGATGGAGGCGAGACCCATAAGTAACAGAGGCGGTGGCGACTGCTGCAGCCACTGGGTTTCGGCCTCTTCCCAGCAGCGGCTCTAAGAAGCGCAGCGGAACTCGACCGGATCCAACCCAGTTAGTTACTTCCTGTCTAGAGTTGTAGCTTCCATCTGGTAAGTTTAGACTGAAGAATGCAGGCGGGTGGGTGGGCGGGCGGGTGAGGAGCTGACAGGCCTGGGGGCCGCAGGACGGCGTGGATTCTACCCCTTTTCCCAGCGTCGCTGTCGCCGTCCTCCCAACGCCCAAGCCTAGCGTCTTGTTTGCCCTTATCGTGAGGCGAGGAAGAGGCGACCCCTAATCTACTTGTCTAAAGGAAGCCTGCTCTTCAGTTGAGAGCAGGTTTACCCAAAGCCAGGATCAGATTTGGCTTATGAGAATGAAGTGGAGGCCTCTCCCAGACAGAGAAGCCCTTCCCGTCAGGAAATGTGCTGTTGAGTCTGGGATTCTGTAAGAGAAAAGCTGTCACCTTGGTGTCTGCACACCTTTTGCTTCCACCTGTCAATCTTACCTCTCTTAAAAACCTTCTTAACACGTGCCAGTCCACACACTCCTAGTTTTGGTCATTTGATTGTCGTGTAATGATGAAAAATAGACTATGAGTACCTGGATATAACGTAATTATTTTGTAAATCCCCCAGTGTTCTCAAAGGCCAAATTAAATAAGGAGGTGACTTTTCTTATGTTTTTTAAGAGACAGAGTCTTGCTCTGTCGTCCTGGCTGGAATGCAGTGGCGTGATAATAGCTCACTTTAACCTCGAATTCCTGGGCTCAAGCGATTCTCCTGCCTAGACCTCCCAAAGCGCCAGAATTATGCCACAGTGCCTGGCCCCAAATGACTCCTAAACTCCAATTTTAGCATAAGTAAAATGGGGATGGGGAAAGAAGATATGAAAAATACACCTTTTGTCCATTTGAAGACTCAGTCTTAAAAACAAAAAAAAAAAACTGAGTGGTTTGAATGAAATATGCTTTGCAGTGAGTATTGACTCCATACAAACCAATATCCAGACTTGTGGTTTTCAAATATTTTAAAGGAGTGGAACAATTTCTCCCCATGAATTTTTATCTGGAACCCAATATATAAAGCAGCATGCTCTGGTGGAACTAAATTTAAGAGGGCCGGGCCCCACCACCCCGCTTAACTTCTATCCTAGAGGCCACTCCTTGGAACACAGTTTGAAAACCACTGAACTGGACTTAGGTAATTAAGCCAAAGTTGACAACCTTAAGATTTTTTAAAAGACAAAACCAGAGCAGTTGAGATGGAGAAGTCACAACCGCAGGGAAGGTAACCTCTAGTAGCAGGCCTTGGGCTTACAGAAGGACTAGACTCTGGAGAGAACTTTGTACCTGTTAGCAGGCTTAAGTCTCTCATTCAGAAAGGAGAAAAAAGAGATGGTCTGCTGTCCTCACTCAGCCGACATTTTTTTTTTTTTTTTTGAGACGGAGTTTTGCTCTTGTTGCCCAGGCTGGAGTGCAATGGCGCGATCTCTGCTCACTGCAACCTCCATCTACCGGGTTCAAAGGCTTCTCCTGCCTCAGCCTCCCCAGCGGCTGGGACCACAGGCGCACGCCATCATGCCTGGCTAATTTTTGTATTTTTAGTAAAGACGGGGTTTCACCATGTTGACCAGGCCATTCAGCCGACTTGTAGCAGTGCAACAGATTGGTAAGTTTGAGTCTCTCTTAGGTGATACTAAATACACATGGCAGTACAAATGTGAAAAAAAATCAAAGCAAATTCAGAGAGGGCTTTTGAAAAATACTAGGAAAATTGGTGCAGTGTGGGAGAATAATCAGTTAAAAGTAGTGAAGCCAGCGACCAGCACCAGTCCTGGGTTGTGAATGCTTCCTGTGTGTACTGCCCTCAAGGCTTGTAACTTCTCCCTGCTGGTACCATGTGTCCTGCCCTCTGATAACCTGTTTCTCTGTGCTGTTTTATTCCCTACCATCAGAATGTTGTCTGGCATACCTTGAGCTTTCCTAGCATTTTGGCCACCATTTATCTCTGCCTTATGGATACTGCTGATAGAGATGTCTTTGTGCCCTTCTTTCTTTCTCTTTCCTGCCTTCAGTGTGGCAGTATCAGCCACTGACCTAGTAGTTTCTCTTGATTACCAACTGATTACTCTTCTCTCAATTTTGGTAATATACTCTTGTCAGCATGCAGTATTTATTAGTGGATAGGAGCGTATTTTCCTCTGTCATGCATCTCTGTCGCATTTTCCTCCTGCCTCTTCCCTGCACTGCTGTAAAATGTACAAGTGCTCCGTCCTAAAATTGCCACATCAGTTATTCTCCTTAATCTCTTCCTTGTCTGTGAAATTATCCTTAAAACAGTACATTTTGGTCACTCTTTACGTACTTATAAAGTTATTCCCTTTAATGCTGAATTGTTCAAACAGTTTTGGATTGCTTGATGGCAAGCAGCATTCCAAATCTCCATTTTTGTATGCTGGCAGATATAACAGTGCTCTCTAGTAATCCTTCTTTCAGAAGATGATTTCACTTTCACTTGTTGCTCCCTATCTCCTCTCCTCCATTTATCTCTTGCACATTGGAAAAGGGGATGTAGGTAATGGAAATGCAGAGGTGCAGTAATGTAAAGATTTGTGTTCAACCAGTTCAGATTCTTCCTTATCACTGTTTCCTTTTAAGGGCAAGATCCAGTTATTAGAATCTGTATGAGAAATGGTACATTGATCTGTGAATTGAAAACTATATGTGGTTCCTGGAGTTTAAGCAAAGATGTATATGCAAAGATTCCTTATTATGTCTTAGCAAGAGATCGTATTCTTTTAACAGCAAGATCTTAAATGATGTCATTGATATTTCTTGGACTCTTCCTATAGGCCAAACACTATATGTACTGGGTGCTATATTACAGAGAACCCAACATATATGGCCTCTGCCCTCCCTTATGAAGCTTGCAATCTGTCAGGAGACGTATACATTAAAAGAATTACATTAAAAATTATGTTGTTGTAAGTGCCATGAAGAAAATAATAGGAGACTTTAGCTGGTAACTTTGAAGCTTAACATAGACTGAAAAAAAAAACGAAAGCCAGTTGATGGGAAAGGAAGAGAATGTATGAAGGCTCAGAGCAAGGTATATGAATTTAGATTCAGACAAATACATTTTTAACTGCAAATAAATTAATGCCTTTACTAGAGATCTTGCTATTTAGAGAAGTCTTATAGCAGACCATTTCATAAAGTAAATAGTCTTTTAGTAAAGCGAGATCTTCATTGACTGGATCTGTTTAAATGTAGCCTACACCAATAACTTTGATAAATTTCTATGGCTCTTATAGAGTTCTCCTGGGAAGAAGTGTTTGCCACTCAAGGAATATACTCAAGAAAAACCTGGAAATCACAGAAGGCATTGTAAGATAGGTACAGTGATTCTGTTAAACCTCCTGAAATTGGTCCTTGAACAATTAAGAGGTGCTACAGATGACCAGGAAAATTTACCAAGCAAATTAGCCGTGAGACAATTGACCAGTTGTGCCCAATGTGCGGTAATTTATCTCAGATTTATTTTTTAAATTTCCCCATAAATGAATTTTTATATAAATGGTTTTATATGTTATATATAAGAGGTTATGGCAGGGCGCGGTGGCTCACGCCTGTAATCCAGCATTTTGGGAGGCTGAGGCAGGCAGATCACCTGAGGTCAGGAGTTTGAGACCAGCCTGGCCAACATGGCAAAACCCCATCTCTACCAAATATAGAAAAATTAGCGAGGCATGGTGGTGCGTGCCTGTAATCCCACCTATTTGAGAGTCTGAGGCAAGGGAATCGCTTGAATCCGGGAGGTGGAGGTTGCAGTAAGCCTAAATGAGGCCACTGCACTCCAGCCTGGGTGACAGAACAAGACTCCTTCTCAAAAAAAAAGGTTATGTTTTTTCCCAGTCGATGTAGTCAGTTCTGTCTCATGTATTCTCCACTTTGCAGTTTCTCTCTTCATGCATTTTTTTTTTTTTTTTTTGCCTTCTCAACTCATAAAGGTTTTTGTATTATTTTCCAATGCTAACACTTTATTTTTGCCTGTATGCCCAGTTAATTGGGAGACTTGCTCTATCAGCTGTCCTTGCTCACTGTTTTTCTTCCAACTACTGACATACTTAAAATTATCCTACTTAAGTAGTATAATGAAATATCAACATACTTAAAATTATTTGCCAACTTCCCCCTCAAATCCTCCACTCTCATCTTTCTTAGATTTTAATTCATTTTTCTTAAAACATGTTTCCTAATTTGTATGGTTTGCAGTCCAGTTTGATATTCTACAGAGTGGGCTTTTTAAAATATGTTCTCTAACTCCCGACCTCAAGTGATCCACCTGCCTCAAAACCCCATCTCTAAAAAAAAAAAAAAAATAGAAAAATTAGCTGGGCGTGGTGGCAGATGCCTATAATCCCAGCTACTCGGGAGGTTCTGGCAGAAGAACTGCATAGTTATATGTTTATTATAAAGAATACTAGAAAATTAAGGTTAAAATAAACTACTGAAAATAGAAAACACTGTTTTCAAATTCTCACACTAGCACCCCTAACACTTTCCTGGGTTACCTTTATAAACATTTGGTTTGATAGAGAAGAAACTCTTGGGAAGACTTTTTTTTTTTTATAACTGCTTTAGTATAAAATACATAATTATTATAGATGAGAAAAGAGAACATTTAAATCATCTGTATTTTTATCACCCATAGATAATCATTATTTGGTATCTATCTCTTCAGTCGCATATATTTTCAGAGTAACATAGTGGAATTTCAAAGACAGACTGACCCAGATTCAAACCCATTTCTGCTACTTCCCTGATGCTTTAAGAAAGCATCTTGATTTCTCAGACCCAGTTTCCTTATCTACAAAATGTAACTAATAATAGAACCTACCTCATGGGATTACTAACTGGGGACTGAGATAATGTCTATAAGAAACTTAGTCCAGCACCTGACACATTATTAAGCATTTAGCAAATTCTAGATGATGGAGAATATTATTTTGAGACAGTGTCTCACTTTGTCACCCAGACTGGAGTGCAGTGGTGTCATCACAGCTCCATCTCCCTGGGCTCAGGTAATCCTCCCATTTCAGCCTCCTGAGTTGCTGGGACTACAGATGTGTACTACCAGGCCCAGCTAATTTTTATAGTTTTTGTAGGGACAGGGTTTTGCTATGTTGCATGGGCTGGTCACAAACTCCTGGTCTCAGGCAATCTGTCCGCCTCAGCTTTCCAAAGTGATGAGATTATAGACGTGAGCCACCCTGCCCAGCCTAAATTTTAGATTTTTTTAAATTTAAGAATATGGGGCAGGTTGGGCGTAGTGGCTCACGCCTGTAATCCCAGCACTTTGGGAGACTGAGGCGAGGGATCACTAGGTCAGTTCGAGAGCAGCCTGATAACATGGTGAAACCCCATCCCTACTAAACATACAAAAATTAGCCGTGGTGGCATGTGCCTCTAACCCCCAGTTACTGAGGAGGCTGAGGCAGGAGAATCACTTGAACTGGGGAGGCAGAGGTTGCAGTAAGCCAAGATCGGGCCACTGCACTCCAGCCTGGGTGACAGAGTGAGACTCCGTCTCAAAAAAAATAAAAGAGAGTATAGGGCCAGGCACGGTGGCTCACGCCTGTAATCCCAGCACTTCGGGAGACCGAGGCAGGTGGATCACCTGAGGTCAGGAGTACAAGACCAGCCTGGCCAACATGGCGAAACCCCGTCTCTACTAAAAAATATAAAAATTAGCCAGGCATGGTGGCAGGAACCTGTAATCCCAGCTACTTGGGGGGCTGAGGCAGGCAGAATTTCTTGGAACTGGGAGGAGGAGGTTGCAGTGAGCCAAGATCACACCACTGCACTCCAGCCTGGGTGACAGAGCAAGACTCCATCTCAAAAAAAAAAAAAAAAAAAAGAAAAAAATTTATGGAATCATGCCGGGCACAGTGGCTCACACCTGTAATCCCAGCACTTTGGGAGGCTGAGGCGGGCAGATCACTTGCGTCCAGGAGTTCGAGACCAGCCTGGCTAACACGGCGAAACTCCATCTCTACTAAAAATACAAAAAATTAGCCAGGCATGGTGGCACATGCCTGTAGTCCCGGCTACACTGGAGGTTGAGGCAGGAGAATCGCTTGAACCCGGGAGGTGGAGGTTGCAGTGAGCCGAGATCGTGCCACTGCACTGCAGCCTGGGTGACAGTGAGACTCCATCTCAAAAAAAAAAAAAAAAAAAAGAATATGGAATCAAACTACATGCCTTTTTTTCTGTGTATCTTTTCATGTCATCAAATAGTCTTAAAACAGTTTTTTAAACTTCAAGAAGGGAAAACTCTCAAATTAAAGTCTTAAGACATCAAATAAGTCAGTTAAAAGATGGTATTGTTTATTAAGAATTGTGATCCTTTATCATATTTGATATATGGATATCAAAATGGGATTGTAAGAAAACAGAAATTCTCAGTGGTGAGTAAAAATCACAAAATAATGAACTTGAATGTATTTTATGATTACATTTGTAAGGTGGGTCCAGATAAGGTAAGCACAATTAAAAATGAGGAAAATTGATGTTAGGGTTGTGACATTATGGAATTTTTAAAATCCCTTTTTAATTAAAAGCAGTCATCTAATCGGGCTTTATTCCAGCATTTGCAAATGCCTACATAATGCAGACTATCTCTACCTGCATGACTCAGCAGTACCTCACATTCATCATGTCTGGAACTGAATTCCTTATCTTCACTTTCAAATCTGCTCTTCCTTCTCATTAATTTCTGAAAATGGTACCACTGTGCTCATGTCAGTAAGGCTCAGAAATGGGGTATGGGCAAGCAACTGTGACGCTTCCTTCAGCACTTTAACAGTGTTCATTCTGCTGCTTCAGTGGTCCTTGTCCCTTCCTCTCCAGTCTCTCCTGCTGCTCACAGATTAATTTCTTTTTTTTTTTTTTTTTTTTTTTTTGAGACGGAGTCTCGCTCTGTCGCCCAGGCTGGAGTGCAGTGGCGCGATCTCGGCTCACTGCAAGCTCCGCCTCCCGGGTTCACGCCATTCTCCTGCCTCAGCCTCTCCAAGTAGCTGGGACTACAGGCGCCCGCCACCACGCCCGGCTAATTTTTTGTATTTTTAGTAGAGACGGGGTTTCACCGTGATCTCGATCTCCTGACCTCGTGATCCGCCCGCCTCGGCCTCCCAAAGTGCTGGGATTACAAGCGTGAGCCACCGCGCCCGGCCAGATTAATTTCTAAAATACAAATCACTCCCCTATTCAAAAGTCTTCAGAAGTTTTCTGTTGTTTGCCACATAGGGTGGCCTTCTCCACTATATGCCTCCATCTTAACCATCCAACCTCATATCCTACTGATCTCATGAACCTTATGCTATATCCTAAGCAGATTACTCATTCCTAGAGAGTTTCAATCCACTGCCCCAAACTATTCCCTTTGCCTCTGACACTGTTTCCCTTTACTTTCTGTGTAGAAGTCCTCTCTTCAAGACCCAATTTATAACCAAACTATGTATTAAAAAGAATGAACTGATACATACGCAACAATGTGGTGGATTTCAAAAAACATGTTAAGCAAAAAACTAGAGACAAAAGGAGTACATACTGTATGAGTCTTTTCATGTGAAATCCTAGAACAGATAAAAACTAATCTGTGGTGATAGAAATCAGAATAGTTGCTGGAGGTTGGGGAAAAGAGATTGACCTGAAGGAAATATGAGGGAATGTTCAAGGGTGACTGAAATGTTCTGTGTCTCATTTTGGTAACTGTAAATGGGTGTGTACTATTGTCAAAACGCATCGAACAGAATGCCTAAGACCTATGCATTTGTTGGTTTGTTAATTATATCTTAGTTTTTTAAAATGGCTTTTAAAAAATTCTGTGGCCAACATTTCTCATGGCTTTCTGAGTGAAGAAACTGCCTCTGAGTCCTAACTTGGAACATTTTTATGTCCCTTTTGGGACTTCATGTCGTGGGTAGCAACTGTCTGAGGCAGGTGGCACCAGTAGTAAAAAGAATTTGCCAAGACAGTTGTAGGTAAAGAAAGGCAGATTTGTTAGAGAAAGTAGGAAAATATGTTGCAAGAAAGCAACGTGCAGATTAGCAAGCGGAGAGCTGACTGCAAGGAGACAAAAGCTTCCAGGGGATTTTATAGGATTGTGCTTTTGCTGAAGAGTGCTACATGAAGTACTGATAACACCAAGGCTGCAGTGAGCTAACTTGCATTTTTCTATCCGCTGAGGGTCTGGTGATAAGTGGGGCACAGCAAGATTGTGAATTATTTGCACGGGAGGGCTGTGTGTCCTGGACCATGAAGAAAGGCTGACTTGTAGCTTATCTGCTTTTTCTTTTTGCTTTCCCCTGCTCCCACCAGCCTGACTCCTTTTCCCTAATTAGGACTCTACACACATTCTAATTAGTATACACTAACAAATAGCACACATATACACACTTGCTCGCTGCACTGGAAGATCTTTGAAAGCAGAAATCAACAGACATTCATCTTTGGATAGTCCCCAGGCTCCTTGGCTCAGTACAAATTTGTTGGATAAATGTATAGAATAGCCTGTAAAGACCTATAAAAGGGATATCTGACTACTCATACTTGAGATAATCAACTTCAGAGAAAGCAAGGTTTCACTTTTTTCCCTTGTATTTTTTATTTCTAACTCATTGTTTGAGTGAATAAGAAGTAATAATTGTTTTAATCCAGTGGTTTGTTTTGTTTTGTTTTGTTTTGTTTTGAGACAGGGTTTCACTTTCATCCCCAGGCTGGAGTACAATGTTGCGATCTCACCTCACTGCAGCCTCTGCCTCCTGGGCTCAGGCAATTCTGCTGATTCTCCTGCTTCAGCCTTCCAAGTAGCTGGGACTCCCAGGAGCACATCCTTTTGCCTGGCTAATTTTTGTATTTTTTGTGGGAATGGGTTTCACCATGTTGCCCAGACTGGTCTCGAGCTCCTGAGCTCAAGTGATCCACCTGCCACAGCCTCCCAAAGTGCTGGGATTATAGACAGGAGCCACCATGCCCAGCCATATTTATTAATCTTAAGAGGTGATGGTTTGCTGGGTGCAGTGGCTCACACCTGTAATCCCAGCACTTTGGGAGGCCAAGGTGGGTGGATCACCTGAGGTCAAGAGTTCGAGACCAGCCTGACCAACATGGAGAAACCCCGTCTCTACTAAAAATGCAAAAATAGCCGGGCGTGGTGGCACATGCCTGTAATCCCAGCTGCTCGGGAGGCTGAGGCAGGAGAATCGCTTGAACACAGGAGGCGAAGGTTGTGGTGAGCTGAGATCACACCATTGCACTCCAGCCTGGGCAACAAAAGTGAAACTCCATCTCAAAAAAAAAAAAGAGGTGATGGTTTAAGTAGTTTTTTGGGGTTTTTTTTTTTTTGTAACTTTATAACAAGAATTTCTGATTTCTGTTGTTTTTAATCCCTGCCATACTCCCATTCCTAATACTTATTTTCCCATTATGTTCAAATAGAAGTTCAATTATTTTGGAGAACTAACGGCAGATCTAGTATTTCATTGTTCCCATTTTATTTGTTTAGAGACACGGTCTCACTCAGTTACCCAGGTTGTAGTACGGTGTGTTGATTATAGCTCACTGCCGCCTCAAACTCCTGGGCTCAAGCAGTTCTCCCACCTTGGCCTCCCAAAGTAATTAGACCTATTTTTTATACAGACGGGGTCTCACTTTGTTGACAAGGCTGGTCTCAAACTCTTGGGCTCAAGTGATACCTCCTGCCTTGGCCCCCCAAATTGCAGGGGTTAGAGGTGTAAGCCACCTCACTTGGCCTGTTCTCATTTGTTTTAACCCTCAGAAAAATGTTTCAGTAAACCTTCACTTATTTGCCCAGGGCAAACGTAATTGTTAAGTTATATTTTGGCCATTCCTCTGGGGATGAAAACTAAAGTCATAACTTCACCAGAAATGGCATATATGTGGCATTGGTGCCACAACTTTCCCCATCCTGGCCCATGGCAGACAGCACCATCAGTCAGCAGTCTTTCTCACTGAGTCCAGACAGCCACACTCAAGCCTGGAGGATTTGGATTGGGCATTTAAGATTCTCAGAGGCAGGGGTTGGAGGTGGAGGGACCAGACTCTGTCTTAGGTAACTAGTTAGGCATTATACCAATGAATCGTGGCCAAGACCTGGAGAGCAGTTGAAGACATTTGAATGTTAAAAGATAGGAAATTAGCATGTGAAGTGTTAAATATTTAGTTATCTCAGTTTTATTTATACAGAAGAAACAGACCAGAAATCAGGAAACTTTGGTGTGGTTTCAGCTCTGGGAATGGTTCTGGGAAGTCCGCACAAATCTTTCAGATCTTAGTTTCAATTGAAACAAATTTGAACAAAATAATAAATATGACTCTGTAATTCTACAGTTTTACAATTGTAAATATAGACTGTATGAAAGACTACACATTTTCAAATTGTGTGTGTCTAAGAATATAACTGAGGAAAATAAATTGATAATACTCATTAGCATTTAAGTGTTGTATAAATTTACACCTGTGGTATGAGCAAAATGAAATTTAATTGTAGAGGAATGATGCCATGCAACTTTATCTTCAACTTTGAATGAGAAAAGAGAATTTCTTCTTCCCTGTTAATTTCCTACAGTTTAGATTTTATATTTGAAAGGGACTCTAGAAGTCAACAGATTCAACCCTAATTGACGTGTGGAATAGTTTTTTTCTTCATCTTTTTTTTCTCTCTTAGCACCTTCTAGCCACCATGGCAACCTCATCTGAAGAAGTTTTGCTGATTGTAAAGAAAGTGCGTCAAAAGAAGCAGGATGGAGCTCTATACCTCATGGCAGAAAGAATTGCTTGGGCACCTGAAGGCAAAGATAGATTTACAATCAGCCATATGTATGCAGATATTAAATGTAAGTCAGCTATACTAAGTTCTGATGTATTTGTATGTCATAGTTGCTAGTAATTTTGTAAAAAGATTATATAAATAATCTTTATTTTATATCAAAAAATCAACCATGTAGAAATAATTACAAAATGGGGTCACTGAATATATACTATTTTATAACCTGACCTTTTCACTTAATAACAGAACAGGTACAAGTTTACATATAATATGTAAATCTACCTGACGTATAGATCTCCACACACTTTAATAGTTGCATAATACTCCACTAAATGAATATACAATCATGTATTTAACCAGCCCTCTGTGGTTGGACACTTAGGAAGTTTCCAGAATTTTTTTATTGCGGTGTTTGCACTAATATCATTTCAAGGTTGTGTGTGTAGGATACATTTCTGCAAAGAATTTCCTGTTTAATAGTTGATGTGTTTTTTTTGTGTTACTGTTGGTAGGAACAGAGTCTTGATGTGTTGCCCAGGCCGGTCTCAAACTCCTGGCCTCAAGCAACACTCCTGCCTCATCCTCCCAAAGTTCTGGGATTATATTATAGGCATGCACCACCATGCTTGGCCAGGTTTATGCATTTAAAATGCTGATAGATGATGCTAGATTTTCCTTCACTAAAATTGTACCATTTAGGCAAGTTGTCTGATCTTTGCTTATGTGGCCATCTTCTGTTGAGAAGACTCAACCTTACAGTGAATGTAGATGGTGGAATTTCTTTTTATAAATTTCAGGCATGGGCTAGGCACAGTGGCTCACACCTGTAATCCCAGAAGTTTGAGAGGCCAAGGTGAGTGGATCACCTGAGATCAGAAGTTTGAGACCAGCCTAGTCAACAAGGTGAAACCCCATTTCTACTAAAAATACAAAAATTAAGGGCCGGGCGCGGTGGCTCACGCTTGTAATCCCAGCACTTTGGGAGGCCAAGGTGGGCGGATCACAAGTTCGGGAGATGGAGACTATCCTGGCTAACACAGTGAAACCCTGTCTCTACTAAAAATACAAAAAAAATTAGCCAAGCGTGATGGCAGGCGCCTGTGGTCCCAGCTACTTGGGAGGCTGAGGCAGGAGAATGGCATGAACCTGGCAGGTGGAGCTTGCAGTGAGCCGAGATCTCGCCATTGCACTCCAGCCTGGGCGACAGAGTGAGACTCCATCTCAAAAACAAAACAAAACAAAAAAAACCACAAAAATTAACCGAGAGTGGTGCATGTGCCTGTAATCCCAGCTACTCCAGAGGCTGAGGCAGGAGAGTCACTTGAACGCGGGAGGCAGAGGTTGCGGTGAGTCAGGATCGTGCCATTGCACTCTAGCCTGGGCAACAGAGCAGGGCTCCATCTCAAAAAAAAAAAAAAAATGATCTGGATTAGGAGAAACTTAGGGTAACCAACTCTTTGACAAATTATTGTACTTTAACTGTAATCATTAATTGAATTCATTTATTTCCCTGGATATAAGATTCTTCTCCTAAAGAAAATTCTATGATAATTTCAAGCAATGTGATACCCCCCAAAACGGACAACCTTCAATTTGCAAAGTGCTCAGTTTGTAAATTGCTTTGTATACAAACCTCTGTCTTGCCGCAAAGACTTACCTCTACTTTGCTGCAGGAAAGGACCAAGATCCCTGTCTTTCTCCAGTGAAATAATTTAGAATCTTAATTTTCGAAAAAGAATATTATTTAAAATTCATCGGCCGGGCGCGGTGGCTCACGCTTGTAATCCCAGCACTTTGGGAGGCGGATGCGGGCGGATCACGAGGTCAGGAGATCGAGACTACGGTGAAACCCCGTCTCTAATAAAAATACAAAAAATTAGCCGGGCGTGGTGGCAGGCGCCTGTAGTCCCAGCTACTCGGAGAGGCTGAGGCAGGAGAATGGCGTGAACCCGGGAGGCGGAGCTTGCAGTGAGCCGAGATTGCGCCACTGCACTCCAGCCTGGGCGACATAGCGAGACTCCGTCTCAAAAAAAAAAAAAAAAAAAAATTCATCATAGCTCAGTACTGCCTAAGCCATATGGTCTTTTGTCCGCTATCCTGGTAATAGTACCTCCTTTTAAAACTTTATTTCTGGCCGGGTGCAGTGGCTCACACCTGTAATCCCAGCACTTTGGGAGGCCGAGGCGGGTGGATCACGAGGTCAGGAGATCAAGACCATCCTGGCTAACACGATGAAACCCCATCTCCACTAAAAATACAAAAAAATTCTCTGGGCATAGTGGCGGGCACCTGTAGTCCCAGCTCATCCGGAGCCTGAGGCAGGAGAATGGTATGAACCCAAGAGGCGGAGCTTGCAGTGAGCCAAGATTGTGCCACTGCACTCCAGCCTGGGTGCGAGACTCCTTCTCAAAAAAAAAAAAAAAAATATATATATATATATATATATATATATATTTCTGAGAGAATGCCCTACAAATTTCTGTTAGTAGCTACTAACATTTCTGTAACATTAGACTTATAAATTAGGAGTATTAGCATCTCTCTCAAATGACAAGCTAACCCCATAGCTTTGTGTAATACACACGCACATTGTGATAACCACAGTGTACAATAAACAGTATGCCCATCTCCAATTTCTCTACAATTCTTCTCAGTTATTGGTGAAAGCAGTGCATACCCAAAACTAGATTTGCACCAGAAGAGTTTCAAGTTGAATATTTGAAGGAATGCCCACATCTGAAAGAAGCAATTGAAATTGATTTAGTTCTTATCATAGCTGACAAAGTTACAGAAAATTTTAAAGAATGATACAGTGAAAACCTATGTAATATGCCCACCTAGATATTATTATTATTTTGCCATATTTGCTTTATTATTTGTGTGTGCACTTTTATTGCTTGTAATACCATTATCACACTGAAAACATTTTAATAAAAAATAGCCATTGTTGCATTTCCATTGGTTGTCTCAATAATGTTTATAGTTGTGGTTTTTGGGTTTTTTCTTTTTTTAAAAAAAAAAACGGTATCCAATCTAGGTTCTTGCAGTTGTCATTTCTTTAGTCCCTTTCAGGGTATAGCCTTGTCAAATATCAAACATTCTGAGTATTTCTGATTGTCTCCTTAAGGTTTTAATTTATTCCTGTATACCTGTATTTTTTTATAAGCTAAAAATCAGATCTAAAGGCTTGAATATATTCAGCTTAAACATTTTGTGCAAGAATAGTAACATACATAGTGACATTCACTTCCTGTTCCATCACCTCAGAAAGCATATAGTGTCAGGTTGTCTTACTTTTAATGAGGCTAAGTTTGATAACTTTATTAAAGTGGTGACACCAGATTTCTCGAATATAAAATTACATATTACCCTTGCAAAATGAAATGCCATGGGCTGCATTTTGCAGTCTTTTGGATCTTGATAGGTCATTTTTATTAATGATAACGTTGATTTGGGGCAGTTTGTTTAAAATACATTCAGGAAGCTTTAAAGAGGTCTGCCCTAGTTGAATGGAAACAAAAGCCCATTAATATCTGGAGGTAGTAGCAGTGGGTGAGAAGTGCTGCATGCCAAGAGTACCAAAGAAGGAAGCAGAGTGTTAGTGAGTTTGATGAGCATGCTCTGGTTGTATGGGATCATTTAAGAAGAGTGCATTCTACAAAAGCATCAGTATTGGAATAGGGCAGTTAAAGCCCAAAGGAATCCTGAATCATCTTGGGAGAAGTAACTTACTGTATGGTTATTCCCACAGTGCGAGTGTCATCATCTAACTGCCCTCATGCTTCTTTTTAGGCCAGAAAATTAGTCCAGAAGGAAAAGCTAAAATTCAGCTTCAGCTGGTCCTACATGCAGGGGACACAACTAACTTCCATTTTTCCAATGAAAGCACAGCAGTGAAAGAGCGAGATGCAGTAAAAGACCTTCTTCAGCAGCTGCTGCCCAAATTCAAGAGGAAAGCAAATAAAGAACTGGAAGAGAAGAACAGGTGAGAGGAAAAGAATAGCCTTTTGAAAGAGATACTGGGTTCTCTATAGTCTCCTAGTAGGGTAATAGCTTGTTACCTATCCCCACGTTTTTTCGGTTTTGGTTTTGGTTTTTTGTTGTTGTTGTTTTGTTTTTGTTTTTGGTGGTGGTGGTTTTTTGTTTGTTTTTGGTTTTTTTTTTTTTTTGAGACGGAGTTTCGCTCTGTCGCCCAGGCTGGAGTGCAGTGGCACAATCTTGGCTCACTGCAACCTCCACCTCCCGGGTTCAAGCAATTCTCCTGTCTCAGCCTCCCGAGTAGCTGGGACCACAGGCGTGTGCCACCACGCCCGGCTAATTTTTGTAATTTCAGTAGAGACGGGGTTTCACCATGTTGGTCAGGCTGGTCTCGAACTCCTGACCTCCGGTTATCCACCCACCTCGGCCTCCCGAAGTGCTGGGATTACAGGTATGAGCCACCACGCCCAACCACCTATCCTCACTTTTGCTATGATACTGTAATGTAGGAAAATAAAGGCTCTAGTGTCTTTACCTTGGTGTTTAGTTTTCAGCTTTAAAATCTTACTGCTTGTTTGACTTTGGGAAATGAGAACGTGCAAACCCAGAAGCTGAATTAACTGTATCACGCTTACAAATCTGCTTAGGAGCAGAACCGAGATTGGAAGGTGCTGACGTTCCTTAATTTCTTTTCCCAGTTCTCTGTCACAGAGAAGATGCTAAGCCATTGGAAGTATGCTTATGGACGAGAAACCTAAAATAATTCACACTGAAAAAGTGAGACAGTATGTAAAATAATGAGAATTTTTTTTTTTTTTTTTTTTTTTTTTGAGACAGAATCTTGCTCTGTTGCCCAGGCTGGAGTGCAGTGGCGTGATCTCAGCTCACTGCAACCTCCACCTCCTGGGTTCAAGCAGTTCTCCTGCCTCAGCCTCCCAAGTAGCTGGTATCACAGGCACACGTCACCACACCTGGCTAATTTTTGTATTTTTAATACAGATGGAGTTTCACCACGTTGGCCTGGCTGATCTCAAACTCCTGACCTCAAGCGATCTGTCCGCCTCGGCCTCCCAAAGTGCTGGGATTACAGGTGTGAACCACCACACCTGGCCATAATTTCCTTATGAGTTATTCCATCACCAATATCTTTCAGGCCATCAGTGCTTGTATCTGTGCATGCTTAGTGCCATGAAAAATCCATTGCTGAAGGCAGGGCATAGTGGTTCATGCCTGTAATCCCAGCACTTTTCGAGGCTGAGGTGGGTGGATCACTTGAAGTCAGAAGATCAAGACCAACCCAGCCAACATGGTGAAACTCCATCTCTCCTTAAAAATATATATATATACATGTATACAAAAATTAGCCAGGTGTGGTGGTGCATACCTGTAATCCAGCAACTTGGGAGGCTGAGGCAGGAGAATCACATGAATCTGGGAGGCAAAGGCTGCAGTGAGCTGAGATCATGCCAGTGCACTCTAGCCTGGGTGACAGCGAGACTCCATCTCAGGAAAGAAAAAAAAAAACTTCATTGCTGGAAAATTTCAAGCATACCTCCTCTCCTGCCCATTTACTTCTGTATGTGAAAGAATACATTCAGCCTTCCATATCCAGGAGTTCTACATCTACAGATTCAACCAACTTTGGATCAGAAGTACTTGGGGAAAAAAATAACAGTACAATAACTAAACATAATACAAATAAAAATACAGTATAACAACTATTTACCTCGTATTTGATATTATAAATAGTTATTATAAGATTTATAAGGTTTAAGTATATGGGAGGATATGTATAGGTTGTATGTAAATACACCATTTTATCTAAGGGACTTGAGCATTTTCAGATACCAACAGACAGTACACTGCAGACATGGTGATCTTTGAATCACTGGGATACAGAGATGAATAAGATCAAACCCATGTCCTCAAAGGGTTTAATCTTTCCTTTACACCTACCTCCATTTAACACCACTTCATTTGTTCCTCCAAAAATGTGGGGTATTTTGCTCTTAATTACTGAAAAGTGAACTGAATGACCTCTGCTGCTCAAACATCACAAAATAAAAGTTGTGTGTTTCAATGTTTTGTGTTGCCAAAATCTTTTTAAAATGTACCTAAATGGTGTTTTATTCTAGAAGTTCAGTTATATTCAGTATATTCTGCTTTACAGAATGCTGCAAGAAGATCCTGTTTTGTTTCAGCTTTATAAAGACCTTGTTGTGAGTCAAGTGATCAGTGCTGAGGAATTCTGGGCCAATCGTTTAAATGTGAATGCAACAGATAGTTCTTCCACATCCAATCATAAGCAGGATGTTGGCATTTCTGCTGCATTTCTGGTATGTGACCCTTCTAGATTTCTGAAGAAAATAAAAATTCAAACCCTAATATGTGTCTTAAGACCATTATTCCTTTTGTAAAACTTAGCATTTCCTTAAAGGAAAGTAATGGAAAATTGAGTATCCATGGTATTCTTCATTATTATTGAACTATTATTATTGTTTGTTTGTTTGTTGGTTTTTAAAAGACAGGGTCTCACTCTGTCACCCAGACTGGAGTGCAGTGGCACAGTGATAGCTCCCTGGAGCCTCAAACTCCTGGGCTCAAGCGATCCTCCTGCTTCAGCCTCTCAAGTAGCTGGGACTAAAGGTGTGCACCACCTTGCCTGGCTAAATTTTCTTATTTTTATAGGGCGGGGGGCAGCTCTTTTTGTATTTCCCAGGCTGGTCTCAAATCCCTGGCCTCAAGAGTTCCTCCCATCTTAGCCTCCCAAAGCTCTGGGATTACAAGTATGAGCTATCACACTCAGCCCTTTTCCAAAATGTTTTTAAAATACATACAATTTTTTTAAATTTATATTTCTTTTTACCAGTTATGTTTTCTTGGCCTTTGGACTTGACCCTAGCATGCTGGTAGTCAAATGGAATTTGAAAATGACTCTTTCAGAGTTTGGACTAATACTTTTTCAAATATTTTCAAATGTAGGGCTTTCTGGTGCCTTTTTAAATCTTTGCCATATTTTACTTACAAGGTTAAATGTATCATGACCATATTATAGAAAATGTAAGATTCGTAAACTATATTAGAACAATTGGGAGTACCTTATCTATGGAATTATGGAATGGAATTCAGTCAGTTGGTATTCTAGTGGAACCAGAATAGCATTAACACATTCAACAAAATTTTGAATACTATTTGTATGTTTGGTATCTTTTTTGGATGTTTATTAGTGAAGTGAATTAATAATGCCTTTCCCAAAGAAGTCAGTCAATGTTAAGTTAATTATTTACTAACCAAGGTTTGTAGTGGTTTTTATGACTATACAAGTTTTATCTTAAAGCTCCACTGCCTCTCTGCCTTCATACTTAAACATGCCTATTTGACCATATTAGACTTCCAAAGAAGGAGATTTTATAGGTCACTTAAGACCGTGAGAAACCAGTCAGGCTTCTTTGAGTCCTGCCTCTGTGCAAAAAGTGAAGGTGAGGGACTTTCTCTGTCTATGCAGTTAGTTTAGAAATTTTTTTTTCCGCCTTTGTCCAGTGTCCACTGGGACCTTAGCCATCTTTCCCTGATGTTCTAACGTGTATGTGTGTATGGGCTTTGTTTTAGGCTGATGTCCGGCCCCAAACTGATGGCTGTAATGGTCTAAGATATAATTTAACTTCTGATATCATTGAGTCCATATTTAGGACCTATCCAGCAGGTAAGAAGAATCAGTTCTTTCAGATGGTTAAAATATATGGATGTATTCTATAGTATATCAGTGAAAAACAAAAAGCTTCACATTCCTGATCAAGTGCAATAGATTATTTAAAGTACTTTACCCAGTGCCTGACATATGGTAGATACTAGGGGCCCAGTAAATAATGTGTTGTCATCAGTTCACTGATATGACTGCCATTCGAGTCTGTCTATACTACTAACTCAGATCATTCTTCATACTGCATCCAGAGTGACCCTCCTAACCCACAAATTACTTCCCGTGCAGATGCCATCCTAAAAGTATAGATTCCTTGACCCCAGCCTCAGTGATTTATTATGTGCAGACAAGGGTGAGAGCCAGTGTGTCAGTCATTCTTCTGACTAAGCAGTACTCTCTTAAGCCTGTATTCTGTTCTCGCTTCCTTCTTCCCCACTCTTACCCCTTTAGTCCTTAGGAATCTCTCTCTCAGGACTCAGCTCAAGCGTCACCTCCTTGCCACCTCTGTGAAATCCTGGCCAGGCCCAGTGGCTCACGCCTGTAATCCCAACACTTCAGGAGGCTGAGGCAAGAGGATCCCTTGAAGCAAGGGGTTCAAGACTAGCCTGGGCAACAAAACAAGACCCTATCTCTTTTTTTTTTTTTTTTTTTTTTTTTTAATTGAGACAGTCTTGCTCTGTCACCCAGGCTGGAGTGCAATGGCGCGATCTTGGCTCACTGCAACCTCCGCCTCCCAGGCTCAAGTGATTCTACTGCCTCCTCCTCCCAAGTAGCTGGGACTACAGGCACGTGCCACCACGCCAAGCTAATGTTTGTATTTTTTGTAGAGATGGGGTTTCACCCTGTTGGCCAGGCTAGTCTTGAATTCCTGACCTCAAGTGATCTGCCCGCCTCAGCCTCCCAAAGTGCTGAGATTACAGGCTTGAGCCACAGCACCTGGCTCTTTTGTATCTTTCTGATAGTAACATAATTGTGTAGTGTTTATTATGTGCCAGACACTTTTCTAAGTTCTTTTTCTATAGTAACTGATTTAATCATTACATAAACCTATGAAGTAGAGGTACTGTTATTTTACAGAGGTACCCTCATTTTACAGATGAAACCAAGGTACAGAAAGATTAAGTAATTTGCTCAGGGTCACACAGATAGAAAGTGGCAGACCTAGAATTTTAAACTCAGAGCTCAGGAAACAATGCTGTTGAACTCTGTGCTTGCTAGAGTGTAAGCCCCTGGAGTGCTGAGCTGACAGTCCCGTGGATATTGAGATCGTTATTACCCCATCAGCTAACACGGTGCCTTGGATTGAGAGTGCACATATATAAATGAGCAAACAAACAGACTTGGCTCTGACTCCTGAGATTCTTGGTATTTCTACTAAAACTTCAAAACCTTATTCTGTTGGTGCAAATAAGGTTTTGTTTGTAAATTGTAAGATTTATAGAGGTCATACCTCACCTAATCTCTCAAGTTACATTTCATATTTATAATTAGATTATAACATCTAGTATGTAGAGTTGAGAGCTTTATGATCTAGATTTTGCTATTTGTATTTCAGTTACCTAATTTGAGAGGTTTTAAAAATGGAAATTCAGTATATAATATTTGTGGGTTTTTTTCCACAGTAAAAATGAAATATGCAGAAAATGTTCCCCACAACATGACAGAGAAGGAATTCTGGACACGTTTTTTCCAGTCCCATTATTTTCACAGGGATCGGCTGAATACAGGGTCAAAGGATCTCTTTGCAGAATGTGCCAAAATAGATGAAAAAGGTAACTGTTTATCTCTGATAGACACTGGTATTTGACTTGCCACCCTCTAGACATTATAGGTGTTAATTTCTGAGACAGATAAGACATGCTGAACTTTTTATTTTGTTGATTTTCTAGGCCTAAAAACAATGGTTTCATTAGGAGTGAAAAACCCACTACTAGATTTAACAGCTTTGGAAGATAAACCATTAGATGAGGTAAGAAGCAATAAAAGAAGTTTTGCGAGAAAAGAGTCTTTTACTAGTCTTCAACATTGTCTTAAGTGGAGACCTGTTCCACTTGTGAGAATGTCAGATAAGCAAAATACTGTTATTTGAAGTGATTTATTGGAAGTGCTTTGAAATAGCATTGTTTGCCATTAAAATTGCCTAGAAGAAATGAAATTCCTGTGTGAGTTGCTAAAACCTTTTAAAAACAAATTTCTAGCTCCCTCATCTGCAGTTCTCTAGTAATAATAAAGGCTTAAAGTGATGAGTTCAGCTTTATGCTCTAGCTAACATTTAATCTAAAGAAATATGGATAAATTAATAATTAAGGAAGATAACAAACATTTGTTGATTGCTTACTATCTGCCAAACCTTAAGCACTTTCATGACCCTTATACCATGCCAACCCCAATGTTTCGGCAAGTAGGCCATCATATATGACCTACCTACCGCAGCATCATGACCCCAGAGGTGGTTCCTGTTGTGATCAAGGATAATTTTATCACTGCCTCTGTCTTCTAGGCCAGAACCTGTCTTCCTCAGTTATTCCCTTTACTCTGAGTTTTCATTTTCTTGCTCTTACTTTTTTTCTTTTCTTTTTTTTTTTTTTTTTTTTTTGAGACAGAGTTTTACTCTGTTGCCCAGGCTGGAGTGCAGTGGCGCAGTCTTGGCTCACTGCAACCTCCGCCTCCCAAGTGAAAGCCATTCTCCTGCCTCAGCCTCCCGAGTAGCTGGAATTACAGGCACATGCCACCACATCCAGCTAATTTTTGTATTTTTAGTAGAGACGGGGTTTTGCCATGTTGGCCAGGCTGGTCTCAAACTCCTTACCTCAGGTGATCTGCCCACCTTGGCCTCCCAAAGTGCTGGGATTACAGTCATGAGCCACTGTGCCCAGCCAATGTATTTTCAATTTGTACTTTCATCATACAGTGAGTTTTTCAGGACATCACCCTTTCATAAGTGAAGAAGAATCTATACAAACATGGTCCTCTTTAATTATCCTGAGGAAATAAAGCTTAGTGGCACTTAGACTTACAACTTACTATGAAAGGAAAGGCTTTTTTAGTGCTTTTTTTCTTTAAACATGATGGCATATTGTACATGTACATTCATAACTTTATCTTCTGTTTAGTATCAGTATCTATATAAACTATCCCATAGTTTAAAACCTAGACTTTAAAACCAAACTAGCTGACTTAGATTCTGATATTTTCTAACATTTCTAGGCCCTGTTTGGTTTTTGTTTTGTTTTGTTCTGTTTTTTGAGATGGGATGTCACTCTGTTGCCCAGGCTGGAGTACAGTGGCCTGAGCTCTGCTCACTGCAACCTCTACCTCCTGGGTTCAAGCGATTCTCCTGCCTCAGGCTCCCGAGTAGCTGGGGTCACAGGCATGTGCCACCACGCCAGGCTAATTTTTGTATTTTTAGTACAGGCGGGGTTTCATCATGTTGGCTGGGCTGATCTCGAACTCCTGACCTCAAGTGATCCGCCCACCTTGGCCTCCCAAAGTGCAGGGATTACAGGTGTGAGCCACTGCGCCCGGCCCAAGCCCAGTTTTTTGGGTTTTTTTTTTTTCCCTTAGTGAGGCTAATAGTGCTTGCCTTATAGGATTTCTATGAGTTAAGAGAGCCTAGTGCGTAATAAGTAGTAGGTAATAGGCGTTATTGTTGTTATCTGTATTTTTAGATGCTTGCATAGTATTCCATTGGTATGGGTATATCAACATTTATATAACCAATCTTTTTACTACAAATGTTGGTTGATGCCATTTTTCCTTTGGTGTTCCTTCTTCCCTTATCCATCTTCTGATTATAGCAACTATCACAGGCTGTGATCTCTGGCCTCCTGAATGCATTCTCTCTATTCCATTGCTTTACTAGATATGGGGAACAGGGGAGGGAGTAAAAATAAAAACGTTCTTGTTACATAATGATGAATCCTGAATAACCATAGTCTGTCTTTGACTGCAGAGCTCTAACTGCCTACTTGACATCTCCTCTCAGGTATTTCAAAGACATATCAACTTCACATGTAAAATGGAATCTTTGATTCCCATCCTCATAAACGTATCTCCATGGGTATTCCCTCTCTTAGTAAAAAGCATTACAATTTGCTTAAGCCAAAAACCTGGGAGTCAGCGAGTCTCCTTGATTCTTCATCTTCTTTTTTATGACAGGGGCTCACTCTGTCACCCAGGCTGGAGTGCAATGGCACAATCATGGCTCACTGCAATCTTGACCTCTTGGACTCAAGCAATCTGCCTCAGTCTCCTGAGTAGCTGGGACTGTAGCACAGGCTACCACACCGGGCTAATTTTATTTTTTGTAGAGACAGGGTCTCCCTAATTGCCCAGGCTGGTCTCAAACTCCTGGGCTCAAGCTGTTTTTCCACCTCAGCCTCCTAAAGTGCTGAGATTACAGGCGTAAACCATTGCAGCCAGCCATGTTTTCCTCCTGTTATGTCCAGCATTCAATGTATCAGCAAGCCTTGTACAATACACCTCTCATCTGTGGGATCTACACAAACGCTTACACCCTTTCGTGTTTACAGTATCATCATCTTTGGCCTGTTTGCCTGCCTTAGCCTCCTAACCTTTATTTTTGCTATCTTGTCTTTTATAGCTTATTCTCCCCTAGCAGTGGTAGTTATAATATAGGCCGGGCGCGTTGTCTCTTGCCTGTGATCCCAGCACTTTGGGAGGCCGAGGCGGGTGGATCACCTGAGGTCAGGAGTTCGAGACCAGCCTGGCCAACATGGTGAAACCCCATCTCCACTAAAAATACAAAAATTAGCCGGGCCTGGTGGCACATGCCTGTAATTCCAGCTACCCGGGAGGCTGAGGCAGGAGAGTCGCTGGAACCGGGGAGGCAGAGGCTGCAATGAGCCAAGATTGCACCACTGCACTCCTGCCTGAGCCACAGAGCGAGACTCTGTCTCAAAAAAAAAAAAAAGGATTATAATATAAATCAGATCCTAATAATCCCCTGTGTGAAACTCTTCATTATCTTCTCATTGAGCTTAGAATAAAATCAAAACTCCTACGAGACTGCTTGATTTGGCTGCTGCATACTTCTCAGATGGGGGCACTTCCACTCATTCATGCTTTAGACATAATGACCTTTCACTTCCATGCCACGCTTTTTCTACCTCGGGGCCTATGCACTTAACTGATCTTCTACCTGCTTGTCCCCTAACCAGCTTCTGCCTATCTTTAGATACCTGTTCTAATGTCATTTCTCGCCAGGTGGGGTGGCTCATGCCTTTAATCCTAGCACTTTGGGAGGCTGAGGTGGGAGGATTGTTTGAGTCCATTGTGAGAACACATCTCTAAACTTATTTTTTTTTTTTTTTTTAATTTAAAAATTAGCTGGGCATAGTGGCGTACACTTGCAGTCCCAGCTACTCGGGAGGCTGAGGCAGGAGGATCACTTGAGCCCAGGAGGTCAAGGCTGCAGTGAACTGCGATCACACCACTGCGCTCCAGCCTGGGCAACAGAGCGAGAACCTGTCTCAAAAAAAAATAAAAATATAAATTTAAAAATTAAAAAAAAGTTGCTTGCTTCAGAGAGGCTTTCTCTAACCACCCACAAATTCAGTCACTTCATCATGTTACCCTCTGTTTTCTTCAATAACATTTTCCACTTTCAAAAAAAATTGTGTTTACCTTGTTTTACTTGATAATTCCATTCACTCTCCTCTCAGAGTGTAATCTTCATGAAGCTGACTTTGTTCTGTTTATTGGCCTGTTCCCAGCATATGTCATGTAGTAATAATCACTTAGTAATTATTTGATACATGGATGAACAGCATATGGATCTTTTTTTTTTTTTTTTTTGAGATGGAGTCATGCCCTGTTGCCCAGGCTGGAGTTCAGTGGCGTGATCTCAGCTCATTGCAATCTCCGCCTCCCGAGTTCAAGCAATTCTCCTCCCTCAGCTGCCTGAGTACGTGGGATCACAGGCACACACCACGCCCAGCTAATTTTTGTATTTTTAGTACAGACAGGGTTTCACCACAACCAAACTGGTCTTGAATTCCCAACCGCAGGTGACCCACCCACCTCAGCCTCCCAAAGTGCTGGGATTACAGGCGTGAGCCACCACGCCCAGCACATGAGTCTTTTTTTTTTTGAGACAAAGTCTCACTGTCGCCCAGGCTGGAGTACAATGGCACGATCTCGGCTCACTGCAGGCTCTGCCCGCCGGGCTTCACGCCATTCTCCTGCCTCAGCCTCCCGAGTAGCTGGAACTACAGGCGCCTGCCACCTCGCCTGGCTAATTTTTTGTATTTTTAGTACAGACGGGATTTCACCGTGTTAGCCAGGATGGTCTCGATCTCCTGACCTGGTGATCCACCCGCCTCGGCCTCCCAAAGTGCTTGGATTACAGGCATAAGCCACCATGCCCGGCCCATATGAGTCTTATGATCTTTCTTTTACCTTTTTAGCCTCACCAATTCCTGGACCACCGTTATTAGTGTATTGAACCATACACAGTCTCATGACACAATATGTACTACATTGCTTCTTTGCTTTTGTTTTATTTTTAAATAGAGACAGAGTCTCGCTATGTTGCCAGGCTGGACTTGAACTCTTCGGCTCAACTGTTCTTCTGCCTCAACCTCCCAAATAATCAGGACCACAGTGCCTCTTTGCCTTTGTTTAAGCAGTTTCCTCTCCCTGAAATGTTACTGTCTCCCGGATCTACCTGGCAAGCACCAGTTTATCTTATGGTTCTCTGTGAAGCTTTTTCGAACCCTCTTCTCCAGTAGGATTGATTAGTAATTCTCTCCAGCCTAGCTTCCCACTAACTAATATTTAGGCTCCTATGGCATGGGGTCTTAATCAATTTTGTATCTACATGGTCTAGCAAGTAGCATGCACTCAATACATGTTTTAAAATATAATCTCATTTTATTATCTTTTGTCCTACTTTATAGAGCTTGGAAAAGTTTATCTTGCCTAGATTAATGTTAGAAAAAGAATTTGTCTCTATTTTTCTGAATCCATAGTGTATGTTTTTCTCACTATATTCTATTCTTTTTATTTACTTTTTTTTTTTTTTCTTTGAGACAGTCTCATTCTGTCACCCAGGCTGGAGTGCAGTGGTGCAATCTCAGCTCACTGCCCCCTCTGCCTCCTGGGTTCAAGTGATTCTCCTGCCTCACTCAGCCTCCCGAACAGCTGGGATTACAGGTGTGTGCCACCACTCCTGGCTAATTTTTGTATTTTTGATAGAGATGAGGTTTCACCATGTTGGCTGGGCTAGTTTTGAACTCCTGACCTCAGGTGACTCGCCCACCTTGGCCTCCCAGAGTGCTGGGATTACAGGTGTCCTGACCTCTATTGCTTTTATTTAATGTTTTGATGACTAGATCCAAATTGTTCTTTAAAAGAGAAATGCAGACCAGGCACGGTGGCTCACACCTGTAATCCCAGCACTTTGGGAGGCCGAGGTGGGTGGATCACTTGAGGTCGGGAGTTCAAGACCAGTCTGACCAGCATGGTGAAACCCCATCTCTACTAAAAATACAAAATATTAGCTGGGCGTGGTGGCAGACGCCTGTAATCCCAGCTTCTCAGGAGGCTGAGGCAGGAGAATCACTTGAACCCAGGAGGCGAAGGTTGCACTCCAGCCTGAGCAACAGAGCGGGACTCCATCTCAAAAAAAAAGAGAGAAATTCAGTTTAAGATGTATTTTGTAATGCTAAAATGAGTTAGTGCTATTTGTTAATCTTTTATGTGTATAATGTCACTTGTTTTTAAATGTTTGTTCATAAATATTTAGTAATGTTCGTGAGAAGTAATAAAAGTCCCATCATCCAGCAAATTTTTTCAGCTAAGTGTGTCTTATAATAAGAAAAGCAGAACCTTTTTAAAAAATTTTTAATCTACTAAATTATTTCTCATAGGGCTATGGCATTTCCTCTGTGCCATCTGCTTCCAATTCTAAATCCATAAAAGAGAATAGTAATGCTGCCATCATCAAGAGATTTAACCATCACAGTGCCATGGTCCTGGCAGCTGGACTCAGAAAACAGTTAAGTATAAATGCAGAGGTGCAGTAACTGGGCTTTTCAGGATATCCAGATGGAGTTGTGGTGTTGTTTTGCTTATGGTTTTTAACGTTAACTTTTTTTTTCCCTTTATTTTAAGAGAAACACAAAATGAACAAAATAGTGAGCCCAGCAACATGGATGGAAATTCCGGAGATGCAGACTGCTTTCAGCCAGCAGTCAAAAGGGTATGGGCAAAAAAATATGAACCATTTGGGACTCAAGTTTCTCCAGATACTTTATGTGACTGCAAGTACTGTATACGCTTATTTCCTGTGACTCAGTTCTTCTGACTAAGATGTTAAGCATTTGGCTTAAAGTGTATAGCATTACAAAGAGTGTTTCCCTAGCTTTGGCTTGCCAGCCAACTTTCCATTGACTCTAGCCTGTTAGCCATTTTAATTGTTTTTTGTTTGTTTGTTTGTTTGTTTTCCCCACATGTACACATACATACAGATTGTTCTTATATGTGATTTTGTTCTCTGGGAATAAAATCTTCATTCAACAGAGGCAATATGACAGAAAAACCGAAGTTTCCTGTATATGATTTTTAAAAGAAAGTGAATTGGCCCTCATGTTAAACCTAGCATTTCAGAGCTGAAAGTGTCTTCTCATTAAATATTGAAGAAATCATTTGAGGGTGTGGAGAAGGATGGACAGAATTAGCTTCTTGTGTATTTATTTTTCTCCTGCAACTTTGCCACGCTATTTTGTACCTCCCTTCCTAATTATGATAAAGCTTTCTTAGAGAGCAGTCAGGCAATGTGTATTAAATGTTTAAAGCTTTACACCCTTAGTTCTACTTGTGGACATTTATTTCTTAAGATAGATGTATACTAAGATTTAGATAGAAATATTCATTACAGTATCATAATAAAGACAGTAGCAAGGATTCTGTTATCTGTTGCATTAATACAATAGAGATTGATGCAACTGTTCATTATTTTGAAAGCATTAATGATATATTGCATCAAAGAGTTCACAGAACAGATTGTACAGTACAGTTTTACACATAAAAAAATAGTTTGTGAGCTTTAAAAGGGCCTTCAAATGAATTTGCTAAACAGTTACCTTTGAATAAAGAGATTATGGGTAAATCTTAATTTCTTTCCTTTATTTCAGTAATTTAATGTTTTTGTTGTTGTTGTTGTTTGTTTTTTTGAGACAAGAGTCTTGCTCTGTCACCCAGGCTGGAGTGCAGTGGTGCAATCTCAGCTCACTGCAATCTCGGCTCACTGCAATGTCTGCCTCCTGGATTCAAGCGATTCTTCTGCCTCAGCCTCCGGAGTAGCTGGGATTACAGGCGTGCACCACCACACCTGGCTAATTTTTGTGTTTTTAGTAGAGACGGAGTTTTGCCATATTGGCGAGGCTGGTCTAGAACTCCTAGCCTCATGTGATCCGCCCACCTTGGCCTCCCAAAATGCTGGGGTTACAGGCATGAGCCACTGTGCCGGCCTGTTTCAGTAACTTAATGTTTTTACAGGCATGTATTACCTATAAAATTAATAAAGCCAGTGAGGTATTTCTTTTTTGAACTAAAGCAAAGCTAACAATAAGTTATAGAGAAATTAGAGAAGAAATCTATTAAGTGATACTTTCTTTGTGTACTGTTGCACTGAGTACCCTTGATTCTTGGTGGTAAACAAGTTATCAGAAATTTCTTGGCCAGGAGCCGTGGCTCACACCTGTAGTCCCAGCACTTTAGGAGGCCAAGGTGGGCGGATCACTTGAGGTCAGAATTTCTAGACCAGCCTGGCCAGCATGGTGAAACCCTGTCTCTACTAAAAATACAAAAATTAGCCAGGCATGGTGACGTGCACCTGTAATTCCAGCTACTTGGGAAGCTGAGGCAGGAAAATCACTTGAACCTGGCAGGCAGAGTTCGCAGTGAGCTGGGATCGCACCACTGCACTCCAGCCTGGATGACAGAGCAAGACTCATTTTTCCTCAAAGAAAAAATAAAAAAAAATTATTTATTTGTGTGAATTTTTACAATACAGATGCTTCTCGACTTAAATGGGGCTACATCCCAGTAAATTCATCATAAGTTGCAAATACCGTAAATCAAAAATGCATTGAATACACCTAATGTATGGAAACCATAGTTTAGCCTATCCTACTTTAAACGTGTTCCGAACACTTAGATTACCTATAGTTAGGCAGCATTACCTACTATAAAGCATATTTTGTAATAAAATGTTGAATATCTCATGTAACTCATTGAATACTGAAAGTGAAAAACAGAATGTATGGGTACTCAAAGTATGGTTTCTCTACTGAATGTGTATCACTTTGACACCATCATAAAGTTGAAAAATTCCAAGTCAAACCATTGTAAGTCAGGGGCTATCAGTATTCAGTAGTAAATGCTGGCTCTAACTATTCTTCCAAGTCAGTGGTTGACTGCTGTTTATTCTATAAAGGGTTACAATTTATAGATTCTCTCACTTGAAGAATGAGAGATTCAGAATTAATAGCAGACAGAGTCCCTACCTTGATCGAGCTTTCAGTTAAGTGTGAAAGTCAGGTGACCTAACTAGGCCTTGGCATAAGTTTAGGATTTGGATTGTTATGGGAGCTTGGGTAGGGACATGTCATAGGTAAGGCAACAGCAGGGGTAGAGATAAGCTTGGCATATGTCAAAAATCATGAAGACATCAGTAATCCTTGAAGTTGGCTGAAGGGTATAGAGTTGAGAAAGTAGTTAAAAAAAAAAAAAGTCAGGCTGAGTCTAGGTAAGGATGTGTTTCTCTGAGTATCATGTGAGGTCAGATTTGTTCCTGTACCATAAAGGGACTATTTAGAATCTTAAAGCTGGAGCAATTTAAAACATTAAGTTTTCATATTGATGTTTTTTGAGATATAGTTAATAACCTGAATGTTCTGATTCTAGTCTTGGTAGTCAATAAGAGTTGACCAGATGAATTTCATAGTTTTGTAGAGGATGAATATTGCAAGGCTGATTTGCACAAATGTTTACATAGATCATGTATCTTTCATAAGTAATATGTTTTTATTATTACAAGGCTATAAAAATTTAAGCAGGTTGTTAATAGCACAGGGGGTAACAGATTAATAAAATTAATGAATAAAATTACTAAAAATAAAGAGTCCAGAAGTAAACCCAAATACATGGAGGAATTAAGCATATATATGATACATATGACATTTTAAAGATCAGTGGGAAAAGGTAAATTATTTTACAAATGGTGTTAGAAGGACTGATTGATAATTTTATTAAAAGAAACTTAGATTCCCTATTTTACTCCTAATCCAAAATAAATTCTGAGTGGATCCAAGATTCAAGCAAAACTTAAGCCACAAGCTGAGCATGGTAGCATGTGTCTGTAATCTCCGCAATTTAGGAGACTGAGTTCGGGTGGGGAGGTGGTGATACGCGCCTAGAAAAAAAAAAAATTAAGCCACAGATGTATAAGCAAAAAGCGGGCAAAGAGGTGGAATTTTTTTTTGTTTTGGATGAAGTCCCACTCTTGTCGCTCAGGCTGGAGCATAGTGGCGTGATCTCAGCTCACTGCAATCTCTGCCTCCCGGGTTCAAGCGATTCTCTTGCCTCAGCCTCCCAAGTAGCTGGGATTACAGGCACCTGCCGAGGAGATGGATTTGTTTATAATTAAAACAAAACAAAACAAAAAAACACCAAACTGGAAGATAAAGTATTTACAACACATAAAGTAAAAGACTGTTTCCTTAATATTTAAAAGTCTTATTTTTTAAAAAGTACCCAATATAAAAATAGTGGACAGCATAACAGATCATTCATTTGGGGAAAAAATAATAAAATGTAAACTTTCACCTACCAGATTGGCAAAAGTAAAAAGTTCAATAATACTTCATGCGGTCAGAATGTAAAAAAACTAGTATTCTTAAGTAGTTATTGAGAAAATTGGTTCAACCATTTGTAGGATAGTCATCTCTAGGAAGAGAAGCTCATGGTGGGAAGACTTCATTTTTTACCCTCTGTACAGTTTTGTCTTTTCAGTCATGTTTATTGTGTAAGAGAAAGTTGTGACCAAATAAAAAGTACTGTGTTAATAATTATAGGCGAAATTACAAGAGTCCATTGAATATGAAGACTTGGGGAAAAATAATTCTGTAAAAACGATTGCACTAAACCTCAAGAAGTCAGATAGGTAAGTTTGGTCAATATTTAGCAGAATAGCTATGTAACACAATTCAGTCCAAAATATATCCTACAAGAATAGCACTCATGTTTTAATCAGTTTGTCACCATCAAAGTACAATATCCTTTTTTGTCTAGAATTTAGGCTTCTCAGGAAGCAAAAATGATCAAACCCATGACAATAAATGTTGGATCTTTCTGCTGTTGCTTTCTTATTGCCCTTATGGGAATTAAATTATTTTATTGAAATCTCTTTAGTTATCGTTTCTTGCCTTGAGGGGAGCTTAGTACTGACTGCTAAAATGTTGCAAAGACAAATGTTGAGCATCTTTACTGTGTGTGATTAGTAATTTCTTCTGTGCTAACCTGCAGGTATTATCATGGTCCAACTCCAATCCAGTCACTACAGTATGCAACAAGTCAGGACATTATTAATTCTTTTCAAAGTATTAGACAAGAAATGGAAGCTTATACACCCAAGTTAACTCAGGTAGGTGACTTCTACTGTTTGAAGGCCAGAATTCCCATAGTTCCTTCCTCAGTTTATGAGCACAAGCAGATTGAACTATACAACTAATATTTTAATTGGGCTTAAAGACATAGTTCTGCTAAATAAATTGAAAAAATCAAGAGGTAGCAAGAAAAGGTGTTTGGCATATTCAAGAGGCATCTGAAGATAAGATGATAATGAAAAAAAATAAGGTGATGAATTTTGTGATTTTTACTTCCGTATACTTTTATTGGGAAAATCTCCCAGGTTTCCAAATTCTGTCTGGACATTATTCTCTGAATATTCTGCATGACTCAGGCTTAAAATATGTAAAACAGCTCATCATTGTTCTTTGTTTCTCTTCGTACTTCAGTTGATCAGCAATTTGTCAGTTCTGCCTTCAATAATACTCCTTGATTCTGTCACCCTTATTTAGGCAAACCTGGTTGATTTTCCATAATGCTACTGCAAGTTGTCTTTCTAAAATCACTTATTTTGGCCGGGCACAGTGGCTCACGCCTGTAATCCTAACACTTTGGGAGGCCGAGGTGGGTGGATCACGTGAGGTTAGAAGTTCAAGACCAGCCTGACCAACGTGGTGAAACCCCATCTGTACCAAAAATTTAAAAATTAACTGGGCGTGGTGGCACACGCCTGTAATCCCAGCTACTCAAGAGGCTGAGGCAGGAGAATCACTTGAACCTGGGCGGCAGAGGTTACAGTGATCTGACACCGTGCCATTGCACTCCAGCCTGGGCAACGAGCGAAGCTCCATCTCAAATAGATAAATAAATATTTAAATATTTAAAAATAAAAACATGTATTTTATCACTGCAGCTTGAAAACCTTCACTGCCTCACTTCACTGCGGTAGTCTGAGTGCCTTTGTCTGGCCTGCAAAGCTCTTCATGGTCTGGCCCTAGCCCACTGCTTGAATCTCATCTTCAGCGATAGTCTCCACTACTCCCTTCCACACATGGCCAAGGGTTCCAGCCTAACACACTAAGCTGTCCAGAATCTTTGGATCACATTATCTCCTTCATGGTTCCTGTGCTTCGGCTCATGCTGTTTCTCCTTAGAATGCCCTTAGCCCTGTTTCTCCCCCCAAGAAACTAATAATTACTCAAGACTCAGCTCCAGTTTCATTGCCTCTGGAAAGTAATCCTTAACTTGTGCAAAGAAGAATTTGTTTTTTCCTTTGCTCCGTTTTTATGAGCACTGAAGCACTGAGTGTATACCTATATTATAGTATTTATCACACATCAAGACTTAATTTTTTACTTTTTATTTTGAAATCTCAGATTTTACAGAAAGTGACAGAAAAATATGTTTTCCAACCCATTTTGAGAGAAGGTTACAGGCATAATTTCCCTTTACCCCTAAATATTTCGAATTATGTTTTCTTTTTTTTTTTTTTGAGACGGAGTCTCGCTCTGTCGCCCAGGCTGGAGTGCAGTGGTGTGATCTCGGCTCACTGCAAGCTCCACCTCCCGGGTTCACGCCATTCTTCTGCCTCAGCCTCTCCGAGTAGCTGGGACTACAGGCGCCCGCCACCACGCCCGGCTAATTTTTTTGTATTTTTAGTAGAGACGGGGTTTCACCGTGGTCTCGATCTCCTGACCTCATGATCCGCCCGCCTTGGCCTCCCAAA
Source organism: Symphalangus syndactylus (assembly GCF_028878055.3). NCBI lineage: Eukaryota > Metazoa > Chordata > Mammalia > Primates > Hylobatidae > Symphalangus > Symphalangus syndactylus. Next base: position 37,888,708 of record NC_072428.2, on the reverse strand, counting down.
GTGCTGGGATTACAAGCGTGAACCACCGCGCCCGGCCTCGAATTATATTTTCAAAAAAACTAAGACATTCTCTTAAATAACAATACAATTATAGAATTAGTAAGTTAACATTGATGATGTATTATCTAGTCTATAGCTCTTACTACATTTTCACCAGTTATACCACTAATGTTCTACATAGCAAAAGAAAACTTTTCTTGGTCCAGCAGCCAAGCCAGGTTTATGAATTGTATTTATTTCTCATGTGTTTTTAGTCTCCTTTAAAATGGAATGATTTGTCAATCTTTGTCTTTTCATAACTTTGACACTGAAAAAGTACTGGGCAATTTTTTGTAGAATAACCTTAAATTTATCTAATGTTTCCTCCTGACTAGATTCACATTAGGCATTTTTGCCAGAATTCCACAGAAGTAATGTATCCTACTCAGTGTGTCATATCAGGAGGCAAATGATTTGTGTATATCCTAGCTTGTGATACTAAATTTTTTCACTTGGTTAAAGGTAGTATTTGCCTGGTTTCTCCACCAAAAAGTTAACTATTTTTCCCTTTGTAATTAATAAATATCTTGTGGAGCTGTACTTTGAGACTATATAAATACCCCATTTGTCACCAAATTTTTTATTTTTATTTTTTAATATTATCTTTAGAGACAGGGTCTTGCTCTGATGCCCAGGCTGTAGTGCAGTGGCACAGTCATAGCTCCATTCAACCTCAGACTCCTAGACTCAAGCAATCCTCCTGCCTCAGCCTCCTGAGTAGCTGGGATTATAGGCATGTGTCACCACACAACAAACTTTCCTCTGGTAGTTTTTTTAGAATCATTGATGATTCTTGCCTGGAAGAGCAGTTGTTAAATGATGATTTTCTAATTCCATCAGCCCTTCTACGTTTATCAGCTGACATGAACAGAAGAGCATTCCCTTCTCTGTTATTTATATCAGCATGGATTCATTTATTATTCTATGAGTTAAACACTGTTGCTGTCTTTTTTTTCTTTGTTTCTTTTTGTTTTTTGTTTTTTGAGATGGGGTCTCACTCTGTCACCCAGGCTGAAGTGCAGTGGCATGATCTCAGCCCACTGCAACCTCCACCTCCCTGGCTCAAGCGATCCTCCCACCTCAGCCCCCCAAGTAGCTGAAACCACAGGCACTCACCACCATGCCTGGCTAAGTTTTTGTATTTTTGGTAGAGACAGGGTTTTGCCATGTTGCCCAGGCTGGTCTTGACCTCCTGAGCTCAAGCAGTCCACCCACCTCGGCCTCCCAAAGTGCTGAGATTACAGGCCATTTTTTTCTTTTTCTTTTTTTAATTTTTTTTATTATTTTTATTTTTATTATTATTTTTTTTTTTTGAGACAGAGTCTTGCTCTGTTGCCCAGGCTGGAGTGCAGTGGCGCGATCCCCGCTCACTGCAAGCTCCGCCTCCCGGGTTCACGCCATTCTCTTGCCTCAGCCTCCGGAGTAGCTGGGACTACAGGCGCTCGCCACCACGCCCGGGTAATTTTTTTGTATTTTTAGTAGAGAGGGGTTTCACCGTGTTAGCCAGGATGGTCTCGATCTCCTGACCTCGTGATCCACCTGCCTCAGCCTCCCAAAGTGCTGGGATTACAGGCGTGAGCCACCACGTCTGGCCTTTTTTCTTTTTATTAACCAAGGTACAACTTAACATACAGTAAAATAAATAAATAAATAAATTTACTTATTTATTTATTTATTTTGAGACAGGATCTCACTTTGTCCCCCAGGCTGGAGTGCAGTGGCACAATCTCGGCTCACTGTAGCCTCGACTTCCCAGGTTCAAGCAATCCTCTCACCTCAGCCCTCCAAGTAGCTAAGCAGCTGGGACTCCAGGCGTGCGTCACCACCCCTGGCTAATTTTTATATTTTTGTGTGTAGACAGTTTCACCACGTTGCCCAGGCTGGTCTTGAACTCCTGAGCTCAAGTGATCCACCTGTCTCAGCCTCCCAAAATGAGATTTATATTTTTAAGTCTGCTATTCTACAAGTTTTGATAAACACATGCTGTTTTGTAGCCACCAACAAAATCAAGATTTTAAAAAACCGGTTCTGTCACCCCAGAAAGTCTACCCATGCCCCTTTATAGTCAAACCCTTCCTACACCCTTCACACGGGCTCTCCTGTGTCTTTCTGACAATATTCCCATCATTCTTAGCCCCTCCTTACTTAATGGTATAGTAAGATAGATGTTCCAGGCTTATCTTATATCTGCTCTGTCCCAGGCATGGAATTTTCTTTTTAGCACTGAGTGGATTAAGGTAGGAACCAAGATCTGGGACCAGGCACAGTGACTCACACCTGTAGTCCCAGCACTTTGGGAGGCCGAGGCACGCAGATCACTTGAGAGTTCTAGACCACCCTGGCCAACATGGCAAAACCCCGTCTCTACCAAAAATACAAAAATTAACTGGGTATGGTGGTGCGTACCTGTATTCTCAGCTACTTGGGAGGCTGAGGCAGAAGAATTGCTTGAGCCTGGGAGGTGGAGGTTGCAGTGAGCCAAGATCACACCACTGCACTGCAGCCTGGGCAATAGAGTGAGACTCTGTCTCAAAAAAAAAAAAAAATCTAGGCACTTAGGTATACATTGGAGTGTCATTGTCCCTTCAGCAGAAAGCTAGAAAATACATATGTGTACATATATGCACACATAACCAACTTGGGATTATTTGACCAATTCTTTCAATGTAGACTATAGTTGTCCAATATCTGGCCCTTGGGCCCAAGTAGACCCACATAACTTTTGTCTTGGGGGTGGTGGTGTTTGTTTGATTTAGAGATGAGGTTTCTGTCACCCAGACTGGAGTGCAGTAGCACTATCATAGCTTACTGCAACCTTGAACTCCTCGGCTCAGGCAATGCTCCCACCTCAGCCTCCTGAGTCAGTAGGATTATAATTGTAAGCCACCATGCCCCGCTCTCCCCACGTAATTTTTTTACACTGTAGTCAATCTGTTTTTTATTTTTTTTTTTTTTTTTTTTTGGAGTCAGGGTCTTGCTTTGTTGCCCAGACTGGAGTGCAGTGGGACCATCTCAGCTCACTGCAGCCTCAACTTCCCCAGGCTCAAATGATCTTCTCACCTCAGCCTCCCAAGTAGCTAGGAGGCTGCATGCACCACCATGCACCATGCACCACCATGCCCAACTAATTTTTTTGTATTTTTTGTAGAGATAGGGTTTCACCATATTGCCCAGGCTGGTATCTGACAAAAGGAAAATAGGAATAAAGTGAGCTCCAATGTCCCCTTCACTTATGGTTGTCCCATACTGTACTTTTACACTAAGTTGAAAAAATGTTTTCATCCAATCTATACATGGATGGATTTCTACTCATAAAAACTTCATTGGAAAATCTTAGAGATGCTAACCCTGCACTTGCTGTTTCACAAATTATTTGTTCCTCCCTATAGCAGTGCCTCCCTACAGTGCCTGGCACTTGATAGGCACTCATTGAATAGATAGGTCGATTTTTTCCTAAATGTTGATGTTGATACAGTGGGGAGTATATTTTTCCCCCTTTTGGCTATATTTATTCACTTCCTTGAAAATTAAATGACAGTTAATAAATTTCTGCTCTGTTGATTTTTTTTCCCCCAATCTGCTATCAAGGGTATATGTTAGCAAAGCCAGGTGCAGAGTACACACCTGTAGTCTGTCCCACCTACTCAGGAGGCTGAGGGAGGAGGATTGCTTGAGCCCAGGAGTTCAAGTTCAGCCTGGGCAACATAACAAGATTTTGTTTCTTAGAAAAATAAATTTAACAGAAATAAAGGATACAGATTAACATGTTGTTTTACCTGTTTTCTTTCCTTAAACTCAGTTTTACCTTCAGTGGTAAGAGTTCTCAAGTTAAATTGAATTGGTACTTAAGAAAGGGCTTTAACTAGGAAAACCTTGGGAGTTTTGAGGTCCCTGTGGACTTGCCTGGCATGCCTGGAAGATTTGTAGGTATCTTCTTTCTACACGGATTGTGTTTCTGCCCTCAAGGAAAATAGTTCACTTTGACCACTGTAAATGATGTAGTATTTAAACAAAAGGAAAACACTTCATCTTTTGCTCTAAAACTAAAATGTTAAGAAAGAAAGGTGGTTGGCCAGGCGCAGTGGCTCACGCTTGTAATCCCAGCACTTTGGGAGGCCGAGGCGGGCGGATCACGAGGTCAGGAGATCGAGACCACGGTGAAACCCCGTCTCTACTAAAAAAAATACAAAAAATTAGCCGGGCGCGGTGGCGGGCGCCTGTAGTCCCAGCTACTCGGAGGCTGAGGCAGGAGAATGGCGTGAACCCGGGAGGCGGAGCTTGCAGTGAGCCGAGATTGCGCCACTGCACTCCAGCCCGGGCGACAGAGCGAGACTCTGTCTCAAAAAAAAAAAAAAAAAAAAAAGAAAGAAAGGTGGCAAAAAAAAGGGAGGAAAACCAGTTTTAATGCATCTTCATTTTTTTCAGGTTCTCTCAAGTAGTGCTGCCAGTAGTACCATCACAGCACTGTCACCTGGAGGGGCACTTATGCAGGGAGGAACACAGCAAGCCATAAACCGTATGTGCTGGGCCATCTTCTACTACTTTCTGCCTAAATCAGCTTTAAAAAGCAAGCTGGGAGGAGTGCTGAACTTTTATTGGTTTTTCCTTGGAATAATCCTGGGATTTCTATTTTGTAGATTTGTTTTTATACATTCAGATTCTGAAACACATCTAGACAAGATCTTAGGTTTCAGAACTGTCTTACTATTACAAATAGTGGTACATTGCTAGTTTCTCTAATATCATACTAAAAGCTGCTTTCTTCTCCCCTACCTCTTAGAATAAAGGGGAAACCTGAAAGTTTCTTTAAAATCCCAAGAGCTTTTAAATTTTATGATCATAAAATTTAAGCCACAAAATTACTTACTTAGCTGAAAATAGCATATCCTGGTTTGGCACTGACAAAGAGTACACGTTCAAGTTTATTCTCTGGTCATTTTTTTCGAGACTGTATATGTTAAAATAGCTCTTAACCTATGGGCCTTGTTCTTCTTTTGCAGAGATGGTGCCAAATGATATTCAGTCTGAATTGAAACACTTATATGTAGCTGTTGGAGAACTTCTACGGCATTTCTGGTCCTGCTTTCCTGTTAATACGCCATTCCTAGAAGAAAAGGTTAGAACCAGTTCTGAAGACAGCCAGATAATTGTGGTAGTGACTTACAAGATGTTTTGAAATTGGAAAGTTTTATTAAGTCTTACCATGTGACAGACACTGGGATAACTCTTTTGCATACATCATTTCATGTAAACCTCACAGCATCTTTATGGAGTAGCTATTGGTACCCATTTTATAGAGTTGGAAACAGATCCAGACGAGTTCCATAACTAATAATCAAACAACTTAAAACTTGTATCTGCCTCCAAGCCACTGTGAATAGAGACCCAAAACAAATTATATCAGTAAAGTTATTTATATTTGATAGGTTTTTCAGGGATAGCAAAATCCAAAATAAGAACTGACAACAAATATAGCACTAGCTTTTTAACACTAAAACCCCTTTACCCAATTAAAGGACAGTTGACAAATGGAAAAATGTAACATTAATAGTAATATTATAAATTGCTTTTATAAACCATGATTAAGTAAAAGATAAAGACCTCATTAAGAACAATAGGCAAACACTTTACAAGCAACTCACTAAAGAATGGAGTGGCCTAGGAAGATTACGGGGAAATGCTCACACTTACCAGTATGCAGATAAATTACAGCTACAGTAAAAGAACATTTTGGCCAAGCACGGTGGCTCACACCTGTAATCCCAACACTTTGGTGGGGCTGAGGCAGGAGAATTGTTTGAGCCCAGGAGTTGGAGACCAGCCTGGACAACATAGCAAGACTCTGTCTCCAAAAACTATATAAATAAATTTTTTAAAAGAATATTTTTTTCACCTACTAATTTGCAAAAGAACAAAAATCTTAAAATGATCAATGTTGACCAAGTTGCCAAGAGTCCTTTCTTCCACTGCTAGTGTTTTTTTAGATGCTTTTATTTCAGCATTCAAATGAAACTTCAAATGAAATTCAACATTTAGAAATTTAGGAAATAATAAGGAATGCAAATACTTAGCTAGAGATGGTCTACCACTGTCTAAGATAGAAGAAATGGCCTAAATATCTACCAGAAGGGGGTTGGTTAGAGAAGCATTTGGTATATTCATACATTGAAAGACAATAATTCTTTTATTTTATTTATTGAGACAGGGTCTCACGCTGTCACCCAGGCTGGAGTGCAGTGGAGTGATCTCGGCTCACTGCAGCCGCTACCTTCTGGGCTGAGGTGATTCTCCCACCTCAGCCTCTCTAGTAGCTGGGACTACAGGCATGAGCCACTACACCGGGCACTTTGGGAGGCCGAGGCAGGCAGATCACTTGAGCTCAGGAGTTTGAGACCAGCTTGGGCAACATGGCAGAACTCCGTCTCTACAAAAATTATGAAAAGTAGCTCAGGTGATCACCTGAGCCTAGAGAGGTCAAAGCTGCAGTGAGCCATGATCTTGCCACTGTACTCCAGCCTGGGTGACAGTGAGACCCTGTCTCTAAATGAATGAATAAGTGAATGAGTGACTGTGTAAATGAGTTGGGTTTTTTTGTTTGTTTTTGTTTTTTGAGACAGAATCTCACTCTGTCGGCAGGCTGGAGTGCAGTGGTGTGATCTCGGTTCACTGCAGCCTCCACCTCCTGGGTTCAACCAATTTTCCTGCCTCAGCCTCCCGAGTAGCTGGGACTACAGGCGTGTGCCACCACGCCCAGCTAATTTTTGTTTGTTTTTTTGTTTTTTTTTTTTTTTTTTTTTTGAGACGGAGTCTTGCTCTGTACCCCAGGCTGGAGTGCAGTGGCGCGATCTCGGCTCACTGCAAGCTCGGCCTCCCGGGTTCACACCATTCTCCTGCCTCAGCCTCCCGAGTAGCTGGGACTACAGGCGCCCGCCAACACGCCCGGCTAATTTTTTTTTTTTTTGTATTTTTAGTAGAGACGGAGTTTCACCGTGTTAGTCAGGATGGTCTCGATCTCCTGACCTCGTGATCCGCCCACCTCGGCCTCCCAAAGTGCTGGGATTACAGGCTTGAGCCACCGCGCCCGGCCTTAATTTTTGTATTTTTAGTGGAGATGGGGTTTCACCATGTTAGCCAGGATGGTCTCAATCTCTTGTCCTTGTGTTCCGCCCACCTCGGCCTCCCAAAGTGCTGGGATTACAGGCGTGAGCCACCACGCCTGGCCAAATGAGTATTTATGACTGAAAGATACTCACATTGAAGTGTTAACAATGTGATATAATTGGTATATTTTTATTTTATTTTTACATTTAAAAAAATTCTGCAAGAAAAGTAACTTTCATATGTAGAAGATTGTTTTTCTCTTGGTCTCTACAGCTTCTTTGAGATTTATCTGTAATTTATTGTTTCTCATCTTTTTTAGGTAGTGAAAATGAAAAGTAATTTGGAACGATTCCAAGTTACGAAGCTCTGTCCATTCCAAGAAAAGATTCGGAGACAGTATTTAAGCACAAATGTAAGGCAGCAATCTGATTCTTGCCTGATCTTCTTTCTCTTTGTAGTAAAATGATGAAATTGACTTTGCTTTCATGTAAATGAGTAGATACTTAATTTCCTTTTCTTTTTTTTTGAAACAGAGTCTCACTCTGTCGCCCAGGCTGGAGTGCAGTGGCTCCATCTCAGCTCACTGCAACCTCCACCTCCTGGGTTCAAGCGATTTTCCTGCCTCAGCCTTCTGAGTAGCTGAGATTACAAGCGCATGCTGCCACGCCCAGCTAATTTTTGTATTTTAGTAGAGACGGGGTTTCACCATCTTGGCCAGGCTGGTCTCAAACTCTTGACCTCAGGTGATCAGCCCACCTCGGCCTCCCAAAGTGCTAGGATTATAGGCATGAGCCACTGCACCCAGCCAATACTTTATTTTCTGTTGCTCAAAGTACTATTTTTTAATATTGAAATGTGTCATGCCCAGCACTTTGGGAGGCCGAGGCGGGCGGATCACGAGGTCAGGAGATCGAGACCATCTTGGCTAACATGGTGAAACCCCGTCTCTACTAAAAATACAAAAAATTAGCCGGGCGTGTTGGCGGGCGCCTGTAGTCCCAGCTACTCGGGAGGCTGAGGCAGGAGAATGGCGTGAACCCGGGAGGCGGAGCTTGCAGTGAGCCGAGAGCGCACCACTGCATTCCAGCCTGGGCGACAGAGCGAGACTCCGTCTCAAAAAAAAAAAAAAAAAGAAATGTGTCATGCATTCAGAAGTATATAAAATACATACATATTTTTAAAATAATAAAATAACCGTCTGTTTACTCACCAATCAGGAAAATTAGTAGAATGTTGCCATAACCCATAGATATTCCCTGAGTGCCCCTGTGCAGTTGCATACCACTCTCTCTTCCCCTCCAGAGGTAATGACTAACCAAAGCATTTGTGATAACCATCTCCATGCTTTCCCTTAGAAAAGTTTTACAATCTGGCCGGGTGCGGTGGCTCACGCTTGTAATCCCAGCACTTTGGGAGGCCAAGGCAGGCCGATCACTTGAGGTCAGGAGTTTGAGACCAGTTCTGGCCAACATGGCGAAACCCCGTCTCTACTAAAAATACAAAAATTAGCCTGGCATGGTGGCGCATGCCTGTAGTCCCAGCTACTCGGGAGGCTGAGACAGGAGAATTGCTTGAACGTGGGAGACGGGTTGTGGTGAGCCGAGGTCATGCCACCGCACTCCAGCCTGGGTGACACAGTGAGACTCTGTCTCAAAAAGTTTTACAATCTATGTGTATGTTCTGAAAAATACATATTACTAATTTATTAATTTGGAAAACCTGAGTAGCAAGCACAAACCTAGCAGCGTAAGGAAAGATAGAATTGCCACTACTCACAGTAAGCAAAACTGTTCCTGGGTTCTATTTGGCATCAGCTTCCCTGATTGTTTACAGTGGGGAAGGTCAGTGGATGAGGTATTGAGAAGTGTCACTTTATGCCCAGCATTTTTACATTGTATTTAAAACAAGGTTAGAGCAACCATATCAGATCATTTGTATGTGCAGTTATACAAGCCCTCCTAGAGGTACCTTGGGAAGAATAGTACAGTCACGTGTTGCTTAACCACAGGGATATGTTCTAAACAATTCATTGACAGGCATTTTTGTTGTATGAACCTCATAGAGTGTACTTCAAACCTAGCTATATAGCCTACTATACTTCTAGGCTATATGGTGTAGCCTATTGCTCCTAGGCTACAAACCTATACAGCATAGTACTGTACTGAATACTGTAAACAGTTTTAACACAATGGTATTTGTGTATCTAAACATAGAAAAGTTGCAGTAAAAATTCAGTATAAAAAATAAGAAGTGGTCCACCTGTAAAGGGCATTTACCATAAATAGAGCTTGCAAGACTGCAGGACTAGAAGTTGCTCTGGGTGACTCAGTGAGTGAATGTGAAGGCCTAGGACATTAACTATACACTACTGCAGAGTTTACTAACACTGTACACTTAGACTACATTACATTTACAAAACAGCTTTTTTTCTTCAATAATAAATTAGCCTTAGCTTACTATAACATTTTTACCTTATAAACTTTTAAATATTTTTAAAGTTTTTCATTCTTTGGAATAACATTTAACCTAAAACACCCATTGTATAGCTGTACAAAAGTATTTTCTTTGTATTCTTATTCTATAAGCCTTTCTCTCTCTCTCTCCATATATATATGTGTGTATATATATGTGCATATATATGTGTGTGTGTGTGTGTGTATATATATATATATTTTTTTTTTTTTTTTTGAGACAGAGTCTAGTTCTGTCGCCCAGGCTGGAGTGCAGTGGCATGATCGCAACTTGTTGCATACTCTGCCTCCTGGGTTCAGGCGATTCTGCTGCCTCAGCCTCCCGAGTAGCTGGGATTACAAATGCCCACCACCACGCCCAGCTAATTTTTGTATTTTTAGTAGAGACGGGGTTTCACTGTGTTTGGCCAGGTTGGTCTCGAGCTCCTGACCTCGTGATCCACCCGCCTCGGCCTCACAAAGTGCTGGGATTACAGGCGTGAGCCACCATGCCTGGTCCCTTTTTTCTATTTTTTTTTTTTCTTTTTAAACTTTTGTTAAAAACTAAGACACAAACACACATTAGCCTAGGCCTACAGAGAGTCAGGATCCTCACTATCACTGTCTTCCACCTCCACATCTTGTCCCACTGAAAAATCTTCAGGGGCAGTAATGCACATGGAGCTGTCATCTCCTGTGATAACAATACCTTCTTCTGGAATACCTCCTGAAGGACCTGCCTAAGGCTATTTTACAGTTAACTTTTTTATGTATATAAATAGGAGTACACCGTAAATAATGATTTTAAAATACAGTAAATAGATAAACCAGTAACATATTCATTATCATTATCAAGTATTATGTCCTATACATAATTGTACATGCTATACTTTTATACAGCTGGCTACTTAATAGGTTCGTTTACACCAGCATCCCTACAAACGAGTGAATAATGTGCTGCTCTATGATGTTACGACATCACTAGATGATGGGAATTTCTCAGCTCTATTACAATCTGATGGGACCGCCATCATATATGCACATCATTATGTGGCACATGACTCGAGTTACAAATTTAAGATTCAGTATTCAATAAGTAGGATAATTAAAAGGAGAGTTTTACAATTGAAAGCTGAAAAATCATCAGCAAGATTTTTCGTATTTATTTCGTAAATATTCTAAGTGGGTTTTCTTAAAATACAAAACAGCATTACTTATAATCAGAATAGAAGCTTGGAGTGTCTTCTCACAGCAGGGCAAGGATGGCAGATAGGTTTCAGGTCATGTGCCTTCTCAGTTAATTATAACTGCTTGGAGTGCTGTGTTGGAAAGGATGCTGAGGGCCAGGCGCGGTAGCTCACACCTGTAATCCCAGTACTTTGGGAGGCTGAGGCGGGTGGATCACCTGAGGTCAGGAGTTCGAGACCAGCCTGGCCAACACAGTGAAACCCCGTCTCTACTAAAAATACAAAAAATTAGCCGGGTGTTGTGGCAAGTGCCTGTAATCCCAGCTACTCAGGAAGTTGAGACAGGAGAATTGCTTGAACCTGGGAGGCGGAGATTGCAGTGAGCTGAGATCGCGCCATTGCATCTAGCCTAGGCAACAAGAGTGAAACTCCATCTCAAAAAAAAAAAGAAAAGGATGCTGAGGCCATGTGCAGCCTTACGGAAGGATATGGTGTTCATCTCTTCCAATTGATAATATAGATACTGCTGCCCATCAAGCAGAATAAGTAATTTTTATAGTTTCCAGACAGCTAAATATTCCTATCCCCCATAATGATAAACAGGTATGGCAGTAAGGGGAATTTTTTAAACTCTGTACCCCTCAGACCTAAACATTGACATGCCAAAAGAATGTAGGACTTCCTGATCTCCATCTCCATCCTCACAGACTTGGCAAAACTTCACTTCTAAACACATAAACACTGTCCACCTCCAAGGAAACATATTCCAGAGACTTCTACCTCAAAAGTCAGTATAAGCCAGATGTGGTGGTATGCACATGTAGTCCCAGCTACTCAAGAGACTGAGGCAGGAGGATCACTTGAAATCAGGAGTTTGAGACTATAGTAAACTAAAATTGCACCTGTAAATAGCCACTGCACTCCAGCCTGGGCAACGTAGTGAGACCATGTCTCAAAAAATAAAAGATTCCATATGATCCTATTGACTTCTAGCTATGTCCATGATGAGGGCAAAATTCTTAATCTATTCAAAGATCTATGGTCCTGACCCAAGACATGACATAGCACATTGTGTGAAGCATTGAAACCATTTAGGTTTTCTGTAATCTGCTGAGTTGTATTGAACTCCTGAAATGCTGGAGTTGGAAAAACCCTAAAAATAGCAAACTGTTTCACAAAATTGTGCAGAATTAACTGCAGGAGCTTTTGAAAATCAAAGATTCTTGGGTCTCATCCCAGGCCTGTTGAATCAGAATCTTCAGGAGAATAAGGCATTTTTCCAATGTTCTGCCAAGACGTATATACAAGGCTGGGCACAGCGGCTCACGCCTGTAATCCCAGCACTTTGAGAGGCTGAGTCAGGAAGATTGCTTGAGCCCAGGAGTTCGAGACCAGCCTGGGCAACATAGCAAGGGTCCATCTCTACTATTTAAAAAAAAAAAAAAAAAAAAAAATATGGCCGGACATGGTGGCTTAGGCCTGTAATCCCAGCACTTTGGGAGGCTGAGGTGGGTGAATCACTTGAGGCCAGGAGTTCAAGACCAGCCTGGCCAACATGGTGAAATCCCATCTCTACTAAAAATACAAAAATTAGCCAGGTGTGGTGGCTCATGGTTGTAATCCTAGCTACTCGGGAGTCTGAGACACGAGAACTGCTTGGACCTGTGAGGTGGAGGCTGCAGTGAGCCAAAATCACACCACAGCACTCCAGCCTGGGTGACAGAGCAAGACTCTGTCTCAAAAAATAAAATAAAGTTTATACTACCATCCTGGCCTTAGTTGGCTGACCAGTATTCAAATCTAGAAAATCACAAATATAGTTCAGACCCCTCGTTTGACAGAAGGAATTGAGGCCTGGAGCACAATTGTGACTTTCATATTGTCCTATTGTTGGTTAATGACAGGACAGCCATTACAACCGCAGCCTTTTCACTGCCCCCTACTTTCTGTCTTTCCTTTCCATACAAAATGTGTCTGACAGCACCTTCTCAGAGGGCTTGCACATTGCCTCATTGACTGGGGAAATACAGAGGAGCTCCAAAACTACACTCTGAAGTATCTGCCAGATTTGGGTTGGAAGGATTAACTTCCCCTGCTTTTGCCCAGTTGTTAAGTGTCTTGCTGTGTTTTTCAGTTGGTAAGTCACATAGAAGAGATGCTCCAGACAGCCTACAACAAGCTCCACACATGGCAGTCACGGCGTCTGATGAAGAAAACGTGAGGTAGCCATGATGCTTACAGGTTTTGTGAGATTGAGAGAACTATGACCTGCAGCAACTCTGGAAACCTGGCCTGACAGACAAGCAGATGACCTCACAGGAGTGAAAAGAAACATCTGCTCCACGCCAACTCCCAGAGCTGATGCTATTGTACTTGCACATTGGAGACTGAAAGGAAAGAAGGGACTAAATGCTGGGGAGGTAAATTAAGGCAGAACCAAATGAGCTAAGTTGCGCATATATATATATATATATATATATATACACACACACACACACACACACACACACACATATATGTACATGTGTATGTACATATATATATTTTAAAAGACTGTTTACTGCAGTTGCTCAGGAACTGCTTTTGATTCACATTAAGCTGCTTTCAGAAATTTAAAAAAAACACTTTTTAAAGGGTGCATTGATAAAATCTGAGGTTTTTTGGTTGTTGTTGTTTTTTCTGTGTACATTTTTTTCCTAAGTTTATGGCACAGGGTAGACTTTAAGTATTCCTCCTCCATCCTTCATTCTTCACCCTCCATTGGATCCTCAAGTTTTAATGAATTCCAGTTATACCTTACATCAGCAAGTTAAAAAGAGTACTTTAAAATAAAGCAAAGGGAGACTGTTGCTCAACCATCAGGAAACAGTTGTCAGAAGACATCATTGGTCCTGTGTTTCCTACGGAAATAAGAAACAATAAATATTGCACTGAATGTTTGTGGTTTGGAGTCCCTGAATAATAAAGAGGGAACATATTTGCAGAAAGTTGTATAGGGTTTTTTTATGCAGAATTTTGTCAGAAGACAATGGCGCTGCATGTTTTTCTTTGAGTGCAAATGTACATTGCTAAGATTTTTTTAAGATGGCATGTGCTTTGAAAAGAGGATATTGCATTTTTAAGAGTTTAAAAATCTTATGAGTGAGAAATATTAAAAAATCTTATTTTCACCTCTTTAGAAGAAATAAAAGATGTTTCTCCTATCTCCTTTTCTCTAGTATTTGACCGTTACTGTCCTTGGCGAATCGATAATCATTGCATAGTGACTGAAAAGCCTAAGTGCAAAAAAAACAAAGATGTTCTTGTTTCTGAACTTCATGCCATATTTTGTTCCTAATGGGATCAACAATGTTTAAGACTTTAGATGTCTTGTATTAAAAATTACACAAAAAAAGTAAAACTTTTTATACTTACTCTTTTAACTCTGACACATCTCTGGTTTCTCATTATGTGTGAATTTCCTTGGGTGGGCTGCCTGAGAACTGTTCATTTTATTTTAGGCCATGTTACAAACTGGTTATCCTTCATATAATGACTGCTAAGGTCAGAACCTAAGCCAGGCATGGTAGCACATGCCTGTAGTTCCAACAACTTGGGAGGCTGAGGTAGGAGGATCACTTGAGCCCAGAAGTTCAAAAGTCCAGGCTGAGCAACAGAGTGAGACTTCATCTCTTTTTTTACAGAAAAAAAAATTTATCAAGACCTTGAACTGGTAAAGGGAAAGAGGCCACATCATTTTCTGCCTTTAGTCTTCCCATTTCTCTTTCAGATCAGTATAGTACTGGTATAATCCCTTAAAATTTACGCTTTCACAAAGTACTTTCAAATGTGTTACTGCCACAGTGGGGCAAATAGAAAAATGATTGAAATTAAAAAAAAAAATGGCTATTGGGAAAGGCAGACATAAGAAATAGAATGTTCTGTTGAGTGCCGTGTTGAAAATTAAGTTGTAAGCTGGGCATGGTGAGTCATACCTGTAATCCCAGCACTTTGGAAGGCCAAGGCAAGAGGATCACTTGAGCTCAGGAATTCAAGACCAGCCTGGGCAACAAAGCAAAACCTCATCTCTACTAAAAGTAAAAAAAGTTAGCTGGGCATGGTGGTATGTGCTTGTAGTTCCAGCTGCTCTGGAGGCCGAGGCGTGGGATTGCATGAGCCCAGGAGATTGAGGCTGCAATGAGCTATGATCACACCACTACACTACAGCCTAGACAGTAAGACAAAGCCCTGTCTCAAAAAATAAATAAATACATACATACATATATATATATATATATATATATATGTATAAAAAGCCTGAAGGAAAGACTTCATTTAAAAGAGCATTTCAGCTAAGTCTTGAAGGTTCTTCGAGTAAGATTTTGTGAGGTAGAGAAGAAAGTCATCTCCTAGACTGAGGGAAAAGCATGATGGTGAGAAGGTTTGAAAGACTGAAATGTGTTAGAACAACAGGAAAAATGTGTTGGATTGGGGAGTTGGGAGTGACAAGTAAGGCTCAGAAAACCATTTTAATTCAGGTTGTGAATGGCCTTGTATGCTAAAGTAAAATACTCAGACCTTACCTATTAGGCATGGGAGAGTTGAGAAAATTTTAAGCAAGTTGCTTTTATGGGGGGGTTTTCTGGTGGTGGGGGATTAGGCAGGGGGTTAAATAACTTGGCAATTAGGACAGATTTAGAAGACTTTTTGAATAAACCACACAGGAAACGGTCTACATTAAAATGAAGTCCTGGTAAATAGGAAGGGCCTGAGTAAAGGCATTTCTACAGTGTATGTGACCAACTCACAGGGAGTAAAGGAATCAAGGGTGATTCACGGAGATAGCTGTGAATTTCATGTCTAGCTTGCACTTGAAATATTTGAGCCTTGGATACCTTTAACAATGAACTTCAGCAGCTGTATAGGCCTTTTATGGCCCTTCACCTTCTCTTTGTGGAAAATAATAGCACCACTGATGGTTGAGGGCTGCCGTAAACCAGCATTGTGCCAAACACTTTTTCTGCTGTATCTCACTTCCTTGCCAAAACTAAAGAACCAAGTAGATAATACGAGATTTTGTACAGATTAGAAATGGTTTAGCAGTTAAGTAATTACCCAAATTCACCCAGCTAAGGCTTCCCTAGTCTGGAGAAGGGATGAGATGTCTGTGAAGTTGCAAGTTTTTATTCCGCAGCCCAGGCTTCCATTGCCTAGTTTTTCCTTTGACTCCTTTGTCATTCCTGCCTGACTCTATTCTGTGCTTTACTTGTGGCAAATCACATTATGGGGTTAGTCTGCCTAGTAGGCCCAGAGGGCTATAAAATGTAATAATGTAACAAAAGCATGTCCTGCCTTAGGAGAATGAGTCTTTTCTGGAAAGAAAGTCAGTAGTGGCCGAGCGCGGTGGCTCACGCCTGTAATCCCAACACTTTGGGAGGCCGAGGCGGGCGGATTACCTGAGGTCAGGAATTCGAGACCAGCCTGCCCAACATGGCGAAACCCCATCTCTACTAAAAATACAAAAAATTAGCCGGGCGTGGTGGCAGGCACCTGTAATCCCAACTACTCAGGAGGCTGAGGCAGGAGAATCGCTTGAACCTGGGAGGTGGAGGCTGTGATGAGCCAAGATCAAGCCACTCCACTCCAGCCTGGGCAACGAGCAAAACTCCATCTCAAAAAAAAAAAAAGTCAGTAGTGTTAGTCTGCTTTAGACATACTACAAAGTGGGTGAGGTACCTTGTAAAATCTACTTCAGGATGGAAAACAAAAGAATGTTTTAACATCTATAACTAGAAAGGTAACCCCACTCATCGAGTCAGAGTTCTATCCAGAAAGTGATTTCCTGTTGCATATACCATCTCTCTAGAGCTGACAGTGTTTGGAATGGAAAGCTGTGTGTTTCAAACTTAGGTTTGCTGTCTCCAGTGTCAAGACTAGCATGGGATTCCTTAGGATTACCTCTGCCCTTTCCCAATTTAGCTCCCTCAAGACTCAGCTGTTGTCCCACTTCTTGAGGCCAGGGGAGTCTTAGTTATTTTCAGCTGTTAAAATGTCCAGAACTGGAGTATTGCCTGGAACCCGGTTCAGGAGTGAGCAGCGTGAGTTAGTAGTCCATCTCCTTGTTTGGGTGTATATTAAAGTCACAGAAGAGACTGGAAATCTTGTCATCTCATGGCCACTACTGACTTTCTTTCCATCCTGGGTGGAGTTACGTGTGTGTGTGTGTGTGCAATATATATAGTGAAAGCATAATTCATGGGCTTTTTTTTTCCTGAGTTTTGAATAGTGCTGAAGTATATAAAATAGAAAGTGTCTCTGTACCCTTACTTCCAAGTCTTTCCTGAGGTGATGGTCAGTGCATCCTCTTCTGGACATTTGTCTGTGCACTTAAATTCTTTTCTAACCTGCAACCTGAGATTTTTCTAACAAAGAGATACCTGTGCACATGAACATGCCCTTTAAGAAAATCTTTTAGTTAGGCATGGTGGAATGCACCCGTAGTCAGGAGGTAGGCACGAGAATCACTTGAGCCCAGGAGTTTGAGGTTGCAGTGAGCTATGATCATGCTACTGCACTCCAGCCTGGAATGACAGCTAGACCCTGCCTCTTAATTTTTTTTTTTTAATTTTTAAAAGTTAGAAAATGACCGGGCATGGTGGCTCACATCTGTAATCCCAGCACTTTGGGAGGCCAAGGTGGATGGATCCCTTGAGCCCAGGAGTTCAAAACCAGGCTGGGCAACATGGTGAAACCCCCTTTATAAAAAAAAAAAAAAAAAAAAAAAATTAGCCTGGCATGGTGGCATGTGCCTGTGGTCCCAGCCACTCAGGAGACAGAAGATTGAGATGGGAAGGTAGCTTGAGCCTGGGAGGTTCAGGCCGCAATGAGCTGTGTTCACAGCACTGCACTCCAGCCTGGGCAACAGAGCAAGACCCCATCTCTAAATAAATAAATGAATAAAAAGATAATCCTTAACAAAGGGGCTCATATCCTTAGAGAAGAATCCATTAGTGATCCTATTTCTGCAAGCCAAATTCTTGTAAATTTTGGTCCTACCCATTTGTATCTGTTTCTGACACATGGTTATTCTTTTCTTTTTTCTTTTTTTTTTTTTTTTTTGAGGTGGAGTCTTGCTCTGTCACCCAGGCTGGAATGCAGTGGCACCATCTCGGCTCACTGCAACCTCTGCTTCCTGGGTTCAAGTGATTCTCGTGCTTCAGCCTCCCAAGTAGCTGGGATTACAGGCACCCGCCACCATGCCCGGCTAATTTTTGTATTTTTAGTGGAGACGGGGTTTTGCCATGTTGGCCAGGCTGGTCTTGAACTTCTGACCTCCTTCTGATCCACCTGCTTCGGCCTCCCAAAGTGCTGGGATTACAGGCATGAGCCATCATGCCCGGCCACCCGGTTATTCTTGAGAACAGGTTAGATACCTGTGCTGAATACACATCCTTGAGACTTCACATGTATCAACCATATCCTTACTGCCCTTGAACATTTAGACCTACAGAATAAGGAATGGAGAGTGAGTCAAGTGTTCTGACGGCCCCTTCACAGGATTTATCCACATCCCTGCAGCAGTAGACACATGGTATAGCATGTGTCTGTTGGATGCTATACTTTGGTACTAGGCTGTTTGGGTTCAAATCTCACCTGTGTAAAACACTAGCTGTGAACCATTTGCTTAATCTGTGTCTTCGTTTCTCCATCTACAAAATAGGTCTAGTAGTAGCATTTAACTGATGGGGTTGTTGTGAGGATAGCTGAGATGTCTATAAGCCACTTAGAGCAGAGTCCAGCACACCACAAGTGCTATGCAAGTGTTTGCTGTAATGAATGTTGATAAGGCTTCCCCTGAGTCACGCAGTGAAAGACTGCAGCACCTTCTTGATTTTATTGTTTAACCTTAGAAACCTAAATGGAGGAAAATTCCCTCAAAGAAAAGTGCTTTCTTCTGTGCTTTCATTTTCCCCACAAAACCTGTACATATTTGATTTTCTTAGATCATCTTTACTAGATTGATTAGTAGACACTTTTTTGTGGTGACCTGCATTCTCCAAATTATGAGCTCTTTTTTTTTCTTTTCGAGACAGGGTCTCACACTGTCACCCAGGCTGTAGTGCAGCCACATGATCATAGCTCACTGCAGCCTCCAACTCCTGGGCTCAAGTGATCCTCCTAGCTCAGCCTCTCGAGTAGCTAGGACTACAAGCTCGCACCACCATGCCTGGTTAATTTTTTGAATTTTCTTCGTAGAGATGGGGTCTCATTATGCTGGCCAGGCTGACCTTGAACTCCTGGGCTCAAGCAGTCTTCCCGCCTCAGCCTCTCAAAGTGCTGGGATTACAGGTACAAGCCACTGCACCCGGCTTAAAATTTTTTCTTTAAATAGAAGTGGGGATCAAACTTGAGTTAAAAGAAAAAGCCATTTAGAGTATGCTGAGTTAGCAGGAGAGCAACCTTAAAACTTGATTTAACAGGTGCGAGGGGTTTATCTTCAAAACAAAGTCACTAACAGGTTTCAGTTAGCATGTCCTAAATATGGTGGTTTGGCATTATAACAGTTACATCTCACAATTATAACTTAGATAAGAAGGAATTTCCTTAAAAAATACAACAGCGATCCATTTTCTTTGTCAGATGAATAAATTAAGAAAAGTCTAACTTATATGATGAAGCACTCAAGATCTACAGGTAAGCTGCCTGGGTTCAAATTCCAGCCCTGTCATTTACTAGCTGGCTAGCTGTGTGATTACTTATCTCTCCATGCTTCAGTTTTTCTTTCTCTTTCTTTCTTTTTTTTTTTTTTTTTTTTTAAGAGACTAGGTCTCTCTCACTCTGTGGCCCAGGTTGGAGTGCAGTGGCACAATCACAGCACTGTAGCCTCCGCCTCCCAGACTCAAGCAACCTCCCACCTCAGCCTCTGGAGTAGCTAGGACTACAGGCACATGCCACCATGCTGGCTAATTTTTGTATTTTTTGTAGAGACAAGGTCTTGCCATGTTGTCCAGACTAGTCTTGGACTCCTGGGCTCAAGCAATCCGCGTGCCTCAGCCTCTCAAAGTGCTGGGATTACAGGCGGGAACCACTGCACCCTCTTTCTTTCTCTGTCTCTTTCTTTCCCCCCGCCACCACCACCCCCCAACCCGACTTTAGTTTCTTAATTTGTAACATAAGCATAATAGTAGTACTTACAGATTTACCGTGAAGGTTAAATGAGCTAATATAGAATAGTGCCTGGCTCAGAATGACCACTCAATAAATGTTCTTTCTTTCTTTTTCTGAGAATAAATGTTCTTTCTATCATTTATTACTATTATAGTCATATGTCACTTAACAATGAGGATATGTTCTGATAAATGCATCATTAGATGAGTTCATTAGTGTATGAACATCACATACTGTACTTATACAAAGCATTCCTCCCACCTCGGCCTCCCAACATGTTGTAGGCTATACCTCCTGGATGGTATAGCCTACAAAACATAGAGGCTATGTGGTACAGCCTATTGATTTGAGGCTATAAACCTGTACAGCATGTTACTATACAGAATAGTGTGAGGAAATAGTAACACAAGAGTAAGTATTTGTGTATCTAAACATATGAAAGATACAGTAAAAGTATGGTACAGTATTATAACCTTATGGGACCACCCTTGTATATGCAGTCCATTGTTGACCAAAACATTATGAGGTTCATGACTCTATTATTATTACTTACCATTACCAGGCTTCAGTTCAAAGCTCATTGACTTAGGGCCAGGCACAGAGGCTCACGCCTGTAATCCCAGCACTTTCGGAGGCCGAGGCGGGCGGATCACGAGGTCAGGAGACCGAGACCATCCTGGCTTACACAGTGAAACCTTGTCTCTACTAAAAAAAAAAATTAGTGGGGCATGGTGGCGGGTGCCTGTAGTCCCAGTTACTCGGGAGGCTGAGGCAGGAGAATGGCGTGAACCCGGGAGGCGGAGCTTGCAGTGAGCCAAGATCGCGCCACTGCACTCCAGCCTGGGTGACAAAGCGAGGAAAAAAAAAAAAGCTTATTGACTTAGGCTGCCATATAACAACATTGGTAAAAAACTGAGGTAGAGATCAAGGGAAAGAAACTCTTATTAGATAGTTTACTACTATCTATTATCTATTAGATCTATTTGCCAAATATTTGCCATGCTATATAACCATTATTTCATCCTCAAGATTCATTCAATAATTATTAAGCTACTGTGCATCAGTATACAGCCTTCTACTTACAAAGTCTCAAATTGACTGGGTTCAGTGGCTCACACCTGTAATCTCAGCACTTTGGGAGGCCAAGGCAGGTGGATCACCTGAAGTCAGGAGTTCAGGACCAGCCTGGCCAACATGGTGAAACCCCATCTCTGCTAAAAATACAAAAATCAGCTGGACATGATGGCTCATGCCTGTAATCCTAGCTACTCAGGGGGCTGACGCAGGAGAATTGCTTGAACCTGGGAGGCAGACATTGCAGTGAACCAAGATCATGCCACTGCACTCCAGTCTGGGCAACAGTTGAGACTCCATCTCAAAAATAAATAAATAAAAGTCTCAGTTTATTGGTCAGGTGTGGTGGCTTTATGCCTGTAATCCCAGCACTTTGGGAGGCCAAGGCACGCAGATCACTTGAAACCAGGAGTTCGAGACCAACCTGGACAATATGGGGAGACCCCCGTCTCTACAAAAAATAAAAATTAGCCAGGTGTGGTGGTACATGCCTGTAGTCCCAGCTTCTCCAGAGGCTGAGGTGGGAGGATCACTTGACCCGGGAAGTTGAGGCTGCAATGAGCCATGATCATGCACTCTAAGGTGGACAACAGAGACCCTGGGTCAAAAGTAAAAATAAAAAGCCTCTGGTTATTAAAAAGCAGTATCCTGGCTGGGCACAGTGGCTCATGCCTATAATTCCAGCACTTTGGGAGGCCAAGGCAGGTGGATCACTTGAGGTCAGGAGTTTGAGACCAGCCTGGCCAACATGGCAAAACTCCATCTCTACTAAAAATACAAAAATAAGCTGGGCGTGGTGGTGCACACATGTAATCCCAGCTACTCGGGAGGCTGAGGCACAAGAATAGCTTGAATCCGGGAGGCGGAGGTTGCAGTGAGCTGTGATCGCACCACTGCACTCCAGCCTGGGTGACAAAAAACAAAGCACTGTCCTAGATGATGGGCAAAATGCTCTCTTGAAGCTTACTTAAGAATAAACAGGCTTGGAGAGATGAAAAGGCCCTGAATCCAACCGGGGAGTGGAGAGCTAAGATTCAAATTCAGCTCTTGGATGCAAATTCTGTGCATCTGCTGACCTCTCTCTCCCTACCCTCCTCACTCTCTCGCTAACCTCCTCACTCTCTCCCTAATCTGATCTTGCAGGCTAGAACTTTTTCTTCTACCTGATATAAATAATTGGGAGCAGGAGAGCTATTTTATTTCTATCAGGCCTCACACTGACAAGCACAGATGGCTCTGAGGCTGAGACTGCTTTATTCTCCAAAAGTGCAGTGAAGGAGATGGATTACTGGATCTGAAGTCACTAGGGAGGCTTGAATTCTGCTGTTGGTACCGCTAAGCATCCATTATGCGCTAGGCCCTCAAAAGAATTCAAAGGGCCATTACTGTGTTTTTTTCTCTTGGCTTTAGACTTTTCAAAAATTAATTTTGTTTTTTTAGCAACATTTTACGTGCTCATAATTTAAAAAGTGAAAAGCACTAGAAGGCACATTTCAAAATACCATGTCTGCTATCCCACTCACTGCCCCCTACCCTTTATTCTCTCTTCACTGAATCAATTACTTTCCACTCTTTTAGCTGACAGTATACCATTCTTACTAATTTTGTTATTTTCTACTGACTTTCTATTACGGTAGTTGAAGATATAGTGTTCTTGTAATACCATTACTCCTTTCCCCTCGACTCCAGGCTCCTGATATAGTTATTTCACAGTTTTTTGATAATTAATAGTGTTTACATTTTGATTATGTGAATACTGTTTAATGGTTCAGACAGGATCCTGGCAGGATACAAATGGCACCCTTAAACTGGGTACTTTGAAGAGATTTTTTTTTTTTTTTTTTTTTTTTTTTGAGACGGAGTCTCGCGTTCTCACTCAGGCTGGAGTGCAGTGGCGCGATCTCGGCTCACTGCAAGCTCCGCCTCCCGGGTTCACGCCATTCTCCTGTCTCAGCCTCCTGAGTAGCTGGGACTACAGGCGCCCGCAACCACGCCCGGCTAATTTTTTGTATTTTTAGTAGAGACGGGGTTTCACCATGGTCTCGATCTGCTGACCTCGTGATCCGCCCGCCTTAGCCTCCCAAAGTGCTGGGATTACAAGCGTGAGCCACCGCACCTGGCTCAATTTGAAGAGATTAAAGGGACAATTTACAAAGGTGTGGGCGGCATGTCGAGAAACCAAGCAAAGGCCTGATGAGGGAACGGGAAGAAGTTAACAGGAGAGAAGAGAGACCCCTGAGAAGAGGTAAGGGGTAGGGTCTGCCCATGATCCTGCAGAGAGGGTGCAATCTCACTCTTCTTCCTCACTCCCAGTCTTCACCAGTGAAGGTGGAGGACAGGAGACACCATGGCTGTGTGGTCCATTCAGGTCAACCCGCAGAGCCCAGAGCAGTGTGGCAAAGAGAAATGTAGACCTGCAAGGCAAAAAGATGTTCAGAATGACAGCCAGGCAGTCAACTATAAAACCCTCAGCTGGGCTGGGCATGGTGGCTCATGCTTGTAATCCCCAGCAGTCTGAGAGGATCATATGTACCCCAGGAAGGTTGAAGCTACAGTGGGTGGTGATCACACCTCTGCATTCCAGCCTGGGTGACAGAATGAGACCTTGTCTCTAAAAAAAAAAAAAAAAAAAGTCAGTATTTATGGGACTTTTCTCTGAGGCTGTTCAGTCTCTCCAAAGAAGGGACCTCCAGGTTTCTACTGGGAATGTAAGCCTGGATGCCACCTTTCTGGGAATCACCTGGGGAAGGGAGCTCTCTGTATACAGACAATCTCCTATGCCCCAGCACTCTCACCATTGTGCTTGGGCCCTGATTGCACTTCCTCAGAAAATAAACCTGTTCTCACTGAAGGTGGAGGCAGGAGGTAGCCATTTTGTTTCAGGGTGGGAATAGAAGTCTGGGAGCCTAGCATTTCCTTAATAGCCCCTGTTGCAGCCCCACACTTTACCCTTCCCTTCCACGGTACCTGGTACCTCCAATTCCTGAGCCTGAACAGTGCTCTTCAGAGCAAATCAACTTCCATCTCTTCACTCCCTCCCTGTGTGGGCACTTGAATTTCACTATGGTCTCAGTCTCCACTGATTTCTACTTTCCAAAGCGTTGCTGGCAGACTTCTTCTGCTGTAGTCTCTCATCTTCCAGTCCCTTCATTTTTGTGTGGTTATACTTTTGTGTGTTATTTTCCTATCACTTTAGTGGGGCTTGGGGAAGGAGTTAAGATAAATATATCAGGTCAATTCATCATGTTTAACCAGAGGTCCACTAGCATTGAGTTTTGGTAATGTTTTATTTTCATGTTTAGGTGAATGCTCACCATTTCATGACTGAAAGCCCCATAAGATGGTTGCTGTAAACTGATATTATCCATACCCTTATTAGCTAGTCACAATGCCTCGTGATATACCAAGCCAAAGTTTCCAGCGTGAGCGTGTCACTGTCATTCTACTACCAAGTTCTTCATTAGCCCAGTGTTTTTTCTTTTTTTTTTATTTTTATTTTATTTATTTATTTATTTATTTATTTATTTATTTGAGATAGGGTTTTACTCTGTCGCCCAGGCTGGAGTGCAGTGGGGCGAACCTGGCTGACTGGAGATCAAGTGATCCTCCCTACCTCAGCCTCCCGAGTAACTGAAACCACAGGCACATGCCACCATGCCCAGCTAATTTTTTTTTTTTTTTTTTGAGACTTGCACTGTTGCTCTGGCTGGAGTGCAATGGCACGATTTCAGCTCACTACAACCTCCGCCTCCCAGGTTCAAACAATTCTCCTGCCTCAGCCTCCTGAGTAGCTGGGATTACAGGCGCCTGCCACCATGCCCAGCTAATTTTTTGTATTTTTACTAGCAATGAGGTTTCACTATGTTGGCCAGGCTGGTAATTTATTTTTTATTTTTTTATTTTTTGAGATGGAGTCTCGCTCTGTCACCCAGGCTGGAGTGCAGTGGCACAATCTCGGCTCACTGCAAGCTCCACCTCCCGGGTTCACACCATTCTCCTGCCTCAGCCTCCTGAGTAGCTGGGACTACAGGCACCCACCACCATGCCCAGCTAATTTTTTGTATTTTTTTAGTAGAGACAGGGTTTCACTGTGTTAGCCAGGATGGCCTCGATCTCCTGACCTCATGATCCACCTGCCTCGGCCTCCCAAAATGCTGGGGTTACAGGCGTGAGCCACCACGCCCGGCTGGTAATTTTTTAATTTCTGTGGAGATGGGGTCTTACCATGTTGCCGAGGCTTGTCTCGAACTCCTGGGCTCAAACATTTTTCCCGCCTCAGCCTCCCAAAGTGCTGGAATTACAGACATGAGTCACTGCGCCCAGCCTAACCCATTGTTTTCTAAAGTGTGGTTAGCACACCTCCAGGAGGTTGAGAGAGTAAATTTCAGATGAATGAACTTTTTTTAATTGTAAAAGTTATGTATTTTAATGTATATGTGTTTTTAAACATAACTGGCATTAGCCAGACACAGTGGCACACACTTGTAGTGCCAGCTACCTGGGAGGCTGAGGCAGGAGTTCACAGCTATAGTGCATTATGATCACACCTGTGAATAGCCAGTCACTGTGGTCCAGCCTGGGCAACACAGCAAGATCCCCATCTCTTTTTTTTTTTTCTAGTATACTTTAGGTTTGAGGGTACATGTGCACAATGTGCAGGTTTGTTACATATGTATCCATGTGCCATGTTGATTTCCTGCACCCATTAACTCGTCATTTAGCATTAGGTGTATCTCCTAATGCTGTCCCTCCCCCCTCCCCCAACCCCACAACAGTCCCCGGAGTGTGATGTTCCCCTTCCTGTGTCCATGAGTTCTCATTGTTCAATTCCCACCTATGAGTGAGACCATGCGGTGTTTGGCTTTTTGTCCTTGCGATAGTTTACTGAGAATGATGTTTTCCAGTTTCATCCATGTCCCCACAAAGGACATGAACTCATCATTTTTTATGGCTGCATAGTATTCCATGGTGTATATGTGCCACATTTTCTTAATCCAGTCTATCGTTGTTAGACATTTGGGTTGGTTCCAACTCTTTGCTATTGTGAATAGTGCCGCAATAAACATACGTGTGCATGTGTCTTTATAGCAGCATGATTTATAGTCCTTTGGGTATATACCCAGTAATGGGATGGCTGGGTCAAATGGTATTTCTAGTTCGAGATCCCTGAGGAATCGCCACACTGACTTCCACAATGGTTGAACTAGTTTACAGTCCCACCAACAGTGTAAAAGTGTTCCTATTTCTCCACATCCTCTCCAGCACCTGTTGTTTCCTGATTTTTTAATGATTGATGGCCATTCTAACTGGTGTGAGATGGTATCTCACTGTGGTTTTGATTTGCATTTCTCTGATGGCCAGTGATGATGAGCATTTCTTCATGTGTTTTTTGGCTGCATAAATGTCTTCTTTTGAGAAGTGTCTGTTCATGTCCTTTGCCCACTTTTTGATGGGGTTGTTTGTTTTTTTCTTGTAAATTTGTTTGAGTTCATTGTAGATTCTGGATATTAGCCCTTTATCAGATGAGTAGGTTGCAAAAATTTTCTCCCATTCTGTAGGTTGCCTGTTCACCCTGATGGTAGTTTCTTTTGCTGTGCAGAAGCTCTTTAGTTTAGTTAGATCCCATTTGTCAATTTTGGCTTTTGTTGCCATTGCTTTTGGTGTTTTAGACATGAAGTCCTTGCCCACGCCTATGTCCTGAATGGTATTGCCTAGGTTTTCTTGTAGGATTTTAATGGTTTTAAGTCTAACATTTAAGTCTTTAATCCATCTTGAATTAATTTTTGTATAAGGTGTAAGGAAGCGATCCAGTTTCAGCTTTCTACATATGGTTAGCCAGTTTTCCCAGCACCATTTATTAAATAGGGAATCCTTTCCCCATTTCTTGTTTTTGTCAGGTTTGTCAAAGATCAGATAGTTGTAGATATGCGGCATCATTTCTGAGGGCTCTGTTCTGTTCCATTGATCTATGTCTCTGTTGTGGTACCAGTACCATGCTGTTTTGGTTACTGTAGCCTTGTAGTATAGTCATCTCTTAAAAAAAAAAAAAAAAGCCAGGTGCGGTGGCTCATGCCTGTAATCCCAGCACTTTAGGAGGTCGAGGTGAGCAGATCACGAGGTCAGGAGTTTGAGATCAGCCTGGCCAACATAGTGAAACCCCGTCTCTACTAAAAAAAAATACAAAAAATTGGCCAATTGTGTAGTCCCAGCTACTCACGAGGCTGAAACAGGAGAATCACTTGAACCCAGGAGGCAGAGGTTGCAGTGAGCCGAGATTGCGCCACGGCACTGCAGCCCAGGCAACAGAGTGAGAGAGTGAGACTTTGTCGCCAAAAAAAAAAAAAGAAAAGAAAAATAAGAAAGGTAACTGGCATGTCAGGCCCATATTTTGCTAAGGATAAGCCTAAGTAAAATAGTCAATTTAAAGAAAAGTGCTAAATAAATGATAGTATAGGTGCTATTCAGGAACGGCAAGCATTGTGATGGTGACTACAATATGATAAACACTAATCCTGCAGGTAGCTAGTACTACTAATCCAGAAAAGAGATTTTAGAAGCCAATTTCCTTCCAAAATAGCCCCAGGGCTTGTGCTCTTCTGCCTCCCCTAATCCTCAAACTGGAATGGAACCTGTAACGATTGTACAGTGCAGTCTTCACGTCCCCAGAAATCACTGTTTGTTTTTGTGGAATAAAACAGCTTGCTGGTTGCAGGAGGCTGCCTACAAATGGTGTGGACTAGAATAGCAACTTCAGTGGCCTCCCTCTTAGAGCTACATTTACACTCCCCAGGGACCTCCCTTCCTTTGCACCTTGCTCTGAGACACAGGCTGAGAAAATGGGAGGGCTGGTAATTGACAGCTACCTGGAGGGTTCAGTCCTTAGCCCCAGGCAGAACAGTTGTCTCCTCATCTGTCCTAGAACTGCTCTTAGCACAGCTCCAGCCCAGACAAGGCAGCAGCAGGTAAGGAAGCAGGTAGTGTCAAAGATCTCGCTCCTGGATCCTCTGGGCCATCCCCTCTTCTTAGGTTGGGCTCCTGGGAGCTTCCCAGGAAGCATCTTCAGTTCCACATTGCAAATTGCCCAAAAGGGATAGAAAAGAGAACTAATATTTGTTGAGTACCTACTGAGCGCTGGAACTTTACTTTTTTTTTGAGACTGAATCTTGCTCTGTCACCCAGGCTGGAGTGCAGTGGCATGATCTCAGCTCACTGCAACCTCCACCTCCCGGGTTCAAGTGATTCTCCTGCCTCAGCTTCCTGAGTAGCTGGGATTACAGGTGCATGCCACAATACCCAGCTAATTTTCTGTATTTTTAGAAGAGACGGGATTTCACTGTGTTAGCCAGGATGGTCTACAATCTCCTGACCTCGTGATCCGCCCGCCTCAGCCTCCCAAAGTGCTGGGATTACAGGCGTGAGCCACCGCTCCTGGCCTGGAGCTTTACATTTAAAGCTTACGACAACCTATGACAACGGTATTACCGGCTGGGTGCGGTGGCTCACACCTATAATCCCAGCACTTTGGGAGGCTGAGATGGGCAGATCACCTGAGGCCAGGATTTTGAGACCAGCCTGGCCAACATGCCAAAACTCAGGCTCTACTAAAAATACAAAAATTAGCCAGGCGTGGTGGCGGGCACCTGTAATCCAAGCTACTCGGGAGGCTGAGGCAGGAGAACCACTTGAACCTGGGAGGCAGAGTATGCAGTGAGCAAAGATCGTGCCATTGCACTCCAGCCTTGGCAACAAGAGCAAAACTCCATCTCAAAAAAAAAAAAAAGAAAAAGAAAAAGGAACAGTATTACCCCTATTCTACCGAGGCCCCGTGAAATCAAGAAACTTGCCCATGTTCTCATAATGAGTGGCAGAGCCAGTTAAACCCAGGGCAGTGTGAGGCCAAAGCAAAGAGCTGTACCGAGCAGGCTGGTTCCCCGAGAGACATGTGGCTCACTCTGCTGCTGTCTGGTCAATTATATGGCTGCCTCTTTCCGACCTGTGAGGAAAACAAAACTGAAGGAGGCCAGAGCCTCCTGTGCAGGGGCTGGCTTTCTGAATCCACGCAAGGGACAGAGACAAACCAGTGTTTGACAATGACCAGAAACATTCATGTGCTTTACATCCTAGACACACCATAAAAAACTGGGAAACTGGTAGCCAGCCCAATCTTGTATATACCACTGACATTATTCCTAAGTAATAAGATGTTTCTCTTTTAAAAAGCAGTGGAGGGATGGGCATGGCAGCTCACATGCCTGTAATCCCAGCAATTTGGGAGGCCAACGTGGGAGGATTGCTTGAGGCCAGGTGTTCAAGACCAGCCTGGGCAACATAGTGTTACGTGCCCTCCCATCTCTAATTTTAGGGGGAAAACAAAAGCATGGGAACAAGTTTTAGAGCAGCCTTTATCTGAGCAAGGGGTCAAAGATAGACTTGGGCAAGGGCCAAAAAGGATTCTAAGAATCAGTTACAGTCCAAAATGGGCCAGGCACGGTGACTCACGCCTGTAATCCCAGCACTTTGAAAGGCCAAGTCAGGTGGATTACTTGAGGTCAGGAGTTCAAGACCAGCCTGGCCAACATGGTGAAACCCCATCTCTACTAAAAATACAAAAAATTAGCTGGACATGGTGGCGGGCGCCTGTAATCCCAGCTACTTGGGAGGCTGAGGCAGGAGAACTGTTTGAACCCAGGAGGCAGAAGTTGCAGTGAGCCTAGATCACACCATTATACTCCAGACTGGGCAATAAGAGTGAAACTTCGTCTCAAAAAAAAGGAAAGAAAAAGAAAAGAAACTCTGTCTCTACTAAAAATACAAAAATTAGCTGGGTGCAGTGGTGCATGCCTGTAGTCTCAGCTACTCAGGAGGCTGAGGCAGGAGAATTGCTTGAACCCAAAAGATGAAGGTTGCAGTGAGCTGAAATCATGCCACGCCACTGCACTCCATCCTGGGGGACAGAGAGAGACTCTGTCTCAAAAAAAAAAAAAAAAATTACAGTCCAAAATAGATGAAACAAACTGTCAGAACAGGAACCACAAACTCACCTCTTCCCAAGTCGTCTTCCTGCAACAGGAATATGGTTTATTGGGCAATCACCCTGTGCCAAGTACTTTTGTTTGCATTAAACCTTTCACATGGGGGCTATCATTTTTTTTTTATGTCACAGACACTTAAGGCTTCAAAAGGTTAAGTGACTTGTCCAGAAGCATTCAGGCAGTAGGAACAGAGTCAGGATTTGAACCCGGGTCTGTGTGGCTCCCAAACCTGAGGTTCCCACTGCACAATGATTACTGTCTGGGACCCTCTTGCTAGAGGACAATGCAGAGCAGCTGGAGGCCCTGCTGTCTGCGCCTCCATGTCCCTAGGAGAGGTGAAGAGCTTCTCTCCAAGTGGTGCAAGCAGGAGGGAGATGTCTATTTTCTGAAAGGCCTGGGCAGAAAGATAGAAAAATAGGGCTTCCTAGGCCAGGCACAGTGGCTCACGCCTGTAATCCCAGCACTTCGGGAGGCCGAGGTGGGCGGATCACCTGAGGTCAGGAGTTTGAGACCAACCTGGCCAACATGGTGAAACCCCATCTCTACTAAAAATACAAAAATTAGCCGGGCGTAGTGGCAGGTGCCTGTAATCCCAGCTACTCGGGAGGTGGAGGCAGGAGAATCACTTGAACCTTGGAGGTGGAGGTTGCAGTGAGCCGAGATCGTGCCATTGCACTCCAGCCTGGCAGACAAGAGTGAGACTTTGTCTCAAAAAAAAAAGAAAAGAAAAGAAAAGAGGAGAGGAGAGGAGAGGAGAAGAGAAGAAAAGAAAGAAAAGAAAAGAAGAAAAATAGGGCGTCCTCAGAGAGAGTCACTCTCTCTGTGTTTCCCCATCCCCTGCCTCTGGGACTTAACAAAGCAGCACAGAAACAGGCTGGCAGGAGCTGCTGCAGATGGTCACCTGGGCTCCAGCACATTCCTGGTGCTCAGATTTGTGAGGGAGCAGCCTCCGAGCCACAACGCCTCACGTAAATCTCATTGATTTTCTGCTTCGTTAGATCAGTAAGAGCCCTCTTCAGGATGGCCTGGCAATTTTCTTGGGAGCTTACTGAGAGGAGCACCCTGTTGTCTCTGCTCTTAGAGATAGTGGCAGTTCCTGGTCTCCATGCAGGGAGCCTACCCAGCTGCTAAGCTGCTACCTGGATTTCAAGCTGCTACTTGGATTTCATTTTCTTTTCTTTTTTGAGACAGAGTCTCGCTCTGTGGCCCAGACTGGAGTGCAGTGGCACAACCTCAGCTCACTGCAACCTGTGCCTCCCAGGTTCAAGCAATTCTCCTGCCTCAGCCTCCTGAGCAGCTGGGATTACAGGCGCATGCGATCACACCCGGCTAATTTTTGTATTTTTAGTAGAGACAGGGTTTCACCATGTTGGCCAGGATGGTCTTGAACTCCTGACCTCATGTGGTCCACCGCCTCGATCTCCCAAAGTGCTGGGATATACTTTGGCGTAAGCCGGTGCATCCAGCCTCTGGATTTCATTTTCTTTGAGGCCTGGCTCCAGCACATATGCCCAAGTGACTTTAGGCATGTTACTTTACCTCCCTAAGACTCAGTTTCTGTTTCTGTTAAAATGCGTAGTTGTGAGGATTAAATTAGATAATGAATTTATAGGATTTAGTACATATTAAGGCTGGACGCAGTGGCTCACACCTATAATACCAGCACTCTGGGAGGCCAAAGTGGGTGGATCACTTGAGGTCAGGAGTTCAAGACCAGCCTTGGCCAACATGGTGAAACCCCATCTCTACTAAAAATAAAAAATTAGCTGGAGGTGGTGGCATGCACCTGTAATCCCAGCTACTCGGGAGGCCGAAGCAGGAGAATCACTTGAACCCAGGAGGCAGAGGTTGCAGTGAGCCAAGATCACACCACTGAACTCCAGCCTGAGTGACAGAGCAAGACTCTGTCTCATAAAAATAAATAAATAATGGCCAGCCTCAGTGGTTCACGCCTGTAATCCCAGCACTTTGGGAGGCCGAGGCGGGCAAATCACCTGATGTCAGGAGTTTGAGACCAGCCTGGCCAACATGATGAAACCCTGTCTCTACTAAAAATACAAAAATTAGCCAGGTGTGGTGGTGCACACCTGTAGTCCAAACTACTCGGGAGGCTGAGGGATAAAAATTGCTTGAACCCAGGAGGCAGAGGTTGCAGCACACTGAGATCATGCCACTGCACTCCAGCCTGGGCAACAGAGCGAGACTCGACCTAATAAATAAATTAATTAATTAATTAAATATAGGAGTAATTATTATTGCAATTCTCACAAAGGCTGGAACTATGAGGTTTTGTCTCCCAGCACTGTCTAAGAAGAACCTGTCAGCAATCCAAAGTAATTTCAGGCCAGGCTTACTGGCTTATGCCTGTAATCCCAGCGCTTTGGGAGGCCAAGGCAAGAGGATCACTTGAGACCAGGAGTTCAAGACCATACTGGGCAACATAGCCAGACCTCATTTC
This sequence comes from Symphalangus syndactylus, assembly GCF_028878055.3. Classification (NCBI taxonomy): domain Eukaryota; kingdom Metazoa; phylum Chordata; class Mammalia; order Primates; family Hylobatidae; genus Symphalangus; species Symphalangus syndactylus. The sequence goes on along the minus strand of NC_072428.2, from coordinate 37,856,220 downwards.
TACATAAAAATTTAAAAATTAGAAAGGCGTGGTAGCACACGCCTGAAGTCCCAGCTACTCAGAAGGCTGAGCATGGCGTATTGCTTGAGCCCAGGACTTCAGGGCTGCAGTGAGCTATGATCATGCTACTATATTCCAGCCTGGGTAACAGAGCAAGACCTTATCTCAGGGAAAAAAAAAAAAAAAAGAAAAGAAAAAGAAAAGTAATTCCAAAATAGCTCAAATCCTTAGCTTCACATTTGGCCAAGTGATAGTGGAAATTCCAGTGATGTCTACAACAGCACTAAATGAGAATAGCTAGAGGCCTCATTCCTCTACAGTTCACTCTGATCACAGTCCACAGAAGTTAAGGCATCTCTTCAACTCTCCCACCCTTAGTGCCCCCCAAATTCCTTTGAGGTGTTCTCTCTATTAGATTAACAGCCTAAGGACCCAAATTCTTCTCCCTGCTATCATCCTATACAGTCTTCCCCAACATGGTATTCTTTTTTTTGAGACAGGGACTCTGTTGCCCAGGCTGGAGTACAGTAGCGTGATCTCAGCTCACTGCAACCTCCATCTCCCCCAGTTTCAAGCAATTCCCCTGCCTCAGCCTCCCAAGTAGCTGAGATTACAGGTGCCCCCCATCATGCCTGGCTAATGTTTGTATTTTTAGTAGAGACAAGGTTTCACCATGTTAGCCAGGCTGGTCTCGAACTCCTGGCCTCAAGTGATCTGCCCGCCTCGGCCTCCCAAAGTGCTGGGATTACAGGCATGAGCCACCGTGCCCAGCTAACATGATTCTTTTTTTTTTTTTTTTTTTTTTTTGAGACAGAGTTTTCGCTCTTATTGCCCAGGCTGGAGTGCAATGGCGCGATCTCAGCTCACCAAAACCCCCGCCTCCCGGGTTCAAGCAATTCTCCTGCTTTGGCCTCCCGAGTAGCTGGAATTACAGGCATGCACCACCATGAACAGCTAATTTGGTATTTTTAGTAGAGGCGGGGTTTCTCCATGTTGGTCAGGCTGGTCTCGAACTCCTGACCTCAGGTGATCCGCCCACCTTGGCCTCCCAAAGTGCTGGGATTACAGGTGTGAGCCACCACGCCCACTGGTATTCTTGATTCTATGTCACAGAAGTGCAAACACCTAACTGCCCTCCAAGGAGATTTGGAAAAGAAGTTGAACATGAAAAGAAGGATTATGCAAGGCCAGGCACGGTGGCTCACGCCTGTAATCCCAGCACTTTGGGAGGCCGAGGAGGGCGAATCACTTGAGCTCAGGAGTTTGAGAGCAGCCTGGCCAACATGGTGGAACCCCATCTCTACAAAAAAATACAAAAATTAGCAGGGCGTGTCAGCCGGGCGCAGTGGCTCACACCTGTAATCCCAGCACTTTGGGAGGCCGAGGCGGGCAGATCACGAGGTCAGGAGATCAAGACCATCCTGGCTAACACAGTGAAACCCTGTCTCTACTAAAAATACAAAACAATTAGCCGGGCTTGGTGGCAGGCGCCTGTAGTTCCAGCTACTCGGGAGGCTGAGGCAGGAGAATGGCGTGAACCTGGGAGGCGGAGCTTGCAGTGAGCCGAGATCGCACCACTGCACTCCAGCCTGGGTGACAGAGCGAGAATCTGTCTCAAAAAAAAAAAAAAAAAAAAAAAATTAGCAGGGCGTCGTGGCATGTGCCTGTAGTCCCAGCTACTCTGGAGGCTGAGGTGGGAGGATTGCTTGAACCCAGGAGGCAGAAGTTGCAGTGAGCCGAGATCACACCACTGCACTCCAGCCTGGGCAACAGAGTGAGACTCCATCTCAAAAAAAAGAAAAAAAGAACAAATACGCAGGGGTCAGGGAAGGCTGTGAGCTCCGGTCTGCTATAATGAGTTTCAGGCTCACTCCCATCCCCTGCCTCCTACTACTGCGGTTGGAAGCAGAGGAGATGTGCTTACAGGACGGAGATGAGAAGCAGGAGGAACAGCAGCAGCTGCAGTTTGTATTCTGGTTTGCTTTTCTCCTGGAAACAGAATCTCTCAGAAGATACCTCCTCAATTCTCAAAATGGTGCAGTTCAAGTCGGCTCTCCTCTTGTTGGCCCTTGCTGGCCCCCCTCTCACTCTGGAGTCTTTGATTCCACATGGATAAATAGCCCCCCTAGTTGAGAGCTCCTCAACTGCCCCAGGGGACATTTTACGGAGTTAGGGGTGGCAAGGAACTGGAATTATTGCCTAATCAATTGCAATCGCTCTCCTGTATCCCCCAAGAGAGCAAAGTCTAAAGCCAACTCACAAACTCACATTTTCAACTTTCACCCATTGCCCTGAAAAAGTGTTAACAATGGAGCCCCAGAGCCTACCGTGAAGAATTGATTCCACAAAGAAGGGAGGGCCTTCCCAGTCTGCCCCCTTTCAGACCTTCCTCAAAGAACTCCTGAGCTGTGCTGCCTCCCTAAGCTATCCCCATGCAAGGATGATAGTGAGATGTGTAATCGGCCTACTGTGACAGCCAGCCCTCCTTGCAAGGGAGCCCTGCCACGGGTGCAAGCTCTGAATCAAAGCAGGAAGCTGCGGCCCATGGTTACCATGGAGATGCTGGCACAGCCCATACCCATCTGTGGTTGACAGGCAGCCTTCCTGAGGAAAGGGGAGGAATTTGGGTGCTTGAGAACTAGCTTGTGGTGGGGGTCGGGTCGGGGGTTGTCTGTGACATCATGAGTTTGCAGCCAAAAGACAACTGGAGAGGAAGCTGAGGCTGGGAGCTCTCCACTGAGGTAGGCTTCAGCCAACTCTGTAGCTTTAAAAGCTGGGGTGTGGCCTCCTGCAGAGTGAGGCCAAGCTACAGAGCTGTCAACTCCAAGCAAGGGCTGTTGGAAGAAGCTCTGGTACAGTGGAAAAAACCCAGGAGTCAGAGACTAGAGGGAGAACCACACCCACAGTGCCAGGCATGTTGTGAAGGTCATGGTACATGGTGCAGAGAAGAAACCAGAAGTTCTAGGCCCTGAGTCACCACCATTGAAAGACTAGGGCGGACCAAGAGAACTTCCCTTCTCTTCTCTGAGCACAAAGTCTCCACTGTGTGACTAATGTCTGCCCTGTGGGCTAGCCAGGGTTACTGAGAGGCCCTGCAGCATAAGTGAGGCAGGGGCAGGTGTCAGGGGCTGGTGGTCTCCCTCTGATTCAGTGGGTAAAGGAAGACCAAGGCTATGAGGATCTCTCTGAGGCTTCCATCCTTTCTGTGGCTAAAACTGGAGTGTGAGCTCAGTGAAACTGTTCTTTGAGAGAGCCTGACGCTGCAAGTGTGTTTGTACAAAAGGCAGAGCTTGGCCCTGTACACCCAAGGGCCATGCAAGGCTAATGCAGCACCAGGGAGAGGGAGGCTAATTAGATAGAGCCCTGAAGTAGCCCTGTGAGCCAGGGGAGCTGCCTGGACCTTCTTGCAGCCTTGGGCAGGGGAGGGAGCTAGGGAGTATTTATTACTTTTGCCCTTTGATATCCAGGAAGCAAAAGGCTAAAGTACTTAATTACTATCCTCCCAGACTGTGAGACAGGAAGTCAGAGGTACAGAGTGGTGAGTTTGAAATCTACTTGGCCACTTTCCCGCTGTGTGGCCTGGAGCAATACAGTTTTTTGTTTTGGCAATATCACCAGTCAAATATTAAGGTTCCTGCTTTCCTCTTCTGGTCGGGGTGAAAACACCCTGAGAGAATGCTTGTGAAAGCCACCACAGCTACACACAAGGGAAGGACCTGATGTCCTTTATCTGGCCACAGAAGAAGCCTTCTCCACATTGGCACCGGCCCCCCACAGCCTGAGCTCCGTCCTGAGCATCTGAGGAGTTTTCTTTGCTCCTCATAATAGAATCTCAGGCTTCTCAGTGGAGCCAGAACCCCTTCTAGCACCCTACAGAAATGAGTAGGGCTGCCTTTTCAGGGCAGTGTCCTCTGAGCAGGCTCAAAGAACAGGGCAGAGAGCCGCTTTGTCCAGCAGAACCTAATTTTTAAAATTTTTTGTAGGGACAAGGTCTTACTATGTTGCCGAGGCTGGTCTTGAACTCTTGGTCTCAAATAATCCTCCCAGTTAGGCTTGCTAAAGTGTTGGAATTACAGGCGTAAGCCACTGTGTTGCGACAAGATATATGTGTGTATATATATATATATATTTTTTTTTTGAGACAGAGTCTTGCTCTGTCACCCAGGCTATAGTGCAGTGGCACGATCTCAGCTCACTGCAACTCTGCCTCCCAGGTTCAAGCAATTCTCCTGCCTCAGCCTCCCGAGTAGCTGGGACTACAGGCACCCACCACCACGCCTGGCTAATTTTTGTATTTTTTAGTAGAGTCGAAGTTTCGCCATGTTGGCCAGGCTGGTCTTGAATGCCTGGCCTCATTGTCCACCTGCCTCAGCCTCCCAAAGTGCTGGATTACAGGTGTGAGCCACCACGCCCAGCCAAATTTTTTTGTTTTGTTTTGTTTTGTTTGTTTGTTTGTTTTTTATTGGGAAGGAGTCTCGCTCTGTCTTGCCCAGGGTGTAGTACAGTGGCATGATCTCAGCTCACTGCAACCTCCACCCCCCAGGTTCAAGCGATTCTCCTGCCTCAGCCTCCTGAATAGCTGGGATTACAGGAGCCCACCACCACGCCCACCTAATTTTTGTATTTTAGTAGAAACAGGGTTTCTCCATGTTGGCCAGGCTGGTCTTGAATGCCTGACCTCGAGTGATCCACCCGCCTCGGCCTCCCAAAGTGCTGGAATTACAGGCGTGAGCCATTGCGCCTGGCCCAAGATAGTTTCTTTTCTTTTTTTTTTTTTGAGATGGAGTCTCGCTCTGTAGCCCAGGCTGGTTGCAGTGGCGCTATCTCGGCTCACTGCAAGCTCTGCCTCTCGGGTTCACGCCATTCTCCTGCCTCAGCCTTCCGAGTAGCTGGGATTACAGGCACCCGCCACCACCCCTGGCTAATTTTTTAAATTATTATTATTTTTAGTAGAGACGGGCTTTCACCGTGTTAGCCAGGATGGTCTCAATCTCCTGACCTCGTGATCCCCCCTCCTCGGCCTCCCAAAGTGCTGGGATTATAGGCGTGAGCCACCGCGCCTGGCCAAGATAGTTTTTATTAACAAATTTAACAAACACCCACCAGTGTACTGGGCATTTGGGATCCTGTTTTGGAACTAATATGGGGGACAAGAGGATGGCAGGCATAGGTTTCCTGTCGCCGTAGGCATTTCTTTTTTTTTTTTTTTTTTTTTTTTTTTTTTTTTTTTTTGAGACAGAGTCTTTCTCTGTCCCCCAGGCTGGAGTGCGGTGGCGCGATCTCGGCTCACCGCAACCTCCAACTCCTGGGTTCACGCCATTCTCCTGCCTCAGCCTCCCGAGTAGCTGGGACCACAGGCGCCCGCCAGCACGCCCGGCTAATTTTTTTGTATTTTTTAGTAGAGACGGGGTTTCACCGTGTTAGCCAGGATGGTCTCGATCTCCTGACCTCGTGATCCACCCGCCTCGGCCTCCCAAAGTGCTGGGATTACAGGCTTGAGCCACCGCGCCCGGCCTCCGCCGTAGGCATTTCTCCTTTATCTCAGGAGCAGCCCTGATCACCTCCCAAAATGGGGAGCGCTTTGCCTCTGAGTCCTGAGCATTGTAAAAATGAAGGTGTGTGTGGAAGCTGGACTCACCATCTCAGAGCCTCCTTGGACATTACAGCTGAAAGAAAGAGGCCCTTTTTTTTCTTTTTAAGATGGAGTCTCACTCTGTCGCTCAGGCTGGAGTGCAGTGGCGCTGTCTGGGCTCACTGCAACCTCTGCCTCCTGGGTTTGATGCTCGTACCTCAGCCTCCTGAGTAGCTAGGATCACAAGAGCCCACTATCAAGCCCGGCTAATTTTTGTATTTTTAGTAGAGATGACATTCCACCATGTTGGCCAGGCTGGTCTTGAACTCCTGATCTCAAGCGATCCACCTGCCTCGGCCTCCCAAAGTGCTGGGATTACAGGCATGAGCCACCGCACCTGGCCAAGAGAGATCCTTTTATGTTTATGGTCAAGGGTGCTGAGGCTACAGAGGGAATGCAACTGCCACAATGTTACCCAGGTTTCCATGACATAGCTGGGGTAAGAATACATGTTTCCTGACCCCCAGGCCAGTGTCCCCTCTCCATCAGCTGCCCACTCATCTCTGTCCCACCATGCCCATCACTGTCCTTGCCACCCAAGGTGTCAGAGGGAAAGGCTATCACAACTTTCCATGGTCCTCCCCTGCTGTGATTAGACAAGAGACAGTTTCTGCTTGTGGGTGCCACTGGTGACTGTCTGGCTTGAAGGGGCCTTGGGACTCCCTCTGCAGCACTGATTTTGGGGGCCCTCAGTTTGGAAGCCACTTAAATTCTGGTGACAGTCTTTGCTTTGGAACTTCTCAGTGGGATGGGAAGCTTGAGGCCCAAATCCCAGCCAGGGAAAGAGGGAGAGAAAGGGCACAGCTGCTACTTATTTCCTGGGTTAGGAAGTGGCTGGGAAGGAATCTAGAGTTTTTGAGGTGGATTTTATTAGGGAACAGTGTGAGGAATGAATTCTGGAGGGAATGACGGTCCAAGCCAAAAGAGGAAATGCAGGCAGCATCTTGTGCCTGAGGATGAGCCTTGCCTGGAGGAGGAGCGGGTGAGGAGGAGGAGACAGGCATCAGGGGACCAGGGGTTGTCACCCAGGAGAACCTGAACAGTCACGGTGGAGTCTTCTGGCATCCATTCCTGTCATCTGAGAGATGGATGGAGCTTGGGATGAGGAGAGGGACATGAAGGAGTTTCTCAGGAGCAGGTGCCTGCTCTCATGCCAAAGAGAGGAGCCTCTACTTTGGTATGTACATAGTAGGCCCTGGTCTCTCAGGAACAGAGACTGATGAGGTTGTCTGCATCTTGGGCCCTGCAACTCAGGAAAGTCATCAGCTTTGCAACCACAGAAAAGGTAAAAAAAAGTCAGGCTGTCAGTGAGGGTTCAAAGGGAATGTGGGGCTGTCTAGGGTTGTATGAGAAGTGTATGTTCTGAACAGATGTGGTTGGAGCTGTATATGGTCCATACATGTTGTAGATCTGTATGTTGTGTATTACTAAAAAAATCCTGGTGCCTTCCTTTCCTTACTCTGTTGCCCAGGCTGGAGTTTAGTGGTGTAAGCATGACTTACTGCAGCCTCAATCTCCTGGGCTCAAGCAATCCTCCTGCCTCAGGCTCCCAAAGTCCTAGGATTACAAGTGTTGGCCACGGGCTGGGCACAGTGGCTCACGCCTGTAATCCCAGCACTTTGGGAGACACAGCTGGGTGGATCACGAGGTCAGGAGATCGAGACCATCTTGGCCAACGTGGTGAAACCTCGTCTCTACTAAAAATACAAAAAAATTAGCTGTGTGTGATGGTGCGTCCCTGTAGTCCCACCTACTAGGGAGGCTGAGGCAGGAGAATCACTTGAACCCGGGAGGCAGAGCTTGCAGTGAGCCGAGATCGCGCCTCTGCACTCCAGCCTGGCAACAGAGCAAGACTCCATCTCAAAAACAACCAACCAACCAAACAAACAAGAACAAAAAAACAAGTGTTGGCCGGGCGCGGTGGCTACGCCTGTAATCCCAGCACTTTGGGAGGCCGAGGGGGGCGGATCATAAGGTCAGGAGATCGAGACCATCCTGGCTAACACAGTGAAACCCCGTCTCTACTAAAGATACAAAAAATTAGCCGGGCGCTAGGCTGGGCGCGGTGGCTCAAGCCTGTAATCCCAGCACTTTGGGAGGCCGAGGCGGGAGGATCACGAGGTCAGGAGATCCAGACCACGGTGAAACCCCGTCTCTACTAAAAATACAAAAAAAAAAAAATTAGCCGGGCGTGGTGGCAGGCGCCTGTAGTCCCACCTACTCGGGAAGCTGAGACAGGAGAATGGCGTGGACCCCGGAGGCGGAGCTTGCAGCGAGCCGAGATCGCGCCACTGCACTCCCGCCTGGGCAACAGAGCAAGACTCCGTCTAAAAAAAAAAAAAAAAAAAAAAAATTAGCCGGGCACGGTGGCGGGCGCCTGTAGTCCCACCTACTCGGGAGGCTGAGACAGGAGAATGGCGTGAACCCCGGAGGCGGAGCTTGCAGCGAGCCGAGATCACGCCACTGCACTCCGGCCTGGGCGACAGAGAGAGACTCTGTCTCAAAAAAAAAAAACAAGTGTCAGCCACTATACCCTGTCTCCCCCAAATTTCTTAGCCTGGCATTTAAAGCTAAAGATTAACCAGACTCACCATGTATTTTCCTGCCCCTGTGCATTTTACTCGTGCATTGTTCTCTGCTTTCTCTTTTTTTTTTTTTGAGACGGAGTCTTGCTCTGTCGCCCAGGCTGGAGTGCAGTGGCGCAGTCTCGGCTCACTGCAAGCTCCGCCTCCCAGGTTCACGCCATTCTCCTGCCTCAGCCTCTCCGAGTAGTTGGGACTACAGGAGCCTGCCACCATGCCCGGCTAATTTTTCGTATTTTTTTTTTTTAGTAGAGACGGGGTTTCACTGTGGTCTCGATCTCCTGACCTCGTGATCCGCCCGCCTCGGCCTCCCAAAGTGCTGGGATTACAAGCGTGAGCCACCGCGCCTGGCCCGTTCTCTGCTTTCTCAACACCTGATCTTTACCAATTAAAATCCTCTTCTAGCTCCAGCTCAGATGCTACCTCTTCCAGGAAGCCTTTTTTGGTATCCTTACCCAAATGCCCTCTCTCTGAATGGCAGAGCACTTTTCTCTACCTCTTTTGCAGTAGTTACATTCTCTTATGCATTCTCACTGTTAAGGGCGAGGCTGTCAGTTTCCTCCACTAAATACTAAAGTCTTCGAAGGCTTATAAGTTTGTTGTATTTATTTTTGTATCCTCAATACCTAGCACAGTCCCTTTACATAGCAGGCATTTAATTCAAAATGTATTTGTTAAACAAATAAATGTATGTGTTGGGTTATGGAGATAAATGAGAAACTTGTGGGGTTTTTTTGTTTGTTTTCTGAGATGGAGTCTTGCTCTGTCACCCAGGCTGGAGTACAGTGGTGCGATCTCGGCTCACTGCAACTTCTGCCTCCTGAGTTCAAGCAATTCTCCTGCCTCAGCCTCCCGAGTAGCTGGGATTACAGGTGCCTGCCACCACACCCGGCAAATTTTTGTATTTTTAGTAGAGACAAGGTTTCACCATGTTGGCCAGTCTGTCTCGAACTCCTGACCTCATGATCCGCCAGCCTCGGCCTCCCAAAGTGTCGGGATTACAGGGGTGAGCCACCGTGCCCAGCCTTTTTGTTGTTGTTGTTGTTTATTTTTGAGACAGGGTTTCACTCTGTCTCCCAGGCAGGAGTGCAGTGGAGCGATCATAGCTCACTGCAGCCTCAACCTTCTGGACTCAAGCAATTCTGCCACCCTAGTCTCCCGAGTTGCTGGGACTACAGGCACACGCCACCATGCCCAGCTAATTTTTTTTTTTTCTCATAGAGATGAGGTCTTGTTATTTTGCCTAGGCTGCTCTCAAACTCCTGGGCTAAATCGATCCTCCTGCCTCAGCCTCCCAAAGTGCTGGGATTACAAGGATGAGTCACTGTGCCCGGTGCTAGGAAAACTTCTTGCCCTGTGCTAGGAAAACATTTTTTCCTAGTGGAAAGAAAGTTTCCCAGTGGAAAAAAAGTTCATTTGCACTAGGAGCTTACAGTTCAGTGACAGAGACATACACCAATATGAATTAATTTATTTGGGAGGCTGAGGTAGGCAGATGGCTTGGGCCCAGGAGTTCAAGACGAGGCTGCGCAACATGGAGAAACCCTGTCTCTACTAAAAATATAAAAATTAGCCGGGCATTGTGGTGCACACTTATAGTTACAGCTACTCAGGAGGCTGAGGTGGGAGGATCACCTGAGCCTGGGATGCGGAGGTTGCATACAGTGAGCTGAGATTGCACTGGGTCACAGAGGGAGACCCTGTGGGCAGGGATGATGGCAAAGGAGAGGGCACTCAGAAAGAAGGAACTCCCTAGGTGGAAGGCTGGAGGTGAGAGAATACATGGCACATTTGGGGAATGTGGTGAGTAGCCCTGGGACTGGTATATAGGAAGCATGAAGGAAAATAGATAAAACAAGAGAGGGGATGTGGGTGCTGGATCACAGGGGTTTGGCTGTGTCTTTCCAAAGTGTTTGGATTTTATTCTTGAGGCACCGAATGCTCTTGAGGAGGAGTGTAACAAATACAAGATGAAGGAATGACTCAGCACTGTGTTTTGGATGGACAGCATCCTGCAGCCAGGGCCATTTTAGGAAAATCTTACAGTGGGTGCTGAGCAGCATCTATTCTCTGAAGCCAGCTTGTCCCTTGGTCAAACCACCTCTTTATGGGATTTTCCCTTTAAAAAAATTTTATTGATACATAATAGTTGTACATATGCATGAGGTACATGTGATTTTGATACAAGCATAAAATGTATAATGATCAAATCTGGGGAACTGGTATATCCATCACCTCAAATATTTGTGATTTCTTTGTGTTGGGCACATTCTGAATCTTCTAGCTATTCTGAAATATACAATAAGTTATTAACTATAGTCACCCTATCTAACTGTATTTTTGCACCCATTAACCAATCCCTCTTCATCCTTCATCCCCGCTATCCTCCCCAACTTGTGGTAACCACCATTCTATTCACTACCTCCATAAGACCAAATTTTTTAGTTCCCACATGAGTGAGAACGTGCGATGTTTGTCTTTCTGTGCCAGTTTATTTCACTTAACATAATGACCTCCAGTTCCATCCATGTTGCTGCAAATGACAGGATTTCATTCTGAAATAGCTGAATAGTGTTTCATTGCGTATATATAGTATATTTTTTTTTCTTTTTTTTTTGAGACAGGGTCGTGCTCTGGATTGCAGTGGTGACATCACAGTTCACTGCAGCCTGGACCTCCCTGGGTCAGGTGATCCTCCCACCTCAACCTCCTGGGTAGCTGGGACTACAGGCATTTACCATCATCCTCAGCTAATTTTTTTTTTTTTTGTATTTTTTGTAGAGATGGGGGTTCACCATGTTGCCCAGGCTGGTCTTGAACTCCTAGGCTCAATCTGCCTGCCTCAGCCTTCCAAAGTGCTGGGATTACAGGCGTGAGCCACCATGTCCAGCCCGTCTGCTTCCTGGGTTCAAGCAATTCTCCTGCTTCAGCCTCCCAGGTAGCCGGGGATTACAGGCATGCACCACCATGCCCGGCTAATTTTTTTTATTTAGTAGAGATGGGGTTTCATCATGTTGGTCAGGCTGGTCTCGAACTCCTGACCTCAGGTGATCCACCCACCTCGGCCTCCCAAAGTGCTGGGATTAGAGGCATGAGCCACTGCACCTGGCCAACACATTTTCTTTATCATCCATCTATTGATGACACTTAGATTGAGTCCATCCATATTTCAGCTATTGTGAATAGTGCTGCAATAGTCATGGGAGTGCAGATATCTGTTTGATATACTGATTTCATTTCTTTTGGATATATACTCAGATTGCTGGATCATATGGAAGTTCCATTTTTAGTTTTTTGAGGGGCCTCCATACTATTTTCCATAGTCACTGTGCTAGGGATTTTCCCTTTTGAAGAGGCTACATCCAAAGAACACTTGGTCAGATTGAGAACTCTGTTCTGTCCCCTGAAAGTGTTTACTGACCCGTTCCAAGGGTTCCACATTCTTCTCTGGCTTTAGTACAGAAGTTCTACTGTTTGAATTGTATTAGTCAGGGTTCTATATTAGTCAGGGTTCTCCAGAGAAACAGAACCAATGGAAGAATATATATAAAGAGATTTATGAGGAGGAACTTGCTCATGTGTTTATGCAGGTGGAGAAGTCCCATGATCTTGCCATCTGCAAGCTGGAGACTCAGGAAAGCTGGTGGTATAAATTCTAGTTCGAGCCCAAAGGCCTGAGAACCAGGAGAGCCAATGGTCTAAGTCCCAGTCTAAGGGCAGAATACCAAGGTCTCAGCAGAGACACCCATTGGCACCCAAGGCCTCTTCTGAGCCTGGGACTGGTTTGGGCCCCCTAGATAATTTCTTGCCCTTAGTATGCAGTGGGGTGGGACAACATCCTATAATAGAGAGAAAATCATAGGCTTTGGGGTTAGTCAGCACTGGGTTAAAGTCTCAGCCAAAATCACTTACTAGCTGCACTACCTTAGCAAAGTCACTTACCTTTCTGAGCCTTGGTTTCCATATCTGAAAAATGGGGATAATTATGCCTACTCCAAAGGATGAGTATGGGGATTACCTAGCTGGCTGCCGGCACCATAGCAGGTGCTCAGTAAATGGTATTTGTTTTATTCATATTTGTGGAGTCAAATACTGGCTTTGTTCTGCCTAAGAAGCCTGAAGCTGTGCTTGGAGCAAGCTGTTGCTAGGTATCATAAATTAGGGGAATGAAGACTCTACCTAGTTTATCTTCACAGGTCATCTCAGAGTGCCCAAACCCAAGCCTTTCAGGTGAAAATTCCTCGTCTCCCCAGCCAACTTCAGCTCTCTCTCTGCCTTCAGCACACATCTTCCCAGCAGCAGTAGTCACATTTGGTAGGCAAGCAGGGGCCCAGCCCTGACTGAGAACATTGTTGCAAAGACTGAGGAACCGAAAAACACTGTGGCAATCTGCCCTGCCCTGAGGTACTCTGAAGAATCAGTGACCCACCCCTAAACTTTCCAGCAGTGTGTTTGAGGTGAGAGCCCCATTTCAGAACCTAGAGTGATCTTAGAATCTAGAGTGATGGGAAAACTGTTAGAACATGCAAGCATGCCCTGTTATTTTTTTTTTTTGAGACGGGGTCTCACTATGCTGCCCAGGCTAGTCTCGAACTCCTGGCCTCAAGCAGTCCTTCCACCTCAATCACATTGGTGCTGGGATTACAGGCATGAGTCACTGCACCTGGCCCCTTGTGCTATTTTGGAGCTGAGGTTAGAGTTTTCCGTCAAAACCAAGAAACTCAGTTATGGATCTATCTCAGAGCTGCACTGGGCTGGTGCTGCAGGTTCAGGGAGTAAGTAAACCCATCCACCTCTTTGGGCTGAAAGTTCCAGCCCTCTAATTCCCTAATCATTTGGTCTTTCCCATGACTGGCCCCTTCCTGAGGCTAAGACTCCTCATTCATTAACATTAAGTCAGAGAAAGAGGCTCTTTATAAATAACAAAAGACACTCCTATCAGAAAATTCAGGAAATTTTGGCATACTCAAGGGCTTACCAAATATATTTCATAATATACCCCACAGTGGGGAAGTATTGGTACAAATTAAAGAAGAGATGGAGGAGGGCGGGCTAGGCAATGGAATCAGCAAGAATACAGGCCCAGAGGTTATGATAAGAAAACAAAAAATTGAGCCGGGCACGGTGGCTCATGCCTGTAATCCCAGCTCTTTGGGAGGCCGAGGCGGGCAGATCACTTAAGGCCAGGAGTTTGAGAACAGCCTGACCAACATGGTGAAACCCCGTCTCTACCAAAAATTAGCCGGGCGTGGTGGCGCTTGGCTGTAATCTCAGCTTCTCAGGAGGCTGAGGCAGGAGAATCGCTTGAACCCGGGAGGCGGAGGTTGCAGTGAGCAGAGATCAGCCCACTGCACTCCAGCCTGGGCGACAGAGGGACTCCGTTTCAAAAGAAAAAAAAAATTAATAATTAAAATCGCAGGGCAAGTGGGCGCCCTTGTAGTCCCAGTCACTTCGGGGAGCCGAGGTGGGAGGATCGCTTGAGCCAGAAGGTCGAGGCTGCAGGGAGCCATGATCACGCCACTGCCCTCCAGCCTGGTGACAGAGTGAGACCCTGTCTCGAATAATTCCAAAAAACAAACAAACAAACAACCAAAACCAAAAAAACAAACCACCGACAGTTTTTGGGTATGGCTGAGACTCGAGATGAGATGCCAGTGGGGTGGGCAGTAGGAAGTGCAGAATAAAATGTAAATTTGAACTGAGTCACCCTGCAAGGCCTGCGAGGCCAAGGCTTCACTGTGAGTGGGAGCTGGTAGGCTTAGCAGCAGAGGGAAAAGCAGCGTCGAGTTTCGGAGGTCACTCGACTTAGGTAAGAACAGACTGACTGACTGCTAGGCATTTTCTTCCTTTCGTTCAACAAATATTTGTGGAGTGCCTATTACGTGCTAGAAGCTGTTTTGGACACTGAGAAACAGGGATGAAGAAGAAACAGATGCAAGCCTTCCTGAAAGTAACCTCCCCAGGTTTCATGGATGAGGAAGCTGAAGGTCGTCCTGACTCAGGCTCATGGATCCGACCCGGGCTTCCGTGGCTGGAGGGCAGCACCTTACTTAGATGTCCCAGCGCACGTGGAGCAGTCTGCCGGTCGGTTGTCTGGCTGCGCGCGCCACCCGGGCCTCTCCAGTGCCCCGCCTGGCTCGGCATCCACCCCGCAGCCCGACTCACACGTGGGTTCCCGCACGTCCGCCGGCCCCCCCCGCTGACGTCAGCATAGCTGTTCCACTTAAGGCCCCTCCCGCGGCCAGCTCAGAGTGCTGCAGCCGCTGCCGCCGATTCCGGATCTCGTTGCCACGCGCCCCAGACGACCTGCCGACGTGCATTCCCGGTACGGTAGGGCCTTGCGCGCACGGCGCCAGAGGGTTGGGCGGGTAGAGCCAACTGCCTCTGGCTCTGCTGGCCTCCGCTGCTGGCGAAGGGGTTCCTGCTCCTGGGAGGTGTAGGAGCCGCTTCCCAGAAGCACAGCCCCGAGACCTCTGGGCGGCGGCCCACACCACGCATGTGTTCGGAGCTCGCCGCGCTCTGCTTTTGCTCTAAGCGGGAACCATGGCTTCTGGCCGCGCTGGGGAACCGAGGAGGTGGCCGCACCCAACCAGGGGTCGAAAGCCCGGGTGGATGCGGAACAAGGATATGATAGGCCTTAAGGGTGGGGGATACCTCTGGGTTCGAAATCGGCGGGTGGTGCAAAAATCGAGGTCCAGTTCCCGGAGCCCATAGAGCCAAAAAAGCCTCAGCTTGTCCGGGGCGGGTTCTTGGAAGCTAGAAAGCAGCTGAGTACCACGCGGCTTGCATTTTTCTCTTGGGACGCTCGAGAGGTGGGCTCCGTGAGGGCAGCTGCTGCCTGCAGATTATAGGGAGCTCTTTGCGCATTTATTAAGAAGCTACTGGTGTATCTCGGGCTGCGCTAGGCACGGCGCATGCAAAGATGAAGCAGGCAGCATCCCAGCCCTTCCGCACCTCGGACGGTCAGTTGAGTAGGATCCGCCGGTACCAACTCCTCCTTTTAACAAATGGGGAGACCGAAAGCTAGGAGATAGTCAGGGATCTCTAAGTTCCCAGTGAGTAGGCGGCAGAGGTGAGGTGTAGAACTCGTTTTTGCATGTCTTTCGCCTCTAGACGCACCCTTCTCTCATCCCATGCCCTCCCACCTCCGCCCCTACATTAAAGGTAGCATTGGATCCCAGGGCCGTTCAGTGAAGCTAGCAGGTGTCCGCAGGAACTCCCTTCCCCCTGCCAGGCTAGAAACCTTACAAGGCTGTCTAGAAATAGCAGTGATTTGTAAGGAGAGACCCGGCTCCAGCTTGGTGACTCTGGGCTGACTGCCTGCCTAGAGGTCCTCTCGGATTTTTGCCCTTTGGAGTGGTGTCAAAACTAGACGTGATACTTTCGGGATGCAGCCTGTGATATTTCCTCCAGCAAATGCAGTGCAGGGTTGGATTAACAGGGTGGAAAGAATTCGAGGGTTCCACCAAGTAGCTATTAACTTTAGGGCTGCAGGCCTTAGGCCTTCTGCAGCTATTTCTACACTCCCTGTACTGAAACTATTTCTTCATACTGGGCCTGACAGGCCTTTGCAACAAGGATCACGGCAGAAGCCACACCGTGCGCCTCCCTCCCGGTTGGTTAACAGGCCCTGGTTTCTAGTATTGCGATTTAGTCTGGCGCTGGCTGCGCGCCAGGCCTGGGAGGCTGCCAGCTAGGCTTCACGTTGCTCGCGTCTGCTTCGGGGCATTCATTAGGTCTGAAGTCTGAATCCCAGCTCCCTCCCTCTCACTCACTGAGCGGCATAGCTCCAGATTGCCTCTGCTTACGGGCGGGCCTTCTCAGGCTTCTGCCTTCTGGCCCGTTGCCCGCTTCCCAATGGCCGGAGGCCGCTAGACTAATCGGCTTCGCCCCTGCCCTCTGTAATGCGCATGCGCACGCGCACAAGTTCCTGGACCCGCCCATCTTCCGGACTTGGGCGGGGCGTAAAAGCCGGGCGTTCGGAGGACCCAGCAATTAGTCTGATTTCCGCCCACCTTTCGGAGCGGGACGGAGAGCCACAAAGCGCGCATGCGCGCGGATCACCGCAGGCTCCTGTGCCTTGGGCTCGAGCTTTGTGGCAGTTAATGGCTTTTCTGCACGTGTCTCCGGTGTTTACTGGAGAAGCCTGGCTCTGTCCTTGCTGTAGGAGTCGGAGTAGCTCAGAGTGATCTTGTCTGAGGAAAGGCCAGCCCCACTTGGTGTTAATAAACCGCGATGGGTGAGCCTTCAGGAGGCTATACTTACACCCAAACGTCGATATTCCTTTTGCACGCTAAGGTGTGGGCCTTCACTCTTCACAGACCCTGTCATTAGGCCTTTCAACTCTCTTTTGGCAACCATTAGGTTTTCTCCCCTCCCTTTTTAGTCATCTCTTGTGATTTATAGTGGCAAATACCCCCAAAGGAAGTAAAATAGCTTAAAAAAATCTCTTGGTTAATAAATATTAAAGAAGCTGTAGTGACACTAAATGTTTTTCCCCCTATAGATTCCTTTTGGTTCCAAGTCCAATATGGCAACTCTCAAGGATCAGCTGATTCATAATCTTCTAAAGGAAGAACAGACACCCCAGAATAAGATTACAGTTGTTGGGGTTGGTGCTGTTGGCATGGCCTGTGCCATCAGTATCTTAATGAAGGTAAGTGAGAGTCTACCACACTGGAAGCCCATACCTTCACCGCATCCTCTATCCCCACTCCTACCCCTAGAATTGTATTATTACATTTCATATAACAATATTTAGATTTATGCACTCATTCAGATAACTTTCTGTGAAACAAACTTTTGAAATATGATGATACACCAAAAGTGTATCTGAAATTAAAAAGAATCAAAGGTTATCAGGCTGGAGACCCAGTTCCTAAAATTCATTATTCTGTATTAACATGCATGGATTGACTACCAATGAAAAGGAAGGGTCCATGACTTTCAATGAGCCAAAATTCTTTTAAAGTGATTTTTGAATTGAAAATGACACATACATATGGTAAAATTATATGGGAAATCTTAAGTTCTCCCACCCAAACCTCATTGCCCCTGTGCCTTGGATAGCAATTTTGTTATCAATTATGGAGCTAAAATTTAATTAGAAAAAAGAAATTGTGAGTAAAGCACTCCTTATTACACTATTGAAACCTGATTTATATTTAAAAGAAATTGAGGCAGCTTACAACATTAAAATGTCTGAGGCGGGGCACAGTGGCTCACACTTGTAATGCCAGCACTTTAGGAGGCCGAGGTAGGCGGATCACGAGGTCAGGAGATGGAGACCGTCCTGGCTAACACGATGAAACCCCATCTCTACTAAAAATACAAAAAATTAGCCAGGCGTGGTGGCACACGTCTATAGTCCCAGCTATTTGGGAGGCTGAGGCAGGAGAATTGCTTGAACCCAGGAGGTGGAGGTTGCAGTGACCCAAGATAGCACCACTCCACTCCAGCCTGGGCGACAGTGAGACTCCATCTCAAAAAAAATCTGAAGTTCAGATGTGGAGTTTCTAATAAAAATAAAATGATGAATTCTGGGTTCTGAATAGAAATGGATTCAAGTGAGAAGGGACTAAAGACAGAAATGAGCTATGAAAAGGCCTTGTAACCACACAGGTGACTCTATATGTTCTTAGGAAAGGCCACATAATACACCAACTTTTATTCCTTACCCACTAGATGAGAAATTGATGCTGTTTTCCCCACACCTACAAACCGCCTATGGTTTTTCTCTGTGATGGCCTCTGGCTCAGGTGCGTGTAAGAAGAGTAACTGACACTCATTATATTGTGGATGATTTAGGGATAGATCTGCAGCTTGAATAACTTTTTTGGTAACGATAGACCACATCCATTTGTATTAAAGCTGTTATTGGTGCTCCTGGCCTGAAATGCACCTATGAACTTTGAGTTGCAACTATAAGGATATTTTTTGCCAGTATTATACACTGCACAAACCTATTTATCCATAACTGTTAGTATTGGTTCATATATGGAATCAACCAGGGAATGGTTCAGATTCCATCTCTGAAAGATGGGCGGAAATCAGACTTTTTAACTTTTTAACTTTTTTTTTTGAGATGGAATCTCGCTTTGTTACCCTGACTGGAGTGCAGTGGCACGATCTTGGCTCACTTGACCTCCTGGGTTCAAGCGATTCTCCTGTCTTAGCCTCCTGAGTAGCTGGGACTACAGGCACACACCGCCACGCCCGGCTAATTTTTGTATTTTTAGTGGAGACAGGCCTTCACCATATTGGCCAGGCTGGTCTTTTTTTTTTTTGTTTGTTTCTGAGATGGAGTCTCACCCTGTTGCCCAGGCTAGAGTGCAGTGGCGTGAACTCCACTCACTGCTAGCTCCCCCTCCCGGGTTCATGCCATTCTCCTGTCTCAGCCTCTCAAGTAGCTGGGACTATAGGCACCCACCACCATGCCCGGCTAAATGTTTGTATTTTTTAGTAGAGAGGGGGTTTCACCGTGTTAGCCAGGATGGTCTCAATCTGCTGACCTTGTGATCTGCTGCCTCAGCCTCCCAAAGTGCTGGGATTACAGGCGTGAGCCACCGCGCCTGGCCTGGCTAGGCTGTCTTGAACTCCTGACCTCAAGTGATCTGCCCGCCTCGGCCTCCCAAAGTGTTGGGATTACAGATGTGAGTTACTGTGCCCAGCCAGAACATTTCTTACTAATTTCAAGTCTTGATGCTGGTCAATATCACCTAGTTAAATGAATAACAACCTAAAATTGGTGTATAGGATGGAATTTGAGAGAGTAGATAGAGCAGTTTTATATAACTGGAAGTTATTCTAGCAACTGCCAGTCCAGTGTTCTGCTTCTACATCTGCAGTGGTGGAGCTATAGAGCTTGCTTCAGTGGGGAGACAGGGCTGGAGAGAGGGTCAGTGCTATCTACGTATGGAGTAATCTGTAAGTCAGCTTTTGAAATGGGGTGCCCTCTACTTTGAGTATCTCCATACTGTACTAATAAAGTAACAGAACTCTCCTATGCTGGAAATATAGAAATTTTTCATGCTCTTCTAAAAATCTAGAAGTGACAATTTTCCATTTAACTAAAGATTTGATGTCTTTTAGGACTTGGCAGATGAACTTGCTCTTGTTGATGTCATCGAAGACAAATTGAAGGGAGAGATGATGGATCTCCAACATGGCAGCCTTTTCCTTAGAACACCAAAGATTGTCTCTGGCAAAGGTTGATTTCAACGAGTTTATATTATAATCCATGCTTGACTTAAATTCTTTTTCCAGATGGTCTCCTTTTGTTGCTTAGGGTAGAGTGCAGTTGCACAATTATGGCTCACCACAGCCTTGAACCCCGGGCTCAAGCAATCCTCCTTCCACTTCATTACCCCCTCCCCCTCACAAAGAAACTGGGACTATGGGGCATGCTACCATGCCCAGCTAATTTTTTTACTTTTTGTAGAGATGGGGACTCACTGTGTTGCCCAGGCCTGTCTTGAACCACTGGGCTCAAGTGATCCTCCCTCCTTAGCCTTCCAAAGTACTGGGATTGCAGGTGTGAACCACTGTGCCCCGCCTTAGACTTAAATGCTTTACAGGCTTGAAATCCTAGCTCTTTAAAGATTTTGTTTTAAATGCAGGGTGCAAGAGCCTGGGAATAATTTCATTTGGGTGCCTGTGAATATCAAAGTTTCAATTTCTAGTAAATGGTTTAAAATAGAAATCCAATTTGTCCATGCTATGGAAACCATCTGAATTAGAATGTAATGAGTAAAGCTTAAACCTTAGGTCTGTATTTAACCACATTGTGTTACTTACTTGCCCCCACATCCTTTCACACACGAAGTTGAGAATAGGGTAAATAAATGAGCCTGTTCAGCTAATATTCTTGGCTTGACCCTTTCACACTTAACAGCACCAGCCAAGAAACCTGAATGTGAGCCCAAATAGTGTCTATTTTGATACCTGAAAATCACTGGCCACCTCGCTGATGGGCAACTTCCTTCATCACTGGCTTAACTCTCTTCTGCCATAGGGTATCTAGAAGCAAAATATACTTGTTAAGTGTAAAGCTGTCTTCTGCTTAAAAACAAGTACCCCTACCACCACCACCACACACACACACACACACACACACACACACGAGGAACACGAGGAAATTACCTGTCCCTGGGCTGATAGGATACCAGTTAAGTAGAAACAGGAGTATGGAAGAGTGTGAACGTTGAGCTTGGGGATCAAAAAATTTGAGGATATGTAAGAAATTAATAGGAGAATCAAATAATAAACTTGATTCCCTCCAGCTCTCCCTAATTGTAGTTACATAAAGTTACAACTTGACCAAAACTAGAATACAAGGAAGGTGTTGACATGCTCTTCCTCCATTTAAGAAGCCATAATGATAAAACTCTAAGAACAAGAAAGGTCTGTGGGGCATTTATGGAACAAATTTTTGCTGCCTAGGTAAAATTTATTCTAAAGGCCTTAATCTGGTCATTATTCCCCTTTTCTCTAGACTATAATGTAACTGCAAACTCCAAGCTGGTCATTATCACGGCTGGGGCACGTCAGCAAGAGGGAGAAAGCCGTCTTAATTTGGTCCAGCGTAACGTGAACATCTTTAAATTCATCATTCCTAATGTTGTAAAATACAGCCCGAACTGCAAGTTGCTTATTGTTTCAAATCCAGGTGAGGCTTTTAACTGCATAAAAATTGACAAGCTATAGTAAAACTGCTAGTATATGATATATATATATATATAATATATATTTTAAATATTTTCAAATATTATTTTAAAAAATATATATTTTTAAATATTTTCAAATATTATTTAAAAATATATATATATTTTGAGGCAGAGTTTTGCTCTTGTTGCCCAGGTTGGAGTGCAGTGGCGCAATCTGGGCTCACTGCAACCTCTGCCTCACGGGTTCAAGTGATTCTCTTGCCTCAGTCTCCCAAGTAGCTGGGATTACAGGCACGTGCCACCATGCTCGGCTAATTTTTTAAGTTTTAGTAGAGAGGGGTTTCACCATGTTGCCCAGGCTGGTCTCAACTTCCTGAGCTCAGGTGATCCATCTGCCTCAGCCTCCCAGAGTATTAGGATTACAGGCGTGAGCCACCGTGCCCGGGCCCATAATTGTCTCTTAGTCAATAAAGAGTTTATTTTCATAAAACTGTTAACTATACTTTTTTTTGAGACCACGTCTCACTGTCGCCCAAGGTGGAGGGCAATGGGATGATCATGGCAGCTTTGACCTACTAGGCTCAAGTGATCCTCCTTCCTCAGCCTCTTAAGTAGCTAGGACTACAGGCGTGCACCAATATGCCTGGCTAGTTTTTTAAAGTTTTTTGTAGAGATGGGATTTTGCTATGTTGCACAGGCTGGTCTTGAACTGCTGGCCTCAGGCAGTCCTCCCGCCTCAGCCTCCCAAAGTGTTGGGATTACAGGTGTGAGTTGTCATGCCCAGCCAAAACTACTTTTTGAATACTTAATGGACTTGATATACATAGTGTAGAGGCTTAAAAATATTAACAAAATTATTGGTTAGCCATGATCAATATCAAGATCCTTACAAAGCCATATATCTGGAGTAGCCTATCATTATCTAATGATCACCTAGTATCTGCCTAAGTGTTCTCTTCATAGTGGGGATATCTTTTTTGTGTGTAGGGAGGGGATAATGGGTGATTTTTATTTTCTCCTTTCATAGTGGATATCTTGACCTACGTGGCTTGGAAGATAAGTGGTTTTCCCAAAAACCGTGTTATTGGAAGTGGTTGCAATCTGGATTCAGCCCGATTCCGTTACCTGATGGGGGAAAGGCTAGGAGTTCACCCATTAAGCTGTCATGGGTGGGTCCTTGGGGAACATGGAGATTCCAGTGGTAAGCATAAGTTATTTTCTTTTTGTTTTTGAAAAGATTATATAAAAAGTCGATGGGCATTGTATTATTCAATTAGAGCCTAATCAAATATCCATTCAGTAGGATAGAATGCTTTCCCGAAATCTAGCATTTTGTGTAATTATATGTTTTTTTTTTTTTTTTTTTTTTTTGAGACGGAGTCTCGCTCTGTCGCCCAGGCTGGAGTGCAGTGGCGCAATCTCGGCTCACTGCAAGCTCCGCCTTCTGGGTTCAGGCCATTCTCCTGCCTCAGCCTCTCCGAGTAGCTGGGACTACAGGCGCCCGCCACCACGCCCGGCTAATTTTTTGTATTTTTAGTAGAGACGGGGTTTCACCGTGGTCTCGATCTCCTGACCTCGTGATCTGCCCGCCTCGGCCTCCCAAAGTGCTGGGATTACAAGCGTGAGCCACCGCGCCCGGCCTAATTATATGTTAAGAATTGTTAAGATTGTTGCCATTTTATATGGCATTTTATGGCGAGGGGGACGGGGAATGAAATTTCTCTTCTTACCATGGATATCTTAAGACTGTAGTTCTTAGGATGACTTCAGTCATTTAATATCACAGCTGTTTATACCTGACTTGTGCTGCCTGGCCCTGAAAAGGTCAGCAAATCCAAATGCAGTGCACAAAAGTTATATTATTATCACAGTTGAAAAATGTTATGATTAGGTTCTGTATGCTAAGAAAACCCCCTTATGTTCTCATACTGTCTTTATATTTCAAATATACATGGGTTAAACATTTCAGTTGGCCAGAGAAACAGGTTAGAATACAGAGAAAATTCTTAGTTTTATATAATGCAAGTAAATGAAAATCTAATCTAAATGTGAGTAATGACTACATTAGTTGTCTTGACCATCTACCAAAACTGAGTATTCTTCCTCCGAAGATAAGAGAGTTAGGAAAATGAATCACAATTACTAATCTGTTGGTACATGAAAATAAATGTAGTCTGTACTATTTATTTTAGTGCCTGTGTGGAGTGGAATGAATGTTGCTGGTGTCTCTCTGAAGACTCTGCACCCAGATTTAGGGACTGATAAAGATAAGGAACAGTGGAAAGAGGTTCACAAGCAGGTGGTTGAGAGGTAATGAATCTTTTAATTTGGCAACACAGAATATTAACATTTACTATTTTTATTTAAAAGGTTAAAATTGTAATAGCATTTGCATTTGAGATCTTTTTGTTAGAGGGGAAACTTGTGTGGTGGTTTTGTTTTGTTTGAGACAGAATCTTGCCCTTTCGCACAGGCTGCAGTGCAGTGGCTCAATCTTAGCTCACTGCAACCTCTGCCTCCCGGGTTCAGGCGATTCTCCTGCCTCAGCCTCCTGGGTAGCTGGGACTACAGGCATGTGCCACCACGCCCGGCTAATTTTTTTGTATTTTTAGTAGAGATGGGGTTTCACCATGTTAGCCAAAAAAAAAAGAATGTGCCTCACCTTGCAAGGCCCAGGCCCTAGGATCACTTGAGCTCAGGAGTTCAAGACCAGCCTGGGCAACAGGGCAAAACCCTGTCTCTACAATAAATATATAAATTAGCCAGGCATGGTGGTGAGCACCTGTGGTCCTAGCTACTTGAGAGGCTGAGGCAGGAGGATTGCCTGAGCCTGGGAGGTCAAGGCTGCAGTGAAGCGAGATCCTGCCACTGCACTCCAGCCTGCTAGCCTGGGTGACAGAGTAAGAGCCTGTCTCAAAGGAAAAAAAAAATTATTGAAATAGGGAAGCTTTCAACTTGGTGGCATTATTTACCTTTGTGGTCCTGTGTGGACCTCACCTCAGGTCTATAGAATTAAAAAATGAATCATAGCTGGGCGCGGTGGCTTACATTTGTAATCCCAGCACTTTGGGAGGCCGAGGCAGGCGGATCACGAGCTCAGGAGATCGAGACCATCCTGGCTAACACGGTGAAACCCCATCTCTACTAAAAATACAAAAAATTAGCTGGGCGTGGTGGCAGGCACCTGTAGTCCCAGCTACTCGGGAGGCTGAGGCAGGAGAATGGTGTGAACCCAGGAGGTGGAGCTTGCAGTGAGCTGAGATCACGCCACTGCACTCCAGCCTGGGCGATAGAGCGAGACTCCATCTCAAAAAAAAAAAAAAAAGAAATGAATCATAATCTTTAGTTCATAACATATTCTTGTGATTGGTTAAGCAAGGCCCTCTTGTTTGTATTTGTTTAATTAAATAAAACCTGTGAACCCAACACTCAGCTCAAGAAAGAAATACTGACAATATCTGTCAAATAACATTGTTGAATCAGAATTTAGTATTCTGCTGGTGTTTGGAAATAAGTGGATTCTGTGCTCTTCCCCCAGCTATCCCTCTGTCCCCCTCACGCTCCCACTTGAGATAATCCTAAGTTAAGAATGCTATGTTATCTTGGATTTCTTTTTAAAATTCAATATTATATTTTTAAGAATTATCCAATTTTGTTTACAAGTAGCTATAGTTTATTTTTTGATAGCTGTGTAATATTCCATTGTATCAGTATACCATGATTTATCCATTCTTCTGTTGGAGGACATTGGAAAGATTGTCATGTTTTTGCTGTTACTAACAGTACTGTTAATGAATATCCCTGTACACAATATCCTAGCATACATGTGCAAGGGTTATTCTTGGTATAATGCAACATTGTGGCATTATTTACTGTAAAACGTGTGTTAATGAAAACTTTTTCTTTCTTTCTCCCACCCTGTCTTTTCTGCCCTTACCTATGGTTTCCTATCATACAGCGCTTATGAGGTGATCAAACTAAAAGGCTACACATCCTGGGCCATTGGACTCTCTGTAGCAGATTTGGCAGAGAGTATAATGAAGAATCTTAGGCGGGTGCACCCAGTTTCCACCATGATTAAGGTAGGTCTGTGTAGTGATACACTGTATTTGAATGCTTTCTCCTGGCTTTTTAAAAAAGATTCTTCTGAGAAAGATTAATACAAGTCTTCCATTACTGACTTAAGTGAAATAAATTAATGTACCCACAGCTTTCCTTTTTTGAAAGAAATGGTTGAGCTTTAGGATTAATGTCCACTAGGCCTGTTCAACACATAAATACTTGATAATTTGACTACAAAAAAGTCTCGTTCAATTATGCTGAGGTAGGTGGAAGACTATAAAAGAAATAAACTATTTTTCCATTGGGGAAAATAGAAATTATATTCAAGTTAGCGTTATGTTACTATTTTTAATGACTTTCTTTTATACTATTCATTAAATCATAACTGAACACCTGGAAAGGAATTTCTACTTATCAAAGTTTTTTATTTTTTTGAGACAGTCTCCCTCTGTCACCCAGGCTGCAGTGCAGTGGCTGATCTTGGCTCACTGCAACCTCTACCTCCCAAGTTCAAGCAATTCTTCCGCCTCAGCCTCCTGAGTAGCTGGGACTACAGGTGCGTGCCACCACACCTGGCTAATTTTTGTATTTTTAGTACAGACGGAGTTTCACCATATTTGCCAGGCTGGTCTCGAACTCCTGATCTTGTGATCCACCCACCTCGGCCTCCCTGAATGCTGGGATTGCAGGTGTGAGCCACCGCACCCGGCCTCAAGTTATATTTTAAAATCTTCATAATTAGGCCACACACAGTGACTGACAGCTGTAATGCCAGCACTTTGGAAGGCCAAGGGCAGGAGAATCGCTTGAGCCCAGGTGTTTGAGACCACCCTAGGCAGTATAGTGAGATCTTTGTTTAAAAAAAAAAAAAAAAAAAGGCTATGTGTGCCAGCTGATGCCTGTAATCCCAGCACTTTGGGAGGCCAAGGGGTGAATCACCTGAGGTCAGTAGTTCAAGACCAGCCTGACCAACATGGTGAAACCCTGTCTCTACTAAAAATACAAAATTAGCCGGGCGTGGTGGCAGGTGCCTGTAATCCCAGCTACTTGGGAGGCTGAGGCAGAAGAATCACTTGAACCCAGGAGGCAGAGGTTGCAGTGAGCCGAGATCACACCATTGCACTACAGCCTGGGCAACAAGAGTGAAACTCCATCTCAAAAAAAAAAAAAAAAAAAGCAGCTGGGCTCTGTGGCTCATGCCTGTAATCCCAGCACTTTGGGAGGCCAAGAGGTAGATCACCTGAGGTCAAGAATTTGAGACCAACCTGGCCAACATGGTGAAACCCCGTCTGTACTAAAAATACAAAAATTAGCCAAGTGTGGTGGCGCACGCCTGTAGTTCCAGAAGGCTGAAGCAGGAGAATCACTTGAACCCTGGAGGTGGAGGTTGCAGTGAGCTGAGATTGTGCCAATGCACTCCAGCCTGGGCGACAGAGCGAGACTCTGCCTTAAAAAAAAAAAAAAGCTTTATAATTATAGAGACTGTAAGTCTTGGGAAACCCTGGAATGCATAGACAAAATGTAAGATTTTTTTTTCATTTCATCTTCAGGGTCTTTATGGAATAAAGGATGATGTCTTCCTTAGTGTTCCTTGCATTTTGGGACAGAATGGAATCTCAGACCTTGTGAAGGTGACTCTGACTTCTGAGGAAGAGGCCCGTTTGAAGAAGAGTGCAGATACACTTTGGGGGATCCAAAAGGAGCTGCAATTTTAAAGTCTTCTGATGTCATATCATTTCACTGTCTAGGCTACAACAGGATTCTAGTTGGAGGTTGTGCATGTTGTCCTTTTTATCTGATCTGTGATTAAAGCAGTAATATTTTAAGATGGACTGGGAAAAACATCAACTCCTGAAGTTAGAAATAGGAATGGTTTGTAAAATCCACAGCTATATCGTGATGCTGGATGGTGTTAATCGTGTGTAGTCCTAAACTGGTGAGTGTGAAATAGTTCTGCCACCTCTGACACACCACTGCCAATGCTGTACGTGCTGCATTTGCCCCTTGAGCCAGGTGGATGTTTACCGTGTGTTATATAACTTCCTGGCTCCTTCACTGAACATGCCTAATCCAACATTTTTTCCCAATCAGTCACATCCTGGGATCCAGTGTGTAAATCCAATATCATATGTCTTGTGCATAATTCTTCCAAAGGATCTTATTTTGTGAACTATATCAGTAGTGTACATTACCATATAACGTAAAAAGATCTACATATAAACAATGCAACCAACTATCCAAGTGTTATACCAACTAAAACCCCCAATAAACCTTGAACAGTGACTACTTTGGTTAATTCATTATATTAAGATATATATAAAGTCATAAAGCTGCTAGTTATTATATTAATTTGGAAATAGGCTATTCTTGGGCAACCTTGCAATGATTTTTTCTAAAAGGGATATTATTGACTAATAGCAGAGGATGTAATAGTCAACTGAGTTGTATTGGTACCACTTCCATTATAAGTCCCAAAGTATTATATATTTGATAATAATGCTAATCATAATTGGAAAGTAACATTCTATGTGTAAATGTAAAATTTATTTGCCAACTGAATATAGCCAATGATAGTGTGTCACTATAGGGAACACAGATTTTTGAGATCTTTTGCCATCTGGAAGCCGGTAACAATTAAAAACAATTTTAAGGCCAGGTGCCGTGGCTCATGCCTATAATCCTAGCACTTTGGGAAGCCCAGGTGGGCCGATCACTTGAGGCCAGGAATTAGGGACCAGCCTGGCCAACACAGCAAAACCCCATCTGTTAAAAAAAAACAACAAGTAACCTTGGTGGATGTCTACTCAAGTTTTCTGTACATTTTTCTGAAAATACAACTGTGACCCTTATCCAGGCCTGAAAACCATGCTTGTAAAGGTTAACTGAACAACATTATTGTCATTCCCAACTCCAGGATCTTTTTCCAGAGATTCTTTCCTGAGAGCTAGTTAAGGGAAGGAATTATCTTAAAGCCTGGTTGTCCAACCTTTTGCTTTCCCTGAGCCACATTGGAAGAAGAATTGTCTTGGGCCACACATTAAATACACTAACACGTGCCAGGTGTGGTGGCTCACACCTATAATCCCAGCACTTGGGGAGGCTGAGGCGGGTGGATCAGGAGTTCAAGATCAGCATGGCCAACATGGTGAAACCTCATCTGTACTAAAAATCAAAAAATTTGCCAGGCATGGTGGCCTGTGCTTGTAATCCCAGCTACTTGGGAAGCTGAGGCACAAGAGGCTGAGGTGAGAGGATCGCTTGAACCCAGGAGGCAGAGATTGCAGTGAGCCAAGATGGCACCACTGCACTCGAGCCTGGGCAACACAGCGAGACAATGTCTCAATAAAAATTAAAGAAATTAACACTAATGATAGCTGATGAGCTACAAAAAAGTTCATAATCTGGATACCCGCCGCCACCTAAAGAGTCCTCACATTCAAAGAGTTGGACACAGCTATAAAGCGTATCGTTCTGTGGATTTTTAGCGTATTCACATAGTTGGCAACCATCACCAGTATCTAATCTTAGAATGTAGGCTGGGTGCAGTGGCTTGTAATTCCCAGCACTTTAGGAGGCCAAGGTGGGTAGATTGCTTGAGCCCAGGAGTTCGAGACCAGTCTGGGCAACATGGCAAAAGCCTGTCTCTACAAAAAAAATCAGCCAGGCGTGGTGGCGGGTGCCTGTAGTCCTAGCTGCATGGGAGGCTCAGGTGGGAGGATCCCTTGAACCCGGGAGGCAAGATCCCACCACTGCCTGGGTGACAGAGTGAGACCCTGTTTCAAAAAAAAAAAAAGAATATTTTAATTAGCACAAAAAGAGGCCTGTACTTAATCCTGTAGCCTTTTGTAAACTTTGAGTCACCCTCAGTCTTTAAAATTTTTAAATTTACATTAATTTTATATTATTTGATACAGTAAATTAGTCAATACCAACATGACTGAAAAATAATACTTAAGTGAAATACTGATTCTATTAATCTTTCATGAATTTTCAAATACAATCTTGTAAAGCTTCCTTACTTATGGGCAAAATAAATGTTCCAGGTTCAGTTTGTACCTTCCTGCCCCAGGCAAGGAATAGGCCAACTCTGCAAAGAACCTTGATTTTTTTTCATAGTAACCTTGGGAACTAAATTAAGCAGGCCTTATCCCCATCTTACAGAAGTTGCCAGTTAGTGTAGAAGCAAATGTGATGCTCAGAACATGGTTCTACTTCCTTTTTTTTTCCCCACTAAAGTCCATGTTGCCAAAATAAAACTCAGTACTTCAAAGCTATGTTCTTTTGGCTAGGCACGGTGGCTCACGCCTGTAATCCCAGCACTTTGGGAGGCTGAGGTGGGCGGATCACAAGGTCAGGAGATTGAGAACATCCTGGCTAACATGGTGAAACTCCATCTCTACTAAAAATACAAAAAATTAGCCGGGCATGGTGGTGGGCGCCTGTAGTCCCAGCTACTCAGGAGGCTGAGGCAGGAGAATGGCGTGAACCCGGGAGGTGGTGCTTGCAGTGAGCTGAGATCGGACCACTGCACTCCAGCCTGGGCGAGACTGTGAGACTCCGTCTCAAAAAAATAAATAAATAAATTATTCTATTTTATTATTTTATTTTTAGTTTTTGGGGTAGAGATGGGGGTCTCCCTATGTTGCCAGGCTGGTCTTGAACTCCTGGGCTGAAGCCTCGGCCTCCCAAAGTGCTGGGATTGCAGGTGTGAGCCACCATATCTGGCCCCAAAATTCTTTAGTGAGTACCTACTATACTTTGGTAAATGTTGCAATGTACAAGAATAAATAAAGACAAATTTTGGTTCTCCTAAAATTACTGCAATCAAATAAGCAAACTGTTAAGTAAGTTTGGAGTATTTGGGCAGGCATGGATGAAGAGCCAGTTCTAGTCATCTAGCATGTTTGGCCACTACCAAGCTGATACCTTCCTTGGCCGCCAGGGGCCTGAGGCAGGTGTAGAGCTTAAATTTCCAGTTCATCCAGGCCAGCAATCTCCCTCTCAGCCCGGGGATAAACGAGGTTGCTGTGGAGGTATAGGACCAAGTAGTTGCTGCTCCTGTCTGCTATAGGGGGCCTCTAGCTTCAGGCTAGTTGTTGGTTGAGAAAAGTGCCGTAAGAGAGAGATATACAGGAAATGATGGTAGTTGACATTTGTCAAGGAAAGCCAGAGCATGTATGTGCAAAGCTGAAAATGAGGAATTAACCTTGAGAAGGGCCAGGGAAAGAGCTTTCTTGGTTTAAAGAACAGCAAAAAGTCCTGATCCAAAAAAGCTGTCCAAAGCCTAGTTGGAAGGGAGTGTATTGAGTGTCCTGAAATGATATCGGAAGTGGGGGTAGGAGGCCAAATCTTGAAGATCTAGGTTGTGGTAAAAGTGGGTTACTCTACGTGTAATGGAAAGCCACGGAAGAGTTTAAAGCAGGGTTATTGCATAATCTGAACCATATTAAAAACAAATACTGACTGGGCGTGGTGGTTCACGCCTGTAATCCCAGCACTTTGGGAGGCCGAGGTGGGCAGATCACTTGAGGTCAAGAGTTCGAGACCAACCTGGCCAGCATGGTGAAATACAAAAAAATACAAAAAAATTTCCCCTGCGGCTGGGCGCGGTGGCTCACGCCTGTAATCCCAACACTTTGGGAGGGCGGATCACGAGGTCAAGAGTTGGAGACCATCCTGGCCAACATGGTGAAACCCCATCTCTACTAAAAATACAAAAATTAGCCGGGCGTGGTGGCGCACGCCTGTAGTCCCAGCTACTTGGGAGGCTGAGGCAGGAGAATTGCTTGAACCCAGGCGGTGGAGGTTGCGGTGAACTGAGATCGCGCCACTGCACTCCAGCTTGGGCGACAGAGTGAGACTGTGTCTCAAAAACAACAACAATAACAACACTACAGGCTATTATAAGAAAAATAAATTATATTTTGGATTTTGAAAAAGGTTCAAATGCAAATACTCGACAAAAGATGGAGTAGGTTGTGTCCCCTTCTGTGAGATATATATATCTCTCTCACAAAAAAGAAAATATATATATATATATATGTATATATTTTTTTGAGATGGAGTTTCTCTCTCGTTGCCCAGTCTGGAGCGCAGTGGTGCGATCTTGGCTCACTGCAACCTCCGCCTCCTGGGTTCAAGCGATTCTCCTGCCTCAGCCTCCCAAGTAGCTGGGACTACAGGCATGCACCATCATGCCCGACTAATTTTATATTTTTAGTAGAGACGGGGTTTCGCCACGTTCGCCGGGCTGGTCTCAAACTCCTGACCTCAGGTGATCCACCTGCCTCGGCCTCCCAAAGTGCTGGGATTACAGGTGTGAGCCACCGCGTCCGGCCATGAGTTATAAATATTAACAATTTCTTGCTGTAAATTGAAAGCATCCTTCGCATCTTTGCGTTTCATTACTACCCTCTGTTCTCTCAAGAGAAATTCTAACTTTGTTTCAGCACTCAGTCCTGAAGTTTCAGAAGTTAATAATTTTTTAAAATCCTGCAAATAATGCATGGATATCCCCGTCTTGCACACTCTTTGGGCCAGTCTAGAATTCTTCGCATTAACATTTCGGTGATCTGGACCGCCGCCACCCACACAGCGCTCCCGGGCAGAAAAGACGCCCCAGGCCGGCGCCTGGCCCGGCGGGGGGTGGAGCTTGCGTGCTGACGCAGAAGAGCCGAGCGGGGGAGCGTGCGTGTCTGGAGTCGCGCAGAGGGCAACCGTCGCCGGGCTTCGCGCCTCAGCTGTCGTTGGTGTATTTTTCTGGTGTCACTTCTGTGCCTTCCTTGAAAGGTGGTGCTTTGCCCTTTTGGGTCATCTGTACTGATTGCGCCAAGCAAAGCATTTGTGAGCGTGTGGTGCTGAGGTGAAAGTGGTGGCTGGGGGCAGGGAGAAATCCAAAAGCCCGCTGGTGCCCCAGCCCTCCCATTGCCTGGTAGACTGGGCCTTGCTTTACCTTCCCCGCACCCTTTGACCAGGAAATTCTTTCTTTGGCTTCCCCCCATCCCCGGCTCCAACACTCTGCAAACTGAAGAGGTAGTTTCTTAGATGTTCAGTGTGGTTAATCCGATGAAATTGCATTATCCCTATCAGGTTCTCCAAATGTCAACTGTCAAGGAGCAGCTAATTGAGAAGCTAATTGAGGATGACAAAAACTCCCAGTGTAAAATTACTATTGTTGGAACTGGTGCCGTAGGCATGGCTTGTGCTATTAGCATCTTACTGAAGGTGAGTGAGAAGCCCATCCTGTGGCTGAAAATCAAGTAAGCACTTCAGAGTCTTGTATATGTCGATGTATTCAGGGTTGCGGGGTTAATCCCTTGAAAGCGATTATGTATCCTTTGACCTTTCCTCCCTCCCTTCCTTCCTTCCTTCCTTCCTTCCTTCCTTCCTTCCTTCCTTTCTCTCTTTCTCTTTCTTTCTTTTCCTTTTTTTTTTTTTTTTTACTTCTTCTTTCTTTTCCTTTCTTTTTCTGACTTTCCTTTTCTTTTTCTTTTTTTGAGACAAGATTTGTCTGTTACCCAGGTTGGAGTGCAGTGGCGCGATTTTGGCCCACTGCAACCTCCACCTCCCGGGCTCAAGCGATTCTCCTGCCTCAGCCTCTTGAATAGCTGGGGCCACAGGCATGCACCACCAGGCCTGGCTAATTTTTTATATTTTTAGTAGAGATGGGGTTTCTCCATGTTGGCCAGGCTGGTTTCGAACTCCTGACCTCAAGTGATCCGCCTGCCTTGGCCTGCCAAAGTACTGGGATTACAGGCATGAGCCACCACACCTGGCTGCCAATAGGTATTGTTTTTAACCCTTGTGCCCTCCTCCCTCTCTGTTTTTGGAGTCCCCAGTGTTTACTGTTCCCTTTTTTTTTTTTTTTTTTTTTTTGAGAAGGAGTCTTGCTCTGTTGCCAGGCTGTAGTGCAGCGGCACGATCTCGGCTCCCACCAACCTCCACCTCCCAGGTTCAAGCGATTCTCCTGCCTCAGCCTCCTGAGTAGCTGGGACTACAGGCATGTGCCACCATGCCCAGCTAATTTTTATATATTTAGTAGAGACGGGGTTTCATCATGTTGGCCAGGATGGCCTTGATTTCTTGACCTCGTGATCCGCCTGCCTCAGCCTCCCAAAGTGCTGGGATTACAGGCATGAGCCACCACGCCTAGCCGTAAGTAGGGACTTGTACCTCTTTCCCTTACTGTTTGCCTTTGGAATCTGGCCACTGAAATCTGAATGAATACACTCCTTCTATATAGTTCCGTACTCTGTCGCATGTGACAAAAACCCATTTAAATTAGGGTAAGCAGAAAAAGATGATATATTGTTCATGTAACTGGAAATAGGGCAAAACTAGCTTCAGGTACTACTGGCTTCTGAAGTTCAGACATATCAAGACATAATCTTTGCATATCTTGGTTTAGATTTTCTCTGTTGGCTTAATTCGTAGAGTCTTTCTATGTGGTGGTAAAGATGGCTGTACAGTTTGTTCTTAGATTCTTGTTTTTTCTCCAACTCTACAGTCCTTACTAGTGTTCTTAGATTTGCATGTTATTCTTAGAGCTTATGATTCCAAAGAAAAGTGAGATGTAATCTCCCATCTTCCATTTTCAAACTTTATAGACATGCTTATTTCTTATACCTGGGCCATATGTCCACTTATGAACTGATTTCTGTGACCAGAAGGAAAGGATGGAACAATTGGCTAGGTCTGGGTTTTATGCCCATCTACCCTAAGCTTGGAAGACCAATGTTAATTGTACTGCACTGAAACACATGGAATGGGTTCCCATGGAAAAGAGAAATTCTATTACCAGAAAAAGGGACACTAGACAAATGAAAACAATAAGTGTTCATCAGAGGTGGTTACCTTCCTGTTTGGGCCATAATTACGCATACTAAAAGCAGCGTTAGCCAACTCAGAAATTAGGCTTAAGGTTAAATATAATAAAATCCTTGCCAGGTGCGGTGGCTCAGGCCTGTAATCCCAGGACTTTGCGAGGCTGAGGTGGGCAGATCACTTGAGGTTAAGAGTTTGAGACCAGCCTGACCAATATGGTGAAACCCCGTCTCTACTAAAAATACAAAAATTAGCTGGACATAGTGGCAGGCGCCTGTAATCCCAGCTACTCAGGAGGCTGAAGTACGAAAATCGCTTGAACCTGGGAGACGGAGGTTGCAGTGCCCAAGATTGTGCCACTGCACTCCAGCCTGGGCGACAGAGTGAGACTTCATCTCAAACAAAACAAAACAAAACAAAAAACACAAAAAGTCTAAATATAATAAAAGCCTTTGAAATCATTTTATTTTCCTTGGTTTCAAATTGTTATCTGAATGGCAAAAAAAACAAAAACAAAAACAAAAAACACCCAGCTCTAAAAGGTTCTAACAATTATATGAAGTCAAACAATAATTTTTGCTACATCTTAATGTTTACTTACCTTGACTTTCGGTCACCCAGGCTCATTGAAAAACTATTTTTATATCATTTTTCCCTATTAAAATATGAGATTCCTTTAATTATCAAGTAGCCACATGAAAATTCTTCTTCTTCTCCTAAAACTTAAGTAGGAACATTTTATTCAGAACTTTCATATATTTTAGGATTTGGTTGATGAACTTGCCCTCGTTGATGTTGCATCGGACAAACTGAAGGGAGAAATGATGGATCTTCAGCATGGCAGTCTTTTCTTTAGTACTTCAAAGATTACTTCTGGAAAAGGTTAATTTTAGTTTTATAAAATAAATTTTACCAAACTGATGTCAATAAATATAAAATTAAAAATAGCACCATGCCATTGGGCCATATAATTTAATTTAGTTAATTAATTTTTTTTGTTTTTTGAGAGTCTCACTCTGTCACCCAGATTAGAGTGCAGTGGCGTCATCTTGGCTCACTGCAACCTCCATCTCCCAGCTTCAAGTGATTCTCCTGCCTCGGTCTCCTGTGTAGCTGGGATTACAGGCATGCGCCACCACGCCTGGCTAATTTTTGTATTTTTAGTAGAGACGTGGTTTCGCCATGTTGGCCAGGCTGGTCTCAAACTCCTGACCTCAGGTGATTGGGCCATATAGTTTATTTTTATTTATTTATTTATTTTGAGACAGAGTCTCGCTCTGTTGCCTAGGCTGGAGTGCAGTGGCACGATCTCAGCTCACTGCAACCTCTGCCACCCGGGTTCAAGCAATTTTCTTGCCTCAGTCTCCCGAGTAGCTGGGATTACAGGCATGCACCACCACACCTGGCTGATTTTTGTATTTTTAGTAGAGATGGGGTTTCACTATATGTTGGCCAGGCTGGTCTCGAACTCCTGACTTCAGGTGATCCACCTGCCTCGGCCTTCGAAAGTGCTGGAATTACAGGTGTGAGCTGCCATGCCCAGCCGGGCCATATAATTTAAAAAGTTAATTTTTTTAAAAAGAACATTTCGATATAATTGGAGCATATTTGGAAAACAGAAAAAAAGTATAAAGAAAAATTGAATCTCTTCTATTAATGACTTTAGGTTTTCTAAGCTTTTGTTTTCTTTACATAACTGATGTATAAATGCTTTTAAGCTTGTCATTCTGTCTTACATATTTTCCCAAGAATGTACAATCTTGAAGAGTTTTTTAATATTATTAATACATTTATCCATATTCTTTGGTTTTCTTTCTATGTTTATAGTGAACCAGGTTTCAAGGCATAGCATGAGGCCATAGAACATAAGAAATTTAGAACTTGGCCTCATTGGTATTAGCATCATCTGTTGACCAACTAAGAAGCCTCAGATAATTAGGAAACATAATTATTTTATCATACACTAAAGTATATGGTGCACTGTTTGGTAATGTGATTCAACATATATACTTTCTACTAGAAGCCCTCTTATCCAACATGATTGAGGTTGAAGGTAGTTACCTAATTTAAATATGCTTCTTAGAAAGAGCCGTGATAAACATTTTATATTGACCTAAAACATACACATGTAGATACAAGTTCATTTGCTGATTTTCTGATTGTAGGGCAAGGCCTTTGAGTACGGCTCAGCTGATTAGAGTTTTGCAGTGCCTTCCCATCCCTTCCCCCTTCCCTTCCATCTTTCCCTTCCCTTCCTTTTCCCTTTCCCTTTCCTTCCCCCTTTCCCTTCTCCCTTCATTTCATTCCTCCTTTCCTCCTCTCCCCTTTCCCCCTCCGATCCTCTCCCCTCCACTCACCTCCCCTCCCCAGCCCTCCATCCTTTCCTTTCCTCTCCTCTCCATGTTGCCCAGATTGGAGTGGCTATTTATTTATTTATTTATTTTTGAGACAGAGTCTTGATCTGTTGCCCAGGCTGGAGTGTGGTAGTGCAATCTCAGCTCACCACAACCTCCACCTCCAAGGTTCAAACGATTCTCCTGCCTCAGCCTCCCAAGTAGCTGAGACTATAGGTGTGTGCCACCATGCCTGGCTAATTTTTGTGTTTTTAGCAGACACAGGGTTTCACCATGTCAGCCAGGCTGGTCTTGAACTCCTGACCTCAGGTGACCCGCCTGCCTTGGCCTCCCAAAGTGCTGGGATTACAGGCGTGAGCCACTGCACCTGGCCTGGAGTGGCAATTTATAGGCATGGTCTTAGCACACTACAATCTTGAACTCCTGGGCTGAAATGGTCCTCCTGCCTCAGCCTGGCAAGTACCTGGGACAACAGGCGGTGTCTTTCTGAAAGCACATCAATAATGATCATTTAGATTGCTTTAAAGTACTACAAGAAATTTAAAAGTGTTCATGAAGCAGTCTGGTTATAAAACCTTACTTAATTTTATGACTTTATTTTATTTTTGGAGACAATTTCACCAGGCTGGAGTGCAGTGGCATAATCATGGTTCACTGCAGCCTCGAATTCCCAGGCTCAGGTGATCCTCCCACCTCACTCTTCTGTGTAGCTAGGACTATAGGTGCACAGCACCACACCCAGCT
The DNA here is from genome assembly GCF_028878055.3 of Symphalangus syndactylus. Classification (NCBI taxonomy): domain Eukaryota; kingdom Metazoa; phylum Chordata; class Mammalia; order Primates; family Hylobatidae; genus Symphalangus; species Symphalangus syndactylus. The sequence continues at coordinate 37,819,358 of NC_072428.2, read as the reverse complement.
AATTTTTAAAAAATTATTATTAGTAGAGATGGGGTGTCACTCTGTTGCTCAGGCTGGTCTCAAACTCCTAGGCTCAAGCAGTTGCAGGTGTGAGCCACCACGCCCAGCCCATTTTTATCCCTTTCTCAAACCTAGAAGGACAATTTTTAAACAATTTGCTTGCCGGGCGCGGTGGCTCACGCCTGTAATCCCAGCACTTAGGGAGGCCGAGGCGGGCGGATCACGAGGTCAGGAGATCGAGACCATCCTGGCTAACACAGTGAAACCCCATCTCTACTAAAAGTACAAAAAACTAGCCGGGCATAGTGGCGGGCGCCTGTAGTCCCAGCTACTCGGGAGGCTGAGGCAGGAGAATGGCGTGAACCCCGGGGGGCGGAGCCTGCAGTGAGCCGAGATTGTGCCACTGCACTCCAGCCTGGGCGACAGAGCGAGACTCCGTCTCAAAAAAAAAAAAAAAAAAAAACAATTTGCTTTTAATATCTTCCCAGGGATTACTTTTCATAGAAACAATTATTTTTAATATTAATTATGGAATACTTGATAGAGAAAAATAGATTAAAAATAATGTAACATTGGAAGGCTAATGTAGGAGGGTCGCTTGAGGCCAGGAGTTTGAAATCAGCCAGAGGCAACATAGTGAGACCCTGTCTCCATTGTGCCTGTAGCCCTAGCTTTGCGAGGCTGATGCAGGAGGATTGGTTGAGTTCAAGGTTGCAGTGAGCTATGATTGTACCACTGCACTCCAGCCTGGGCACAAAGGAAGATCCTATTGCTAAAATATATATAATAATATAACAAACATCAGTGCATCTACCACTCAGCAAAAGAAATAAAACATTACCAAGTCAGTTGATACATTCTGTATATTTATATCTTCCTGTCCCTCAAATCTCAATGTTGAATGTGGTGTTTACCTTTACCAAACATTTCTTTCACACTGGTATTTAGTGACTTATATTATCTTTAAGTATATATAATAATAATAAATACATAAATATATTTGAGTACAAATATGACTAATTCTTGACATGTAGCAACTAATGAGCAGAAGTACATAGACATACTAGATAGTAGTTTACTAGTTGAGAGTGTTTAGTATGCCTGGGGTATCAGTATGTTTTGTATCAGTTAATTTGGTGGATTGGTTAAATGGAGTCAAATTAAAAGAGTATTACTATTTTCTTTTATTTTATTTTTTGAGATGGAGTCTTGCTCTATCACCCAGGCTGGAGTGCAGTGGTGTGATCTCTGCTCACTGCAACCTCCACCTCCCAGGTTCAAGAGATTCTCTTGCCTCAGCCTCCCAAGTAGCTGGGATTACAGGTGCATACCACCATGCCCAGCTAATTGTGTTTTTAGTAGAGATGAGGTTTCACCATGTTGGCGAGGCTGGTCTCAAATGCCTGACTTCAAGCGATCCACCTGCCTCGGCCTCCCAAAGTGCTGGGATTACAGGTGTGAGCCACCACACCTGGCCATATTTTAAAATACTTGAAAACATATTCAACCTTCAATTTCTAATAATATGGCAGGATAAATACCTGGATTAATCTTTTGCTGTAAATGAGAAAACTCCTGCATAAAATATGAAATAAAAAAAATCAATCCTTGAGAAAGAATATGCTCTTAACAAAAAAGTAAGGCATTTTCACAACAGGTACTGAATGAAGTGAGGAAACCAGAGAGTTAAGCAGAGCACTGCAGCTCTGATTGCTCTTTTTACCCCGATAGCATTTGCCAAACATGGTGGACATCAATTTTGGTGTTCACTGACTCATAAAATTTAGGAGACCAGAGACAGAGCTTGGGGATTTGGGGAGATCACCCCACAAAGCTGGTACCCTAGTGGACTAAGCCAGGGGTTACTAAACTTTTTCTGGAAAGAGTCAGATAGTAGATATTTTAGGCTTTTCCAGCTGTGTAGTTCCTATTATACCTACTCAACTTTGCTCTTACAGTGCAAAAGGAAGCCACAGACAATAATACATAAGCAAGTGGGTGTGGCTCCAGTGAGACTCTATTTACCAAACACAGGTGGTAGACCAGATATCGCTTGCCTGCCAACAGTAGTTTACCATTGCCAGAACTATACCATTAATGTAATGATGATCTACAAATAATTATTCTCTGCCTGCCTTTGGGGACTACAAGTAAAACTGAATGTCTTAGACACTTTAGTGGGGGAATATACCTGCTAAGGATTTGGAACCACAAGCTGGCTCTTATTTGAGTTCGAGAAAACCTTAAGCAATCAGATGGTAGCTGGAGGAAACTCACTTTATTTCAGGCCTCAAAGAACTTCCACAAATAAACTTCCAGAGAAAATGAACATCTCACAATAGAAATAATTAAATCAGCAAGAAAAGGCATGAGCAAGAACCAGCATAACAGAAACATGCTACTATAGATTTAAAAATTATCAAACACAAATTATAAAATTAATATGATTATTCTACTTAAAAAATAAAGGACAGACTTGAAAATATCAGCATGAGACAGGAGACTATAAAAACATTTAAAAAGTAACAAAATATAAATGTGAAAAACTCAGTGGAGCCAGGCATAGTGGCTCAGTCCTATAATCCCAGCACTTTGGGAAGCTGAGGCAGGTGGATTGGTTGAGGTCAGGAGTTGGGGATCAGGCCAACATGGTGAAAACCTGTCTCTACTAAAAATACAAAAATTAGCTGGGTGTGGTGTGCATGCCTGTAGTCCCAGCTACTCAGGAGGCTGAGGCAAGAGAATCACTTGAACCAGGAGGCAGAGGTTGCAATGAACTGAGATGGCACCACTCCACACTCCAGCCTGGGCGACAAAGTGAGACTCCATCTTAAAACAACAACAACAACAACCTCTATGGATATAATGATAGATTAGACACATTTGGAGAGAGAAGTGGCAAATCTAAGGCAAATACCCAGAAGACAAGAAGTAGAAAATATAACAGGTTAAGAGTCATGGAGGATAGAATCATCACATTTGAAGAGGTTATGATTGAGCATTTTTGAAGACCACTGAAAAATATCAACCCACAGATTTAAGAAGCAAATAATTTCAAGAAGAATAAATACAATATCCCTACCTGGACATATTCTTATGAAATTAGAGAACACTAAAGGCAAAAAGAAGTTCTTAAAAATTGTCAGAGAGAAGATAAATTACCTACAGAAAAGGGAGAGGGTGACAATAGCAGCAGTGAAACCAGAAGACAATGGAATGATATTTTCAATGTGCTGAGGGAGGAGTAAGTGTCAATCTGGAATCTACCCAGCAAAAACATCTTTCAAGAACAAGGACAAAGCTGGGCCTGGTAGCAGGCTGAGGCAGAAGGATCACTTTGAGACCAGCCTGGGCAGCATAGTGAAATCTTGTCTCTTAAAAAAAAAAAAAAAAGAGTGAATGAAGGTGTTTTCAGAAATAGACTGGGACAATTACTGTCAGACCTTCCCTAAAGGAAACACAAAAGTATGTATCTCAGGCAAAAGAAAAATGATCTCACATACAAGATCTGTGATGCAAGACAAAAAATGAAGGGCAGAGAAAATGGTAAATATGAAGGCAAATCTAAATAAACATCAATTGTATAAAACTGTAATCTTGGGGGATTAAAAAATTTTTGAGGCCGGGCGTGGTGGCTCACGCTTGTAATCCCAGCACTTTGGGAGGCCGAGGCGGGCGGATCACGAGGTCAGGAGATCGAGACCACGGTGAAACCCCGTCTCTACTAAAAAAAATACAAAAAATTAGCCAGGCGTGGTGGCGGGCGCCTGTAGTCCCAGCTACTCGGAGAGGCTGAGGCAAGAGAATGGCGTGAACCCGGGAGGCGGAGCTTGCAGTGAGCCGAGATTGCGCCACTGCACTCTAGCCTGGGCGACAGAGTGAGACTCCGTCTCAAAAAAAAAAAAAAAAAATTTTTGAATATAGCATATAAATACACGGGCGAGGGGTGATAGTGATGAATGAAGTAGTGTTTTAAGTTTCCTGTGTCATTAGGGAAGCAGGAAGTGCGGTGATTAACTTTGAACTTTGATAAGTTGAAAATGCATGTTGTAATTTCTTTTTTTTTCTTTTTCAAATTTTTATATTTTATTTTATTTTGAGACAAAGTCTCACACTATCACCCAGGCTGGAGTGCAGTGGTGTGATCTCAGCTCACTGCACTCTCCACCTTCCAGGTTCAAGTGATTCTCCTGCCTCAGCCTCTTGAGTAGCTGAAATTACAGGCACGCACCACTGAGCCCGGCTAATTTTTTGTATTTTTAGAAGAGATGGGGTTTCACCATGTTGGCCATGCTGGTCTCTAACTCCTGACCTCAGGTGATCTGCCCGCCTCGGCTTCCCAAAGTGCTGGGATTACAGGAGTGAGCCACCATGCCTGGCCTCAAATTTTTAAATAATTCTTAAAGAGGCGAGGTGTAGGTCGGATGTGGTGGCTCACGCCAGTAATCCTAGAACTTTGGGAGGCTAGACAGGCAGATCACTTGAGGTCAGGAGTTTGAGACCAGCATGGCCAACCTGGTGAAACCCCATCTCTACTAAAAATAACAAAAATTAGTTGGGCGTGGTGATGCATACCTATAATCCCAGCTACTCAGGAACCTGAGGCAGGAGAATCGCTTTAACCTGGGAGGCGGAGGTGGCAGTGAGCCGAGATCGTGCCATTACACTCCAGCCTGGGTGACAAGAGCAAAACTCCATCTCAAAACAAACAAAAAACACAAAGAGATGGGATCTCGCTATGTTGCCCAGGCTGGTCTCAAACTCCTGGGCCCAAAGGATCCTCCTGCCTCACTCAGCTGGGATTACAGATGACATGGTCTAACTTCTGTGACAGCTAACAAAAGAACAGAAACCTTTAAATTCTTAAAGGGGTCTGGGCATGGTGGCTCATGCCTGTAATCTCAGCACTTTGGGAGGCCAACGCGGGCGAATCATTTGAGGTCAGGAGTTCAAAACTAGCCTGGCCAACATGGTGAAACCCTGTCTCTACTAAAACTACAAAAATTAGCTGCATGTGGTGGTGCACGCCTGTAGTCCCAGCTACTCAGGAGGCTGAGGCAGGAGAATCACTTCAACCTGGGAGGTGGAGGTTGCAGTGAGCCAAGATTGCTGCCACTATACTCCAGCCTGAGCGATGGAGCAAGACTCTGATCCAAAAAAACAAAAAAATTAGTAAAGAGGAAGAAGTAATATTAGATAAACATACCTAATGAATTAAAAAGAAGATAGAAATATAAGAAGAGGACAGCATATAAAACTAAAAGTTTAGCAAGGATGACAGATAAAGTTAGTAATCAGAAATTGAGGCCGGGCATGATGGCCCACGCCTGTAATCCCAGCACTCTGGGAGGCTGAGGTGGTGGATCACTTAAGGCCAGGAGTTCGAGACCAGCCTGGGCAACATGGTGAGACCCCCCATCTCTACTAAAAATACAAAAATTAGCCGGGCGTAATGGTGCACACCTGTAATCCCAGCTACTTGGTACGCTGAGGTAGGAGAATCACTTGAACCCGGAGGTGGAATTTGCAGTGAGCCGAGATTGTGGCAGTGCACTCCAGCCTGGGCAACAGAGCAAGACTCCATTTCAAAAAAAAAAAATCCATTATATTTCTGCATGCCAAAACCAGGCAAAAGAAATCTAAAGCTATTATTTACAATATCATAAAAATAGGAAGTACCTCGGATAAGAGCTTTTGTGCAGAAAACATACCACCTCATTAGAAGATGTTAAATGTCAGGCTGGGTGTAGAGCCTGTAATCCTAGCACTTTGGGAAGCTGAGGCGGGAGTATCGCTTGAGTGGAGGAGTTTAAGACCAGCCTAGCAAACATGGTGAAACCCTGTCTTTACCAAAAATACAAAAATTAGCTGGGTGTGTTGATGGGTGCCTGAGTCCCAGCTATTCGAGAGGCTGAGGTGGAAGGATGGCTTGAGCCTGGGAGGTAGAAGTCACAGTGAGCTGAGGTTGCGCCATTGCACTCCAGCCTGGGTGACATGTCTCAAAAACACCAAAACTGAAAAAAAAAACAACAAAAACTCAAAGAATATATTATCTAAATAAATGAGGGGAGGCTGGGCACAGTAGCTCATGCCTGTAATCCCAGCACTTTGCGAGGCCAAGTCAAGTGGATCCCTTGAGGTCAGGAGTTCGAAACCAGCTTGGCCAACATGGTGAAACCCTGTCTCTGCTAAAAATAAATTAGCCGGGCGTGGTGGCACACACCTGTAGTCCCAGCTACTCGAGAGTAAAATAAATAAATGAAGTGATAGTCCTTGTTCATAGAAGTCTCAATATTGTAAGCTATCCATTCTTCTCATATTGATTATATGCAATCCTAGTCAAAACCCCGCAGGTTTTGTTATTATTGGACATTCCAAGCTAATTCAAGACTTATTATAAAGCACTAATTATGTGCAGAGACTTAATTAGGAGACAATATAAAAGATTGTTATATAACACTGATAATTTTCTAGATGAATAGGAAATTTATGGACCTTTAGAATTGTTCTTATGGCAGTAGTTATCATTATGGAAAAAATAAATTGATACCACACACACACCCTACCTGATACCACACACAAAAATCAAATCCAGGTTGGTTAAAGACTAAAATGTGAAAAGCAAAACTTCAAAGTTTCTCTTTAGAAGATAATGTAGAATATCCTGTGACCTGAAGGTAGGGACTGATTTAAACACAAAGACACAAAAAGCATAATCAATAAAAAATACAAAGTTAAGAATGTTCACAAAAATAAATATAAAAGAGCGAAGAGACAAGCCATAAACTAAGAGAAGATATTTGCAGTGTTAACATCTAACAAAGGAATAGTGTTCAGAATAAAAATACTTGTATTAATATAATACATAAGAAAAATATGCACAGCTCAACAGAAAAATGAGAAAAGCCTTCAATAATTTACAAAAGAAGACACTCAAGTGGCTTATAAATATAGGGAAAAAACTCAATAACCAAGCACAGGAAAATAAAAACCATATAAATATACCATTACACACCCACTAGATTGGTAGAAGTGTGATACCGTTTGTGAGGATGTGGAACAATAAGTGCTCTCACACACAGCATATAGAAGTGTAGTAAAACCAGTTAAAAAAACAAATTTGGCCGGGCGCGGTGGCCTGTAATCCCAGCACTTTGGGAGGCTGAGGTGGGCGGATCACGAGGTCAGGAGTTTGAGACTAGCCTGACCAACATGGTGAAACCCCGTCTGTACTAAAAATACAAAAATTAGCCGGGCATGGTGGTGCACACCTGTAATCCCAGCTACTCAGGAGTCTGAGGCAGGAGAATCGCTTGAACCCAGGAGGTGGAGGTTGCAGTGAGCCTAGATCACACCACTGCACTCCAGCCTGGGCCATGGAATGAAACTGTCTCAAAAAAAAAAAAAAAAAAAAAACCCACAAGTTTGTCATTACCTGGTGAAGTTGAACATGAACATATCCCACAACCTGGAAATTACACTTCTAAGTATATTCCCAAGAAAACTTTTGCACATGTGCACTAGGATACATGTACAAGAACGTATTGTAGTAGCCCCAAACTGTAAACAAGTCAATGAATCCCAGTACTAAGTTGTAAAATTATGCAGTGTGATACTGCACAGCAGTGAAAGTGAAGGAACTACAGAAACACACATTAACATGGATAAATATCAGATACATAATATTTAGTTAAGGGAATACATGCTTTATGATTCAAAAACAGATAAAATTTACTATGTAATGCTGGGCGTGGTAGCTCACGCCTGTAATCCTAGCACTTTGGGAGGCCGAGGTGGGCGGATCACTTGAGGTCAGGAGTTCCAGACCAGCCTGGCCACCATGGCGAAACCCTGTCTCTACTAAAAATACAAAAATTAGCTGGGTGTGGTGGCACGTGCCTGTAGTCCCAGCTACTCAGGAGGCTGAGGCAGGAGAATCGCTTGAACCTGGGAGGCGGAAGTTGCAGTCAGCTGAGATCGTGCCACTGTACTCCAGCCTGGGTGATAGAGCCATCTCAAAACAAAACAAAACAAAAATTAAAAAAAAATTAATATGTAATTTAAACATGCATAGGTAGTAAAGCTTTTTTAAAAGTAATGTGATTTTTTGCCAGTCACAAGAGTGGTTGATAGATATAATCTATTAGAGGCATGCAGGGGCTTCCAAGGTGTTGACAATGTTCTATAAATTTGGGGATTTTTTTGTTTGTTTTTATAAAGGGTCTTGCTCTGTTGCCCAGGCTGGAGTTCAGGGTTGTGATCATAGCTCACCACAACCTCAAACTCTTGAATTCCTGGGTTCAAGCAGTCCTCCCACCTCAGCCTCCAGAGGACAAATGTGAACTAGGTGTTTATTGTGTGGTTTTGGCAGAGTTGTTTAATATTTTTAATTTTTTTCATTAAAAAATTATTACATTTTAGAGACTAGGTCTTGCCCTGTTACCCAGGCTGGAGTGCAGTGGCACGATCTCAGTTCACTGCAATCTCCACCTCCCAGGTTCAAGTGATTCTCGTGCTTCAGCCTCCCCAGTAGCTGGGATTACAGGTGTGAGCCACCGTGCTTGGTCTTTTGTGTGGTTTTAACAGAGTTGTTTAATGTTTTATAAATTGAATGTATATTTCTTATATGTTATTGTATATGAAATATTTCACAATAGAACATTTTAAAAATACATTTTGTGCCAGGCGTGGTGGCTCATGCCTGTAATCTCAGTACTTTGCGAGGCCGAGGCGGGTGGATCACAAGGTCAGGAGATCAAGACCATCCTGGCTAATGCGATGAAACCCCATCTCTACTAAAAATAAAAAAAATTAGCCGGGCGTGTTGGCAGGCGCCTGTAGTCCCAGCTACTCGGGAGGCTGAGGCAGGAGAATGGCGTGAACCTGGGAGGCGGAGCTTGCAGTGAGCTGAGATCAGACCACTGCACTCCAGCCTGGGCAACAGAGCGAGACTCTGTCTCAGAAAAAAAAAAGAAAAGAAAAAAGAAAACATGTATTGTGAGGTCTAATGGGGAAGAGCAATGATGGAACATCGTTGATTATCCACAATTTTTTTTTTTTACTTTTTAGTTTAGAGATGACAGTTCATGGGCACAATCACAGTACACTGCAGCCTCTAATTCCTGGGTTCAAGTGACCCTCTTGCTTCAGCTTCCTAAGTAGCTGGGACTACTATGCCCAGCTCCACAGATATTTTAAATTATCTCATATGTACAATGAGTCCAGGTGCGTGGAACATAGAAGGTGCTAAGATATTTATGGGCCAGGGGTGGTGGCTCACGCCTGTAATCCCAGCACTTTGGGAGCCCAAGGCAGGTGGATCACCTGATGTCAGGAATTCAAGACCAACCTGGCCAACATGGCAAAACCCCATTTCTACTAAAGATACAAAAATTAGCTGGGCATGGTGGCGGGTCCCTGTAATCCCAGATACTTGGGAGGCTGAAGCAGGAGAATCACTTGAACCAGGGAGGCATAGGTTGCAGTGAGCCAAGATCATGCCACTCCACTCCAGCCTGGGCAACAGAGCAAGACTCCGTCTCAAAAAAAAAAAAAAGATATCTGTGGAAAGAAGGGAGTAATGTGAAATCAGTGAAATCAGAACCTATTATTAATATTATGGTGCTTATGATTAAGTTAGGGGTTTAAATAAGACATAACCATGGGAAGATAACATACGCTCTTATAAGGACTTTTTCATAATTATAGGCAGTAAGTGCTATAAAAAAATTCTGTGAAGAAAGTGGTATTTATGAATGATATGATAAATAATGAATGATATGATGGCTTTATGTCTTATTTTTATGTCAGATTTTCCAGGTGCCCTGATCCTGTTAATGCCATCATTTCCTTACCTGTTATTTTTCTTTCTAAATATAACCACATATCATTTATGAATGATATGATAAATACTTGGGGATATCTAGCAGAGCAATTGGTATTTGAAGAAGTACTTGACTAATAATAATGTTAATTGCTAACATTTATTGAACATTTAATACACACTGTTGAGTACTTAATGTATATTAACTCACTGAGTTATCTTCTTAAGAACATATTTTTTAAAAAGCTATTAGTGGCTGGGCGTGGTAGCTCATGCCTGTAATCCCAGCACTGTGGGAGGCCGAGGCAGGTAGATCATGAGGTCAGGAGTACAAGACCAGCCTGGTCAAGATGGTGAAACCTCGTCTCTACTAAAAATACAAAAATTAGCCGGGCGTGGTGGCGGGTGCCTGTAATCCCAGCTCCTTGGGAGGCTGAGGCAGGGTATTGCTTGAACCTGGGAGGCGGAGGTTGCAGTGAGCTGAGATCGCACCACTGCACTCCAGCTTGTGCGACAGAGCAAGATTGTGCCTCAAAAAAACAAACAACAAAATAACACACAAAAAAATGCTATTAGCTTGATCTTGTAGATGAGGAAGTGAGAGTTAGAGGGGTAGGCAAAGTAATTGTCCACCGTTACACAGCTAGTAAGTGGCAAAGTTGGGAATACTGGCAGTTAGACCTCAGAGCTTTTGCTCCAGACCACTGTAGTTTATGGTTTCTTTGTGGTTATATTTACAAAGAAAAATAAATAACAGGTAAAGAAATGATGGCATTAACAGGTTCAGGGCACCTGGAAAATCTGACATAAAAATAAGACATAAAGCTAGTAAAGATAATTTGGAGCCAGATTTTTTTTTTTTTTTTTGAGATGGAGTCTTGCTCTGTCACTTAGGCCGGAGTGCAGTGGCACAATCTCGGCTCACTGCAACCTCTACTTCCCAGGTTCAAGTGATTTTCCTGCTTTAGCCTCCTGAGTAACTGGGATTACAGCACGTGCCATCATGCCCAGCTAATTTTTGTAGTTTTAGTAGAGACGGGGTTTCACCATGTTGGCTAGGCTGGTCTTGAACTCTTGACCTCAAGTGATCCACCCATCTCGGCCTCCTAAAGTGCTGGGATTACAGGTGTGAGCCACTGTGCTTGGCCAGAAACGTCATCTAATTCCTAAGTTTGCCTTTCTAGTTAAAATCTTTACTGGGGCAGGAAAAACAACAGTGTTCATATTTCATAAGTTATCTTCTCTTTTGGATTAGAAAGATACAAGAATCACCATAAATGAAGATGTAATATTTTAAAAATTAAGTAGATTTCATTTTCTTTTCTTTTCTTTCTTTCTTTTTTTTTTTTTTTTTTGAGACAGAGTCTCACTCTGTCACACAGGCTGGAGTGCAGTGGCACTATCTGGGCTCACTGCAACCTCCGCCTCCTGGGTTCAAGCCATTCTCCTGCCTCAGCCTCCTGAGTAGCTGGGATTACAGATGCATGCCACCATGGCTGGCTAATTTTTGTATTTTTAGTAGAGACATGTTGGTCAGGCTGGTCTTGAACTCCTGACCTCAAGTGATCCGCCAGCCTCAACTTCCAAAGTGTTGGAATTACAGGTGTGAGCCACCACGCCCAGCTATTAGATTTCATTTTCTAAAAGAACATGAAAAGTCGAGATAGATATAGAGGATAAGGATATTTTAACTAATTTGTTACATCCATATGGTAGATAGCCTTCAGCTATATAGTGCTTTTTTTTTTTTTTTTTTTTTTTTTTTTTTTTTTTTTGAGACGGAGTCTCGCTCTATCGCCCAGGCTGGAGTGCAATGGCGCAATCTCGGCTCACTGCAAGCTCCGCCTCCCGGGTTCACGCCATTCTCCTGCCTCAGCCTCTCCGAGTAGCTGGGACTACAGGCGCCCGCCACCACGCCCGGCTAATTTTTTGTATTTTTAGTAGAGACGGGGTTTCACTGTGGTCTCGATCTCCTGACCTCGTGATCCGCCCGCCTCGGCCTCCCAAAGTGCTGGGATTACAAGCGTGAGCCACCGCGCCCAGCTTTATATAGTGCTTTTTAAAAAAGTCCAGTATGAGGCCACATGTGGTGGCTCACGCCTGTAATCCCAACACTTTAGGAGGCCGAGGTAGGTGGATCAGTTGAGGTCAGGACTTCGAAACCAGCCTGGCCAACATGGTGAAACCCCGTCTCTACCAAAAAATAAAATTTTAGCTGTGTGTGATGGTGCGTGCCTATAGTCCCAGCTACTCAGGAGGCTGATGTGGGAGAATCTCTTGAACCTGAGAGGCAGACGTTGCAGTGAGCTGAGATGGCACCACCATACTCCAGCCTGGGCAACAGAGTGAGACCCTATCTCGAAAAAAAAAAAAAGAAGTCCAGTAAGAGTTAGTAAGTGCTACATAGTAGTGACATTGTATTCAACAGGTGAGACAACTGGTCATTTAGTACGTAGTTTATTTTCTTGTGTGGGTCAAGAACTTGTTTGTGATTTCAAACCCAGTCCCTTACAATATTAGAAGTAAATACATTCTCACTCTTAGACTCCTGAAACAGACACATAAATTCTCAGAGTTCTAAGTCTTTATTCATTTTGGTCTTTCTTTTTTTTTTTTTTTTTTTTTTGAGATGGAGTCTCGCCAGGCTGGAGTGCAGTGGCACGATCTTTGTTCACTTCAACCTCCGCCTCCCAGGTTCAAGCGGTTCCCCTGCCTCAGCCTCCCAAGTAGCTGGGACTACAGGCATGCGCCACCACTCCCAGCTAATTGTTGTATTTTTAGTAGAGACAGGATTTTACCATGTTGGCCAAGATGGTCTTGATCTCTTGACCTCGTGATCTGCCCGCCTTGGCCTCCCAAAGTTCTGGGATTACAGGCGTGAGCCACTGTGCCCGGCCTCATTTTGGTGTTTCTAAGAAGGCAGAGAGCTGACTTTCATTGCCTTGGGCCTTCATAACACATGGGAATTTGGGCAAAAGGGGATGTTAGTTTCTATTATTATAAAAATTTTTGAGGTAGCTATGTGAAATTTGGCAAGTCATAGTGACAAGGCTTCCTTCAGATTATACAGGTTAGAAAAGTCTGTTCATCTCCAAAATGCCAGACATAAAAGTACATGGATACTTTAATATAATACTAAGAACATACAATAGAGTTTTAAGGAGTTAAGGCACAGTGGTTATGGTAATCTTGATCCAAATATAGTATTTTGCTTCCTTTTTAGATTACAGTGTATCTGCAAACTCCAGAATAGTTATTGTCACAGCAGGTGCAAGGCAGCAGGAGGGAGAAACTCGCCTTGCTCTGGTCCAACGTAATGTGGCTATAATGAAATCAATCATTCCTACCATAGTCCATTATAGTCCTGATTGTAAAATTCTTGTTGTTTCAAATCCAGGTGAGTTTTCTGTCTTCCATTCTATTGCATAAGGATGATCTTTCCATACCATTCCTTTAAAAGAATCAACTTCATTGAGGTAACATTTATGTACAATAAATTGCATTCATTTAAAGTATATAATGCAATGAGTTTTGATAAATGTAATCACTCATGAAACTACCACCATGATCAAGATACAAAACATTTCAGTTACCTCTGAAAGTTTTCTTGTGCCTCCTTGCACTTCTTCTCTCATTCCACCTCTGGCCCCGTTTTCTGGAATTTTATATGAATGGAATCATGCTGAATGTAATTTTTTCTGCCTGACTTCTTTCACCCAGCATAATTATTTTGGGATTCATCCATATTATTGAGTGTAACATATTGTTCCTTTTTTAGTGCCAAAGTATTCTTTTGTTTATACATTTTTGTTTGTTTGTTTGAGATGGGGTCTCACTCTGAGATGGGGTGTCACTCAACCTCTGTCTCACTCGAGGTTGGATTGCAGTGGCGTAATCTTGGCGCACTGTAACCTCTGCCTCACAGGCTCAATCGATCCTCCCACCTCAGGCTCCCCAGTAGCTGGGACCACAGGCATGTCCCACCACACCCAGCTAATTTTTGTATTTTTGGAAGAAGTGGGGTTTCACTATTTTGTCCAGTCTGGTCTGGAACTCCTAAGCTCAGGCAGTCTACTCGCCTTGGCCTCCCAAAGTGCTGGGATTACAGATGTGAGCTATTGCACCCAGCCATTGTTTATACATTTAAAATGCTATTTTGTTTATTCATCTGTTGAAACATATTGAGGTTATTTCCAGTTTTGGGCTATTATGAATGAAACTAATATCATAATTTGTGTGTAAGTATTTGTGTGGTCGTATGTCTTTAATTCTCTTGGAAAAATACCTGGGAGTAACATAGGTGGGTTATATGGTAGGTATATGTTTAACTCTATCAGAAATTACCAAACAGGTTGGGCATTGTGGCTCATGCCTGTAATCCTCACACTTTGGGAGGCTGAGGCAGAAGGATCGCTTGAGCCTAGGAGTTTGAGACCAGTGTGGGCAACATAGGGAGACCTTGTCTGTACATAAAATAAAGTAAAAAAGCTGGGTATGAAGATTGCATAAGCCTGGGAGGTCTGGGCTGCAGTGAGCTGTGGTTGTGCCACTGCACTCCAGCCTGAGTGGCAGAGTGAAAACTTGTCTCAAAAAAAAAAAAAAAAACAAAAAAACCAAAAAGCAGTTTTAAATTTTAGCCAATCCAGGCCAGGCATGGTGGCTCACACCTGTAATGCCCGCAACACTTTGGGAGCCTAAGGCAGGTGGATCACCTGAGGTCAAGAGTTCAAGACTAGCCTGGCCAACGTAGTGAAACCCCATCTCTACTAAAAATAAAAATTAGCTGGGTGTGTGGTGGTGCATGCCTGTAATCCCAGCTACTCAAAAGGCTGAGGCAGGAGAATCACTTGAACCTGGGAAGTGGAGGTTGTGGTGAGTTGAGATCGCACCATTGCATTCCAGCCCGGGCAACAAGAGTGAAACTCTGTCTCAAAAAATAAAAATAAAAATAAATAAATAAAATAAAATAAATTTTAGCCAATCCAATATCATTGTGTGTGTTTGTATGTGTGTTTTTGTTTTTTGTTTTTGAGATGGAGTCTTGCTCTGTGTCCCAGGCTGGAATGCAGTGGCATGACCTTGGCTCACCGCAACCTCCTTGTCACGGGTTCAAGTGATTCTCCTGTTCAGCCTCCCATGTTGCTGGGACTGCAGGTGCACACCACCACTCCTGGCTAATTTTTGTATTTGTATTTTTAGTAAAGACGAGGTTACACCATGTTGGCCAGGCTGGTCTCAAACTCCTGACCTCAGGTGATCCGCCTGCCTCGGCCTCCCAAAGTGCTGGGATTACAGGCGTGAGCCACAGCACCCAGCCGGGGTTTTCAAGGTAAATGATCAAACAGGGACAGTTTGACTTCCACTTTACCGATTTGGATGCCCTTTATTTCTTTCTCTTGTCTGATTGCTCTGGCTAGGACTTCCAGTAGTATGTTGAAGAGGAGTGGTGACAGTGGGCATCCTTGTCTTGTTGCTGTTCTCAGAGGGAATGTTTTCAACTTTTCCCCCATTCAGTATTATATTGGCTGTGGTTTTGCCATAGATGGCTTTTTTTTTTTTTTTTTTTTTTTTTTTGAGACAGAGTCTGGTGCAATCTTGACTCACTGCAACCTCTGCCTCCCGGGTTCAAGGAATTCTCCTGTCTCAGCCTCCCAAGTAGCTGGGACCACAGGTGTATATCACCACACCTAGCTATTTTTTGTATTTTTAGTAGAGACAGGGTTTCACCATATTGGTCTGGCTGGTCTTGAACTCCTGACCTCAGGTGATTCACATGCCTCAGCCTCCCAAAGTGCTGGAATTACAGGTGTGAGCCACTGTGCCCATCCCATAGATGGCTTTTATTCCATTAAGGATGTCCCTTGTATGCTGATTTTGCTGCGGGTTTTAATCATGAAGGGATGCTAGATTTTGTTGAATGGTTTTTCTGCATCTATTGAGATGATCATGTGATTTTTGTTTTTAATTCTGTTTATGTGGTATAGCATGTTTATTGACTTGTGTATGTTGAACCATCCCTGCATCCCTGGCAGGAAACCCACTTGATCATGGTGGATTATCTTTTTGATATGTTTTTGGATTCGGTTAGCTAGTATTTTGTTAAGGATTTTAGCATCTACGTTCATGAAGGATATTGGTCTGTAGTTTTCTTTTTTGGTTGTGTCCCTCCCTGGTTTTGGTATTAGGGTGATACTGGCTTCATAGAATGAATTAGGGAAGGTTCCTTCTTTCTCTGTTTTGTGGAATAGTGTCAAAAGGATTGGTACCCATTCTTCTTTGAGTGTCTGGTAGAATTCTGCTGTGAATCTATCTGATCCTGGACTTCTTTTTGTTGGTAATTTTTAATTACCATTTCAATCTCGCTGCTTGTTATTGGTCTATTCAGGGTATCTAATTATTCCTGATTTAAGCTAGGAAGGTTGTATATTTCCAGGAATTTATCCATCTCTTCTAGGTTTTCTAGTTTATGTGCACAAAGGTGTTCATAGTAGCCTTGAATGATCAGTGGTGTCAGTTGTAATATCTCCTGTTTCATTTCTTAATGAGGTTATTTGGATTTGCTCTTTTTTTTTTTTTGTAACAGAGTTTTGCTCTTTCACCCAGGCTGGAGTGTAAGGGCGTAATTTCGGCTCACTGCAACCTCCACCTCCCGGGTTCAAGTGATTCTCCCACCTCAGCCTCCCGAGTAGCTGGGGTTACAGGTGCCCGCCACCACGCCCAGCTAATTTTTAAATTTTTAGTACAGACAGGGTTTCATCACGTTGGCCAGGCTCGTCTGGAACTCCTGAACCTCAGGTGATCCACCGCCTCACCTCCCAAAGTGCTGGGATTACATATGTGAGCCACTGCACCCAGCCTGCTCTCTTTTCTTGGTTAATCTTGCTAGTAGTCTATCAATTTGATTTATCTTTTCAAAGAACCAGCTTTTTGTTTCATTTATCTTTTGTACTTTTTTGTTTCAATTTCATTTAGTTCTGCTCTGATCTTGGTTATTTCCTTTCTTCTGCTGGGTTTGGGTTTGGTTTGTTCTTGTTTCTCTAGTTCCTTGAGGTGTGACCTTAGATTGTCTTTTGTGATCTTTCAGACTTTTTGATGTAGGCATTTAGGGCTATGAACTTTCCTCTTGGCATCACCTTAGCTGTATCCTAGCGGTTTTGATAGGTTTTGTCATTACCGTCATTCAGTTAGAAGAATTTTTAATTTCTATCTTGATTTCATTTTTGACCCAGTGCTCATTCAGGAGCAGGTTATTTAATTTCCATGTATTTGCATGGTTTTGAAAGTTCCTTTTGGAGTTGATTTCCAGTTTTATTCCACTGTGGTCTGAGAGTGCTTGATATAATTTCAATTTTCTTAAATTTATTGAGGCTCGTTTTATGGCCTATCATATGGTCTGTCTTGGAGAAAGTTCCATGTGCTGTTGAATAGAATGTGTATTCTGTGGTTGTTGGATGAAATGTTCTGTATAGATCTGTTAAATCCATTTGTTCCAAGGTATAGTTTAAATCCACTGTTTCTTTGTTGACTTTCTGTCTTGATGACCTGTCTGTTGCTGTCAGAGGAGTATTGAAGTCCCCCACTATTATTGTGTTGCTGTCTGTCTTATTTCTTAGGTTTATTAGTAAATCTTTTATAAATTTGGGAGCTCCAGTGTTAGGTGCATATATGTTTAGGACTGTGATATTTTCCTGTTGGACAAGGCCTTTTACCATTATATAATGTCCCTCTTTGTCTCTTTTAACCGCTGTTGCTTTAAAGTTTGTTTTATCTGATACAAGAATATCTACCCCAGCTCACTTTTGGTGTCCATTTGCATGAAATGCCTTTTTCCACCCCTTTAAGTTTATGTGAGTCGGCCGGGCGCGGTGGCTCACGCTTGTAATCCCAGCACTTTGGGAGGCCGAGGCGGGTGGATCACGAGGTCAGGAGATCGAGACCACGGTGAAACCCCGTCTCTACTAAAAAATACAAAAAATTAGCCGGGCGCGGTGGCGGGCGCCTGTAGTCCCAGCTACTCGGAGGCTGAGGCAGGAGAATGGCGTGAACCCGGGAGGCGGAGCTTGCAGTGAGCCAAGATTGCGCCACTGCACTCCAGCCCGGGCGACAGAGCGAGACTCTGTCTCAAAAAAAAAAAAAAGTTTATGTGAGTCCTTGTATGTTAGGTGAGTCTCCTGAAGACAGCAGACGGTTGGTTAGTTCTTTTCCATTCTGCAGTTCTGTATCTTCTAAGTGGAGCATTTAGGCCATTTACATTCAGTGTTAGTATTGAAATGCAAGGTACCATTGTATTCATCATGCTTTTTGTTGCCTGTGTACTTTGGGTTTTTGTTTGTATGTTTGTTTTTGCTTTTTAACTTGTGTTTTTGTTTTATAGGTCCTGTGTGATTTATGCTTTAAGGAAGTTCAGGGCCAGGCACAGTGGCTCGTGCCTGTAATCCCAGCATTTTGGGAGGCCAAGGTGGGCGGATCACCTGTGGTCAGGAGTTCAAGACCAGCCTGCCCAACATAGTGAAACCCTGTCTCTATTAAAAACACAAAAATTAGCTGGGCATGGTTGTGGGCACCTGTAGTCCCAGCTACTCGGTAGGCTGAGGCAGGAGAATTGCTTGAACCTGGGAGGCAGAGGTTGCAGTGAGCTGAGGTCATGCCACTGCACTCCAGCCTGGGCGACAGAGCAAGACTCCATCTCAAAAAAAGGAAAAAAAAAAAAAAAAAAAAGAGGCTCTGTTTTGATGTGTTTCCAGGATTTGTTTCAAGATTTAGAGCTCCATTTAGCAGTTCTTATAGTGGTGGCTTGGTAGTGGCAAATTCTCTCAGCATTTGTTTGTCTGAAAATGACTGTATCTTTCCTTCATATATGATTCTTAGTTTCACTGGATACAACATTCTTGGCTGATAATTGTTTTGTTTGAGGAGGCTGAAGATAGGGCCCAAATACCTTCTAGGTTGTAGGGTTTCTGCTGAGAAATCTGCTGTTAATTTGATAGATTTTTCTTTATAGGTTACCTGGTGCTTCTGTCTCACAGCTCTTAAGATTCTTTCCTTTGTCTTAACTTTGGGTAACCTGATGACAGTGTGCTAGGCAAAGATCTTTTTGCGATGAATTTCCCAGGTGTCCTTTGTGCTTCTTGTATTTGCATGTCT
Source organism: Symphalangus syndactylus (assembly GCF_028878055.3). Lineage (NCBI taxonomy): Eukaryota > Metazoa > Chordata > Mammalia > Primates > Hylobatidae > Symphalangus > Symphalangus syndactylus. Next base: position 37,800,391 of record NC_072428.2, on the reverse strand, counting down.
AGGTCTCTAGCAAGGCCGGGAGGTTTTCCTTGATTATCTCCCCAAATACCAGATATGTTTTCTAAGCTTTTAGAATTGTCTTCTTCCTCAGGAACACCGATTATTCTTAGGTTTGGTTGTTTATCGTAATCCCAGACGTCCTGGAGGTTTTGTTCATATCTTCTTATTCTTTTTCTTTGTCTTTGTTGAATTGGGTTAATTTGAAGACCTTGTCTTTGAGCTCTGAATTTCTTTCTTCTGCATGTTCAATTCTATTGCTGAGACTTTCCAGAGCATTTCACATATCTAAAAGTGTGTCCAAAGTTTCCTGAATGTTTTATTGTTTTTTCTTTAAGCTGTTTATTTACATGAATATTTCTCCCTTCACTTCTTGTATCTTTTTTTTTTATTTCCTTGTATTGGGCTTTGCCTTTCTCTGGTCCCTCCCTGATTAGCTTAATAGCTAACCTCCTGAATTCTTTTTCAGGTAAACCAGGGATTTCTTCTTGGTTTGGATCCATTGCTTGTGAACTTGTGTGATTTTTGGGGGGTGTTGACGAGCCTTATTTTGTTATATTACCAAGGTTGGTTTTCTGGTTCCTTCTTAGCCTCCCAAGTAGCTGGGAATGCGGGTGTGTGCCACCATGTCTGGCTAATTTTTGTATTTGTTGGTAGAGACAGTTTCACCATGTTGGCCAGGCTGGTTTCAAAGTCCTGGCCTCAAGTGATCCACCTACCTAAGCCTCCCAAAGTGCTGGGGGATTACAGGCATGAGTCACCGCACCTAGCCAGTGATTTGCTTCACTTTGTAGTAAATCTGTATTTGACTCTAAAACAATTCATCTATGTATTCAGGAAAAAAAAATTTTTTTTAAGTTACGATGAATCTTTTTCTAACATGAAATTTTTCTTCTTAGTGGATATTTTGACATATATAGTCTGGAAGATAAGTGGCTTACCTGTAACTCGTGTAATTGGAAGTGGTTGTAATCTAGACTCTGCCCGTTTCCGTTACCTAATTGGAGAAAAGTTGGGTGTCCACCCCACAAGCTGCCATGGTTGGATTATTGGAGAACATGGTGATTCTAGTGGTAAGTATAAATCTATTATTATTATGTGACTACCCTTCTTATCTCTACTAATGCTTATTTCCTTTAAAGTTTTTTTCCTGATATTAATATAGTTGTATAAGTTTAATTTTGTTGGTATTTCCCTGGTGTAACTTTTACTATTCCTTTAGTTTCAATCTTTTGCAGCATTGATTTAGCCATCTTTCATAAAATAGTCCACAAAGCATATAGCTGTTTTAATAGTCAATATGAGTGTTTCTCTTATCTGTAATACTTTTTTATTTATTGTGATTTTTTTAAACAGCTTTATTAAGACATAATTCATGATATGGTTTGGATCTGTGTCCCTGCCCAAATCTCATGTTGAATTGTAATCCCCAGTGTGGGAGCTGGGGCCTGGTGGGAGGTGGTTGGATCATGGAGGCAGGTTGTCATGGTTAACACCATCCGCCGTAGTACTGTTTTCACAATAGTGAGTTCTTGTGAGATATGGTTGTTTAAAAGTGTGTGGCACCACCCCCCTTTCTCCCTCCTTCTCCTGCTGTAGCCATATAAGACACTCCTGCTTCCCCTTCGCCTTCTTCCGTGATTGAAAGTTTCCTGAGGCCTCCCAGGAAGCCAAGCAGATGCCAGCATTGTGCTTCCTGTACAGCTTGCAGAATTGTGAGCCAGTTGAACCTCTTTTCTTTGTAAGTTGCCTAGTCTCAGGTATTTCTTTATAGCAATGTGAGAATGGACTAATACAATTCACATACCATAAAATTCAACCAGCAAATTACAGAATTCATGAGTTTCTGGTATATTCACAGGGTTGTACTAACATCACCACGGTCTAAATACAGAATCTTTTCATCAGCCCAAAATGAAATCCACATTTTTTCCCCTACCCTAGCCCCAGGCAACCACTAATCTACTTTCTCATTCTGTAGATTTATTTATTCCAGATTTTTCATATAAATGAAATAATATGTGATTTTAACTATTCAGGCCACACCAACCTCTCTCTTTACTGAATTTAAACGTTTAGTCTCTGCTACATGGTTAGAACTTTATACTTTTTAGTGTTCTTTAATTGTGTCATGTATGTAAATCTTCTTTCCATAATGGCAATAAACCAATTGAGAATAAAGACCATTTGTTCAAACATTCATTTATTTATTCAAAACATTTAGAGTGCCCTTTTCTTTATAATCCAAGAGCCATAATATAACAAATACTTTATTTGATTTGGACAAATATTTCTTCAACCAGAGCCTTACTTTGACCCTGTTGGCTTGTGTTATTTTTCCTGAAGTTCATTAAAACTAATTTTCTCTGGTGTATTTTAATTTCTCACATTTAATATTCTATAACTTTATTTTTAGAAAACAGTATATTCTGATTAGTATTAATTTGAACATATTTAGTATTCTATTTAGCATGATTTTTCGGTTTCCTTTCTCTTTTTCTGCTTTCCATTGGATCTACTTTCTTTAATTTCCTCTAATACTTTGAATTATACACTTACCTTATAAATGGTTATAAATTTTTAACATTCATACTTGACCTCAGATGATAAATTTATTTACTCTCCTTTGGGATAATACAAAGATTTTTTTTTTTTTTTTGAGACAGAGTTTCGCTCTTGTTGCCCAGGCTGGAGTGCAATGGTGTGATCTCGGCTCACCACAACCTCTGCCTCCTGAGTTCAAGCGATTCTCCTGCCTCAGCCTCCTCAGTAGCTGGGATTACAGGCATGTGCCACCACACCCGACTAATTTTGTATTTTTAGTAGAGACAGGGTTTTGCCATGTTGGTCAGGCTGGTCTCAAACTCCTGACCTCAGGTGATCCACCCGCCACAGCCTCCCAAAGTGCTGGGATTATAGGCATGAGCCACTGTGCCCGGCTGGGATAATACAAAGATCTTAGAATGCTTTTAGTTTGATCATCGTCTTTTTTATGATGTTGACACCATCTTCTTTCTGTCACACGTGTAATTATTAATTTCTTTTCTGTATCCATACTGTTCTTATATCCACCAAACTGGTTATAATTATTATTATTTGAATAGTTAATACTTGTCTAGATTCATTTACAGGTTTGCCAGTTGTATTGCTTATCTTTATTTTCTCCATCTAATTTTTTCGCCTGAATTCTATTTATTTCTTCCTGAACTCTATCCTGTTGGTGTTGTTTATATGACTGTTTTAGTCTCATCTTATTCTGGAATGACAGGTTAATTGGATGTGAGATTCTAGATTGACAGTTATTCCTCCTTGGCTCTTTTTTTACTGTTGAGAAGTATGGTATTAATTTGATATTCTTTTCCCTCTAATTGCTTATATTTTATCTTTCTTATCAGTCTTTTTCTTTGTTTATGCTGCATTTTGCATATTGCTTAAAAAAATGTATGTTGCTTAAAAATGCCTTCTATACCACACAATTATAAATCTACTACATATTTTCTAACAACCTTATAATTTTATTTCTTACATTTCCCTCTTTTATACATTTGAAACCTATTTTTATGTATGGTGTAAGGTGGTATTTTGGGCCATTTTTGTGTTGCTGTAAAGAAATACCTGGCCAGGACCGGGCACGGTGGCTCACGCCTGTAATCCCAGCACTTTGGGAGGCAGAGGTGGGCGGATCAGGAGGTCAGGAGATTCAGACCATCCTGGCTAACACGGTGAAACCCTGTCTCTACTGAAAATACAAAAAATTAGCCAGGCGTGGTGGTGGGCACCTGTAGTCCCAGCGACTCGGGAGGCTGAGGCAGGAGAATGGCATGAACCCGGGAGGTAGAGCTTGCAGTGAGCCGAGATCGCGCCACTGCACTCTAGCCTGGGCGACAGAACGAGACTCCGTCTCAAAAAAAAAAAAAAAAAGAAATACCTGGCCAGGAGTAGTGGCTCATGCCTGTAATCCCAGCACTTTTGGAGGCCAATGCGTGTGGATCACTTAAGGCCAGGAGTTTAAGACCAGCCTGGCCAACATAGCGAAACCCCATCTCTACTAAAAATACAAAAAAAATCTGGGTGTGGTGGCACACACCTGTAATCCCAGCTGCTCGGGAGGCTGAAACAGAAGAATCCCTTGAACCTGGGAGGTGGAGGTTACAGTGAGCTGAGATCAAGCCACTATGCTGCAGCCTGAGTGAAAAAGAAAAAAAAAAAAGAAATACCTGAGGCTGAGTAATTTATAAAGAAAAGAGGTTTAATTTAGCTTGTGCTTCTGCAGGTTATACAGGCATAGCTCCAAGATATGCTCTTGATGAGGGCCTCAGGAAGCTTGCAATCATGGCAGAAGGCAAAGGAGGAGTAGATGTATCACATGGTGAGGGTGGAAACAAAAGAGAGAGAGGAGGTGCCATACACTTTTAAACAACCAGATCTCACATGAACTCAGAGTGAAAACTCACTCATCAACAGGGGATGATGCTAAGCTATTCATGAGGGATCTGCACCCATGATCAGACACTTCCCACCCCCAACACTAGGGGTTACATTTCAACATGAGATTTGGAGGGGACAAACATCTGAACCATATCAGGTGCAACCTAACTTAAAAAAACAACACTGAACTCAAACTCCTGATGCAATATTGGGAAGAAGAGTTTATTTTGAGATCTGTATTTTTTAGTGCCCTTATGGAGTGGGGTGAATGTTGCTGGCGTTGCTCTGAAGACTCTGGACCCTAAATTAGGAATGGATTCAGATAAGGAACACTGGAAAAATATCCATAAACAAGTTATTCAAAGGTAATAGTACCTATTAAGTTTCTTAATGCCTTAATAATCAGTCTTAAGAATAAATATCACAGACAAAAATCAAGTAGTTGATCCTTGCTTTTTGTGAGATAAATAACTCTAGGCTCCTGAAAATCACTAAATTCAGACTTATACATAGCTTTCTTTTTGGGGGCATTTTTCAAAAAGAAAAGGTACTTATTATTTCACAACTCATATATTTGAGAGTAATAAAAGCATAGTGATTATGAGCATGGACTTTGGAGCCAGGTTGTCCAGGTTTGAAACCTGCTTCATCATTTATTAGTGATACGATATTGGGAAATTACTTAAAATATCAAAAGTTGTTTACTCATCTTCAAAATGAGGATAATTATAGAACCTACTTTACAGGGCTATTATAGAGAGTAAATAATTTAATACTACATGTAAAATGCTAGAACCATGCCAAGAACTTATTAAATGTTCATCATTTGAGTAGATGAAACATTAAGCTAATGCAGATGATCAGAAATCAATATGGTTTTCTTATAAATGAAGCATCTGACTCCATATATATTAGCCTTAACAGCACACAGGATTATTCTTCATGCGTTAGTCAAAAGTCAAGTTACATATTAGTAGAAGTTATAGAACTTAAAAATTGGCTGGGCGGGGTGGCTCACGCCTGTAATTCCAGCACTTTGGGAGGCCAAGGCGGGTGGATCACCTGAGGTCAGGAGTTCGAGACCAGCTGAACAACATGGTAAAACCCCATCTCTTCTAAAAATACAAAAATTAGCTGGGTGTGGTGATGGGCGCCTGTAATCCCAGGTACTTGGGAGGCTGAGGCAGGAGAATCACTGGAACCCAGGAGTCAGAGGTTGCAGTGAGCCAAGACAGCGCCATTGCACTCCAGCCTGGGCGACAAGAGTGAAACTCCATCTCAAAAAAAAAAAAAAAAAAGAAAAAAGAACTTAAAAATCACTTTTGGATATTCACAGCTTGGAATATTGAACTTAACAAAAACCTCAAGTCTACTGTATGTATACTTACAACAACCCTACAAAAATGTGTAAGAGGCCGGGCATGGTGGCTCATGCCTATAATCTCAACACTTTGGGAGGCCAAGATGGGCAGATCACCTGAGGTCAGGAGTTTGAGGCCAGCCCGGCCAACATGGTGAAAACCGTGTCTACTAGAAAAAAAAAAAAAAAAAAAATTAGCCAGGTGTGGTGGTGCGTGCCTGTAATCCCAGCTACTTGGGAGGCTGAGGCACGAGAATTGGTTGAACCCAGGAGGTGGAGGCTGCAGTGAGCCAAGATCGTGCCAGTGCACTCCAGCTGGGGCAACAGAGCAAGACTCCGTCTCAGAAAAAAGACAAATAAATAATAGGCTGGGCACAGTGGCTCATGCCTGTAATCCCAGCATTTTGGGAGGCCGAGGTGGGCCGATCATGAGGTCAGGAGATCAAGACCATCTTGGCCAATATGGTGAAACTCCGTCTCTAGTAAAATAGCAAAAAAAAAAAAAAAAAAAAATTAGCCGGGTGTCATGGTGCGCCCCTGTAATCCCAGCTACTCAGGAGGCTGAGGCAGGAGAATCGCTTGAACCCAGGAAGGTGGAGGTTGCAGTGAGCCGAGATCGCACCACTGCACTCCAGCCTGGCAACAGAGCAAGACTGTGTCTCAAATATAACAAACAAACAAATAAATAAATAAAATAATAAAACAAAAATGTGTAAGAATTAGGGCAGAGACTAAAACGTCACATAATATAACAAGTGATCATGGGTGAGTTTTTATTCTCTTAAATGCCTTTTAGTTTTAAAAGTTTATATTATTTTATTTTTGGTTATAAAGAGTAACATGGCAACGTGTATGAGTACAGAGCAACAGTTTGGGAAGATGAAAACATTTGAGAGGATAGTGGTAATGACTGCACAGCAGTGTTAATGTACTTAATGCCACTGAACTATAATTGTTAAGATGATAAATTTTACCATAGTTAAAAAAGCAGGGCTGGGCACGGTGGCTCATGCCTGTAATCCCAGCACTTTGGGAGGCCGAGGTGGGTGGATCACGAGGTCAGGAGATCAAGACCATCCTGGCTAACACAGTGAAACCCCGTCTCTACTAAAAACACACAAAAAATTAGCTGGGCGTGGTGGCGGGCACCTGTAGTCCCAGCTACTCGGGAGGCTGAGGCAGGAGAATGGCATGAACCCGGGAAGCGGAGCTCGCAGTGAGCCGAGATAGCGCCATTGCACTCCAGCCTGGGCGACAGAGCGAGACTCCACCTCAAAAAAAAAAAAAAAAAAAGCAGTTGGCCGGACACGGTGGCTCATGCTTGTAATCCCAGCACTTTGGGAGGCTGAGGCGGGCGGATTATGAGGTCAGGAGATCGAGACCATCCTGGGTAACATGGTGAAACCCTGTCTCTACTAAAACTACAAAAAATTAGCCGGGCGTGGTGGTGGGCGCCTGTAGTCCCAGCTACTCAGGAGGCTGAGGCAGGAGAATGGCATGAACCCGGGAGGCAGAGTTTGCAGTGAGCCGAGATCGTGCCACTGCACTCCAGCCTGGGCGACAGAGCGGGACTCTGTCTCCAAAAAAAAAAAAAAAAAGCAGTGAAGGCTGGGTGCAGTGGCTCACATCTGTAATCCCAACACTTTGGGAGGCTGAGGTAGGAGGACTGTTTGAGGCCAGGCATTTCAGATCAGCTGGGGCAACAGAGTGAGATCATGTGTCCACAAAAAATTTTTAAAAATTAGCGAGGCATGGTGGTATGTCTGTAGTCCCACCTACTGGTGGTATGTCTGTAGTCCCACCTACTGGGGTGGTTAAGGCAGGAAGATCACTTGAGCCCAGGAGTTTTAGGCTCAACTCAAACTCGCAGAGGTACGATCACACCACTGCACACTAGCCTGGACAGCAAAGAAAGATCCTGTCCCTTAAAAAAAAAAAATTACATTAAAAAATTAACTAGTTGTACTGTTGCATACCTGTAGTCTTAGCTACCTGGGAGATTGAGATGGGAGGATTACTTGAGCCCAGGAATGCAAGGTTGCAATGAACAATGATAGTCCACTGCATTCCAACCTGGGCAACAGAGTGAGACCTTGTCTCTTAAAAACAAACAAACAAACAAAACAACAACAACAACAATATTAAAAGTATATAGCCACGAATTGTTGTCTGAAATTCAGACTGTCTGACTCACAGGACGTAATAGGTTTTCACCTAGTATTAAGTTTATCTAGCATGGTGAAAGCATACCAGGAAGAAAACACAGTATAGCATATCAGTGTCTTCTTTAGAAGGTATTTCTTTTTTTTTTTTTTTTTGAGATGGAGTCTCGCTCTGTTGCCAGGCTGGAGTGCAGTGGTGGGCTCTGCACTCCACCTCCCGGGTTCAAGCAATTCTCCTGCCTCAGCCTCCTGAGTAGCTGGGACTACAAGCACGCGCCACCATGCTCAGCTAATTTTTGTATTTTTAGTGGAAACGGGGTTTCACCATGTTGGCCAGGAGTCTTAATTTCTTGACCTCATGATCCGCCTGCCTTGGCCTCCGAAAGTGCTGGGATTACAGGCATGAGCCACCACGCCCGGCCCTTTAGAAGGTATTTTAATGCGGCTAGACGTGGTGGCTCATGCCTGTAATCCCAGCACTTTGGGAGGCTGAGGCGGGTAGATCACTTCTTAAGGTCAGGAGTTCGAGACCAGCTTGGCCCAACATGGTGAAACCCTGTCTCTATTAAAATACAAAAATTAGCTGGGCTTGGTGGCGGGCTCCTGTAATCCCAGCTATTCGGGAGGCTGAGGCATCACTTGAACCCGGGAGGTGGAGATTGCTGTGAGTTGAGATCACGCCACTGCACTCCAGCATGGGTGACAGAGGGAGACTCTGTCTAAAAACAAAACAAAACAAAACAAAACAACAGTATTGCAATGCTTAGGTGTAGCTTCTAGGCCTTATCACTGCATGGGGCACACTCAGTTACAAAGAAGGAAGCTGACATGGGGGCAGACTTCCCCAACACAGGAAAGCGGCTGCCTTTGGTTCTCAACAGTTTTTTTTTTTTTTTTTAACTGCAAAAGAAGGAAATTCTCAACAGTTCTTAATGCACTTCTTGTCACATAGCCCTCAGGATCTGCATACTTGATCCCAGTCCTGCTAGTCCTGATACAATGCACAAATCAATGGTTTCATAAAATCCAGTGCTGATAACCTAGTTCTATTATAGTTAATAGTCCACATTTATCTTAACTAATTTTTATATCTAGAAAACTATGTTGCCTGAACTCAAACTCAAGGTTATCTTCCCACTTACTTCTGGCTTTTTCGAAAGGGCTCATATCCACTGTTAACCCTTTACCCTTGGTACCTTTCCATGACCTCAGATTATTATCTTTGTATCATATATTCTTCAGAGTTCATTTGACAAACATTTCTTCAATATTTTATAAATAGAAAAAGACAAGTTAGTACATCTACAACCACTAGAATCTATAAGACACAGTAGGTAAACAGAATCCTTCACAATGTTTTGGTAATTCTTAACCAACTAGACTGTCTTTTTTCCCCCTCCGTCATTTACTATCATTTGCGTCTTATTAAAGGTGTTGATACACACATTCAATCACATGTTTTATCTCTTTCTCTCTCTCTTTTTTTTTTTTTTTTTTTTTTGAGACAGAGTCTTGCTCTGTTGCCCAGGCTGGAGTGCAGTGGGGCAATTTTGGCTCACTGCAACCTCAGCCTCCTGGGTTCAAGTGATTCTCATGCCTCAGCCTCTTGAGTAGCTGGGACTACAGGAGCATACCACCACACCTGGCTAGTTTTCATATTTTTAGTAGAGATGGGGTTTCACCATGTTGGCCAAATTGGTCTCCAACTCCTGACCTCAGGTGATCTGCCCGCCTCAGCCTCCCAGAGCCACCACGCTGTTTTTATATTTCTAAAGCAAATATATTTCTTTTTTTGGCCAAACTATTTCCATAAGTATCACATCAATTGAAAGTTTTGGGTCAATTTACCAAAATATCTTTTACTTTGGCAATCATTATTGGTATGTTTAATTTTCTTAAATTCTCTTAAGGGAACCTACAAATGCTTTGTTTCACCAAAAAGCTTTGAATGAGAGGTTAAATTAATCCCTAGAAAACACAATATGTATTAATATTACAGTATCTTTTCCTATACTTCTCAACAAAAAATGTCCCTTATGCCCATATATTTTCAGCTATAGGGGCCAGGAGACCAGTCTCCAATAAATGCAGGGATCTAATTGGTCTGGAGGCACATCCATACCCCCCGCCCACTAAGGAACTTGTTTTAACCAATAGTGGTTTCCAAGTGTTATGGAGCAGCCCATCTACCTCCCATAGGGCTGTCACAGTGTTGGTCTTTTATCTACCCAGTCACTAATAATTGTACCACAGAGAATGGTAGTTCTTTTTTTTCTTTTTTCTTTTTTTGAGACAGAGTCTGGCTCTGTCATCCAGGCTGGAGTGTGGTGGCATGATCTTGGCTTACTGCAACCTCTGACTCCCAGGCTCAAGCCATCCTTACACGTCAGCCTCCTGAGTAGCTAGGAATACAGCTGCATGCCACCATGCCTCGCCACTTTTTGTATTTTTGGTAGGAATGGGGTTTCACCATGTTCCCCAGGCTGGTCTTAAACTCCTGAGCTAAAGCAATCTGCCCACCTCGGCCTCCCAAAGTGTTGGGATTACAGGTGTGAGCCACTGTGCTCGGGCAGTTCCTTTTTAATTTGAGACACTTGCTTTAAGGGAACAAGGATTAAGATCACATTTCCCATTGAAGTCCTGTGTGATTTGAATACCAAATATTCCAATGTGTTTCAGATCAGTACTTATCACTATTGGTCCTCTCAACTCTACAGTATCTAAAATTAAATTATTTGCCTCTTGATCATTTAGCAGAGGATCTATAATTATAAACAATCCTCAGGGTGCGCTAATATTTATCTAAAAACTACTTAGCTCTTTTTACACAACAGCTTCTGATTTGCTGTTGTCTAACCACCAATTGCAGAGGAATGACATCATGATTTAATAGGATGTCCTTACTTGTTCCCAAGAGGGCATTTGGTTTACAATGTGTATCAGTTTTTGTCTTAAAGTACCAGCCTTGAAACTATTTCTTCTATTTGCTCCCTTTACCGTTTCTTTTACACCAGCAATTTTATTTTCATCAGGATGGTTAATAACAACTAAAGGATTATGTTTTTAGCCATTCTCAACTTTCTTCTGTTTCTCAATCCATTTTGTTAATACCTGAGAGGATAAATCTGTCATCCAGATTCAGCTGGTGAGATTTGTCCCCAGTTATCTACTGTAGAGCTTTCTTTTCTTCAACTCATAGACAGTATGCTGTCAATCAGGTGCCAGGCAGACCCTCTTTCCCTTTCCTTTTACTTACCCCCAGAGTCTTGGCCATATAGAATTGAGGGTCTAAAAGTACTTTTGTCATCAAAAGTATTGCATGGCCTCTGATAGTGGCCCTGATTTTGGACTGATAGTCAAATCATAGGACACTACTGTAGGAACAGTCCAGGCCCAACCTCCCTGTGTTCAGGTGGTATATATATATATGTGCCTTATCTTTGGCAACCAAGTGTGTTATGTGCATTCTTGGGGCTTTAAAACGGGGTAGTTATAAGACCTCCTGATATGAATGATATGCTGTACAGTCTGTGCTTCTTGTTCTATATCCTTTCTAAAAGTTAAATAAACTTAGTGCTAAATTAAACCTTCTTTGTCCAGTGAAGTTGACTGTCAATCCAAACCTGAGACCACTATTTGTAGCAATGCAAATATATAATAAATATTAATTGTAGGAAATAAGGAAATTCAGCCAGGCATAAAGAAGACTCACCCGTAAGCCTGTCTTGTGAAAATAATCACTATTAATAACTTGGTGGGTTGATGCAGCTCTAAAGTTTGTATAAAAATTTATATTTTTTACAAGCCAGAGATAAGAAAATGCATAATGTTTAGTATTGTGCTATTTTCCTTTGAAAATGTATCATGAATATTTTCCATATTCATTTATTATTGATTTAGTGATATATTCTTAGGAAAGATATATACACACAGCTTACAACTATATAAATTTACATTGGCAAGCTAGTAACAATTTTTTTTTTTTGAGATGGAGTCTCCCAGGCTGGAGTGCAATGGTGTAGTCTAGGCTCACTGCAACCTCTGCCCGCCAGGTTCAAGTGATTCTCCTGCCTCAGCCTCCCGAGTAGCTGGGACTACAGGCACATGCCACCACACCTGGCTAATTTTTGTATTTTTAGTAGAGATGGGGTTTCGCTGTGTTGGCCAGTGTTGGCCAGGCTGGTCTCAAACTTGTGATCTCGTGATCCACCCATCTCGGCCTCCCAAAGTGCTGGGATTACAGATGTGAGCCACTGCCCCCGGCCACTAGTAACAATTTTAAATGGTCTAAGAGATTTATATGGTAACTTTCAAGGTGATTAGTTTCTATGTTGCATATTTAAGCAACAATACAAAAAATATTAAAAGCTAGTTTCATCTTGAGTGGCACATTTGTCCTAGTATTCTGCCTTTATGATTAAAAAAGTGGTAAATTAATTTTTACTTAAAGTAAGTAGGCTGGGCACGGTGGCTCACACCTATAATACCAGCACTCCAGGAAACCGAGGCGAGCAGATTGCTTGAGCTCAGAAGTTTGAAACCAGCCTGGGCATCATGGCAAAACCCTGTATCTACAAAGAACACAAAAATTAACCAGGCATAGTGGCTCATGCCTGTACTCCCAAGTAGCTACTTGGGAAGCTGAGGAGGGAGGATTGCATGAGCCCAGGAGGCAGAGGTTGGAGTGAGCCACGATCACACACAACTGCCCTCCAGCCTGGGCAAGGAAGAAAGACCCTGTCTCAAAAAAAAATAATAATAATCAATAAAAAAGTAATAAAGTATGTAGTGAAGTTTTATTAGACCGGTATAGAAAGTTTTGTTGCCTGTTTATAAATTCTATAAGAAATCTATGAGAAAATTATAATACAATTGCATTGACATGTAGATTACTTCAAAATGGATGCTTGAAGAATATTATGTTTTCTCTGGGTTGACTTATTATGATTTTGATTTTCTTACTTTCTACAACTGTAGTGCCTATGAAATTATCAAGCTGAAGGGGTATACCTCTTGGGCTATTGGACTGTCTGTGATGGATCTGGTAGGATCCATTTTGAAAAATCTTAGGAGAGTGCACCCAGTTTCCACCATGGTTAAGGTAGGCTTAAATTAAATCTTCATTTATCATTCTTAACTTTAATATTTATTGAGTCACTACTATATGTCAGGCAGTGTACAAGATGTTGAGGATATAATAGTGAATAAAAAATACAAAGACCTTGACCTCAGGTCAGGTCAAAAAAATACAGATATCTTGACCTAAGGAAGGGAATCCTGAAAGAGAACCAGGTTTGAAGATCATGTTTACAGTTTTGGACACAGTTTTGAGCCCTGGCCTATAAACAGTGTGAAGCCAACTCAAACTAGCTTATGCAAAAAGAAAATATATTGGCTTATGTAACTGAAATGCCAAGGAAGCCTGATTCTGGTACTCAGACGATATTATGAGAGCTGTCTTTTCTCTCCATTCTCTTGGCTCATCTTTTTCCTTCATTGGCTTCCAACTCATGCAGACTTTTTCCATGGGGCAACAAAGATGGCTCCCAGTAGCTGCAGGCTTAGATCCTATAATACCTCTGGCTGAGAACCACTGGTGTAGACTGAGGAAATTAAGACAAGTGTAATAGCTATTTTTAGGAATTTGGTTGTGAAAGTAAGGAAAATCAGGGCAAGAAGTTTGTTTGTTACACAGATAAGATGCTTATAGTAAAGATCAACTACCGAGGGAGAGGATGAAGACAGAAGTGGTAAGCAGAGGGGGATGGAGTCCAGAGCATAGTTGTAGGCATTACCCCTAAAAGGAGGAGGGGCAGGAGTTAACAGAGAATGTGTACTGATGCATGTAGATTTGTATATTTGACATTGGAAGCATCTGATGACTTGTCTATTTTTTTTTTTTTTTTTTGAGAAGGAGTCTCACGCTGCCACCCAGGCTGTGGAGTGCAGTTGTGCGATCTCGGCTCACTACAAGCTCCACCTCCCAGGTTCACGCCATTCTCCTGCCTCAGCCTCCCAAGTAGCTGGGACTATAGGTACCCACCACCACACCCGGCTAATTTTTTTTGTATTTTTAGTAGAGATGGGGTTTCACTGTGTTAGCCAGGATGGTCTCGATCTCCTGACCTCGTGATCCGCCTGCCTCAGCCTCCCAAATTGCTGGCATTACAGACGTGAGCCACCACAGCCTGCCGATTTCTCTATTTTTAGTGAAAGGAGGTAGTAAAAGGAGTAGGATAATGGGAGTGGGAGCAGAAGGTTTCATAAGCGAAAAAAGTCTAGAAACTGGAAAGGGAATTTTGGTTGGATTATTCTTATGCATATTGAAGTTAACAAGGATAATGGCAGAAATTGAGATAGACAGAGAAGACTGTGAGCCATGTGTCAGTCTGTGAATGAGATTGAATAACCAGGAGGTTAGTCATTACAAAGGGAAGAAGAGCTGAATTAGATGATCTTTAAAAAATAGGGAGAATATGTTTTGTTTTTATAAGAGCAGGGGATTAATGATTTGGAAGAACAGGGCAGATGCAGTGGCTCACGCCTGTAATCCCAGCATTTTGGGAGGCTGAGGCAGGTGGGTCATTTGATGTCAGGAGTTTGAGACCAGCTGGTCAACATGGTGAAACCCCGCCTCTACTAAAAATACAAAAATTAGCTGAGTATGGTGGTGCACGCCTGTAGTCCCAGCTACTTGGGTGGCTGAGACAAGAGAATCGCTTGAACCCAGGAGGCACAAGCTGCAGTGAGCCAAGATCATGTCACTGCACTCCAGCCTGGGCAACAGAATGGGACTCTGGTCTCAAAAACAAAAAAAAAAAACCAAAGATTTGGAAGAGGCAATGAAGAGTGCACAATGGATACCACACACCCCTTCTTTTCTGAGGCTGCAGAACCTATGGGAGAATAAGCAACTACCCCTCGAGGACTCTGGAGAAAGAGTCAAGGAAGTGTCAAATGAGTAATCAGTGAAGAAACTGAGTAATATTAATATTTAATAGCCTTTACCGAACAAGTCAATGGACATTATATTTTAATTTAATTTTAATATTTTGGGGAGGGATGAAGTCTCACTCTTGCCCAGGCTGGAGTGCAGTGGCGCAATCTCAGCTCACTGCAACCTCTGCCTCCTGGGTTCAAGTGATTCTCGTGCCTCAGCCTCCTAAGTAGCTGGGATTACAGGCATGCACCACCACACCTGGCTATTTTTTGTATTTTTAGTAGAGAAGGGGTTTTGTGCTGCTGCCAGGCTGGTCTTGAACTCGTGACCTGAAGCGATCCACCCACCTTGGCTTCCCAAAGCGCTGGAATTACAGGCATGAGCCATTGCGCCCTGCTGAGTTATATTTTATAGGGAACATTTAAACATTTGACATTACAAGCAGAGTCATTTGTATATTCTTATTTTTTCTTTCTTTCCCAGTTACTTCACTTTTACTACTTCACATTTTCACCAAATCAAGGTGTGCAGAGTTTATTTCACATTAATGTATTAATTGGATTTTTTTTTTTTGTCAAATAAATAGGGAATTCTCTTTAAACAATCTCTGTATTTCACAGCCGGTCCAAGAGCAAATGAGAACAAAATCTAATATATCCAGGGGAAATTATCACTAACCAGGCATAAAGCTTAAAGGGAAAAGGGTAGGCTGAGGAGGCTAGCAGCAGGTCACAGTTAGCACACAGGGCCAGGCTTGGTCCCAGGATTCAGGCAGGAGCCCTTGTTCCCAGCCCACCCAGCAGTCCTCAGATGGCATGATGGGTGGAAATGAATTCTCGAATTCCAGTCTGAGGTGCCTCTTCTAGAGAGAAGAGAGATGACAGGAGGTAAAGGGAAACAAATTCTGGAAATAACCAGTAGGGAAGCAGAGGGACTTCTTCCTCTGCCACCATCAGAGGCCTTGCCTCTGGTTACACCCATGGAAGCTCATGTTAAAGCTTCAAATGTCACAGAGTTGGCAACAGAATGATCAAGGATCGGAGAGGGAGCTGGAGACCAACCTGGGCAACATAACAAGACTCCATCTCTATAAAAAATGAAAAGAAAAATAGCCAGGCATGGTGGTGTGTACTACTTGGGAGGCTGAAGTGGGAGGATTGCTTAAGCCCAGGAGGTCCAGGCAACATTGAGCTATGACTGCACCACTGCACTCCAG
Source organism: Symphalangus syndactylus (assembly GCF_028878055.3). Taxonomy (NCBI): domain Eukaryota; kingdom Metazoa; phylum Chordata; class Mammalia; order Primates; family Hylobatidae; genus Symphalangus; species Symphalangus syndactylus. The sequence continues at coordinate 37,784,288 of NC_072428.2, read as the reverse complement.
CCTGGGTGACACAGCGAGACACTGTCTCCTAGAAAAAAAAAAAAAAAAAGAGGATAGGGAAGCGAATTTCAGTATGACTGTGGCTGGAGCCTGGCTGAATAGAATGTGGATTGACAGTCTGAAAAAGACAGTGGCTTTCCACAGCTAGGCAGATGCCAAAGTGGAAGGAATGTAAGTAGTTCCTGGCAGGGTACCCTCAGGGATGACACTTGGCTGATCTGATGGTGCTTATGAGGTTGAGTGTAAAGTGGCTACCAAAATGAGGGAGCTAGACTATGGTAGAGGAGGTAACCAGAGAATCCCCCTGTGGGGAGAAGTTACTAGAGCAAAACAGGAACAAGGGGCACACCTTGTGCGCCTGAGGAGAGTCCCAGAGATGGTGAGAGGGAAGCATGGCTGAATAGCGCCCGTGGGCTCTGTGGCATGGAAAGCTGTGAGGCACTGCTCCAGAGTCAAGGAGCCTCCCCTCTTCCTTCAACGCCATTCCTGGTAACTGTTTATAATCAGTCCTGGAGAAGAACAAGGCCTTCCCTTCTCCCACAACCCCAGACTCAGCCCCAAGGAGAGGGGTAAAGAGTGATGAGTGGTAGGAGGCAGGGAAGTGTGAGGGGTCTACTGGGTGTCTTTTTTTTTTTTTTTTTTTTGACTGTGTGTCTTTTAACATTTTTTTAATTTTAATTTTTTGGGGGTATATTGAGTTTTCCTATCTTCCAAGACCAGGGAGGGTAGTATGGAGGTGGTGGAGGCTGGTACATATGCATGTAGATGTTGTGTGAGTTGCCTAGGTTGTAATAGGCTCTGGCAGCTGCTTCTTGGCCTTGGCTGCAGGAATGGAGGGAATTTTGGGGCTTCTGATGGGAGGTTCCAGGGGCCCAGGATAGGGCAGTGCCATGGGGCTGCACCTGTTTTATGGCCCTATCCATGATGGGAGGTCCTAGATAGAACTCAGGTGGAGGTGGTGTATAGGAGTACAGAAGGGCAGGAGTGCATTCCATTGCAACTGGTGATGGGAGGCACAGGCCCCACCGGGCATGTAAGAGTATCTGTAGGCTCCACTGGGGGCTTACCTCTGGAGGCTTAAAATGCCACCCGTAGCACCCATTGTCCAAACTCAATGATGCTCCCTGCTGTAAAGGTATGAAGCAGAGCCTTCCCAGTCACCTCCTGCTTCACTGTTGCCTTGATGTAGTTTGGACTACACACAAGTTACTCGATCCTCGTAGTCCTCCATTTGATAAAATGGCATCATGAAAGACTGCATGACATCCTTTCCTGTGGACCAAAAGATGACCTGGTGAGGGATAAGGTAAATTGTACCTTTCTTGGTCCTTCTAAAGGCCTCTGGCATCTTCTTCATGTCATTGAATGTAAGTTCCACATGCTTATAAGGATGCTCTTGCTTGTGCTGATCATCACTCTGCCACCCTCTGAGCGATTCTTGTTGAATGCTTTAGTCTCTCCTGTCTACTCTTATTTTGATGCCCTTTTGCATAGCTGCTTTTCCATATCAGGTTATTTGAACAATATCTTATCTTGCCTTTCAGGGATTATATGGAATAAAAGAAGAACTCTTTCTCAGTATCCCTTGTGTCTTGGGGCGGAATGGTGTCTCAGATGTTGTGAAAATTAACTTGAATTCTGAGGAGGAGGCCCTTTTCAAGAAGAGTGCAGAAACACTTTGGAATACTCAAAAGGATCTAATATTTTAAATTAAAGCCTTCTAATGTTCCACTGTTTGGAGAACAGAAGATAGCAGGCTGTGTATTTTAAATTTTGAAAGTATTTTCATTTGATCTTTAAAAAATAAAAACAAATTGGAGACCTGTGACATAATTCTAGTCTGTCAAGATTAGAACGAGCAAATGGTAAAGAGATTTTCCTCTTTAAGGATACTTTATAGCTCTATTCTAATGATACCCAGTCTGTACAGGTGTAAGTTATACTTCTGAGGTATGTCACATATGTTAGAGTGCCTTCAGATGTAGTAGAATATGTATAATCACTATAATATAGAGCTTTGATTCTTTTCACAAACCAAGTCCTTTTTCTAGTATCACAATTTTATCTTGTGCTTTTGTCCATTAGAGTACCAGCATATTCACTTCATTACATTAGCGTCATATGTTTATGTATAATCATTATAAATGTGGCCGGGCACTGCAGCCTGGGCGACAGAGTGAGGTTCTGTCTCAAAAAAAAATCATTATAAATGCTTATTTTTAAGACCATATATATCAAAAAGAAATAAAAAAAACTGAGTGCAGTGGCTCATGGCTGTAGTCCCAGGGCTTTGGGAGGGTGAGGCAGGAGGATCACATGAGTCCAGGAGTTTGAGACCAGCCTTGGCAACATAGCAACACCCCATCTCTACAAAAATAAAGAAATTAGATGTGGTGGCCTGCATCTGTAGTCCAGCTACTTGGGAGACTGAGACCAGTAGATAACTTGAGCCCAGGAGTTCAAGGCTATGATTGTGCCACTGCACTCCAGCCTGGGCCACAGAGGAAGACTCAGACTCAAAAGAAGAAGAAGAACACAGAAGAAAAGCAGAAACAAGAAGAAGATACAGATGTAACTTTATGATGTAAAAAATTTAAATAAGATTGTATTCAACTCTGTAAGTATTATACCAGTCATATAAACTCAAATAGTTGATTTGGTGTCTCAATTGAAATATCACCTGGGGAGCTTATACCATCCTCAGTTATTTGTGCAGCAGACTATTACTATGCTTGCTATGGTCTAGTTATGAAATCAGTATGACATTATCTCTGCCCTCAAGTATCCACAGTGAGTATTTAGGGTACCTCAACGAATTGATTTTTGACTAATTTTTTTTTTCCTTTTTGAGACGGAGTCTCACTCTGTCACCTAGGCTAGAGTGCAGTGACATGATCTCTGCCCACTACAACCTCCACCTCCTGGGTTCAAGTGATTCTTCTGCCTCAGCCTCCCAAGTAGCTGGGATTACAGGCACCCGCCACCACGCCTGGCTAATTTTTGTATTTTTAGTAGAGACGGGGTTTCACCATGTTGGCCAGGCTGGTCTTGAACTCCTGACCTCAAGTGAGCTGCCCACCTCAGCCTCCTAAAGTACTGGGATTACAGGTGTGAGCAACTGCGCCTGGCTGATTGTTGACTAATGTTTGATAATAGTCATTAATAGCTCCCTGTTGGTGTCTAAAGGTGAAAATGCTTCTACTGATTTATATAGTATATACATACATATGAAGTATTTCCTTGATTCCACAAGAAATTTAAGGCAGCTATAGGAACTATACAATAAAACAAAAACTAAGAAATCAGTATCAAGGTAATTTACAATTTTTTTTCTTTTTTTAGACAAGGTCTTGTTCTGTCACCCAGGCTGGAGCTGGAGTGCAGCAGGTAATTGTGGCTCGCTGCAGCCTCGAACTCCTGGGCTCATCAGATCCTCCCACCCCAGCCTCCTGAGTAGCTGAGACTACAGGCACATGCCACCACACCCTGCAGATTTTTGTATTTTTTGGAGACAGGGTTTCACCATGTTGCCCAGGCTGGTCTTCAACTCCTGGGCTCAAGCAGTCCTCCTGCCTCGGCCCCCCAAAGTGCTGGGATTATAGGCATGAGCCACCACTCCTGGTCAATTTACAAATTAAGACTAGAACTGGACCAATGGGAAAGATCAGAAGGTAGATATGCAGCCCCTGAGGACTGGCATGACTAGCGAAGGCTGACTCATTTGGTCAGAGAGTCATGGCTTACCCTCATAATCTGTTATTCTTGCTCTCTTGATAGCTTTCATTCTGGTCATCTACTCCTGATCATGATTAGTGTCCCATTATTTTATTATTTCCCCTTTTTCTTCAGCATCTTCCCTTGAATGTATACAGTTATTATCAGTTGAGTTAGGATGAGGGCAAGGGGAGTCTTCTGTGGGTTTTGGCTTTTTTAAAAGCTTGTTTGTACATCAAAACTTCATTTTAGGAAATTCTTGTAGAGATTAAAAGGCTGAAAAATTGATACAGTTTCTACAGGGAACATTCTAGTAAGTAAAACTGCTCTACATGTCCCCAAGTGGCTGAAAATTGGTTCTGGGTAGGGGGGAGGGAGGAAAAGGTAAAAAAAAAAAAATCTTAGATATTACAAGCGTTTGGTTCTCCAAAGCTCAACCTTGCCTGACAAATATACATATATATATGTGTATATATATATATATATATTTTTTTTTTTTTTTAAGAGATGGAGTCTTGCTCTGTCACCCAGGCTGCAGTGCGGTGGCGCAAGCTCCGCTCACTGCAACCTCCACCTCCCAGGTTCAAGCAATTCTCCTGCCTCAGCCTCTCGAGTAGCTGGGACTACAGGTGCCTGCTACCACGCCCGGCTAATTTTTGTTTGTTTGTTTGTTTGTTTTTGAGACGGAGTCTCGTTCTGTCGCCCAGGCTGGAGTGCAGTGGCAAGGAAGCCAGTCGGAGTTCCAAAGCTGAAGAACTAGGAGTCCAATGTTTGAGGGCAGGAAGCATCCAGCACAGGAGAAAGATGAAGCCTGGAAGACTTAGCTAGTCTAGTCCCTCCACGTTCCCTGCCTGCTGTTATCCTAGACGTGCTGGCAGCTGACTAGATGGTGCTCACCCGGATAGAGGGTGGGTTTGCCTCTTCCAGCCCACTGACTCAAATGATAATTTCCTGTGGCAACACCCTCACAGACACACCCAGGTTCAACACTTTGCATCCTTCAATCCAATCAAGTTGACACTCAATATTAACCATCAAAATTACGTATTATGATTCACAAATGAGAAAACAATTAGTTAAAATGTGGTGGGAGAAGTAGAAACCTTGGTTTATTCCAGACTGATTTTCAATTCTACATTTTTATTTTTATTTTTTATTTTTGAGACGGAGTCTCACTCTGTCAACCAGGCTGGAGTGCAGTGGCATGATCTCGGCTCACCAAAACCTCCACCTCCCTGGTTCAAACGATTCTCCTGCCCCAGCCTCCCGAGTAGCTGGGATTACAGGTGCGTGCCACCACACCCGGCTAATTTTTAATAGAGATGGGGTTTCGCCATGTTTGCCAGGCTGGTCTCGAACTCCTGACCTCAGGTAATCTACCCGCCTTGGCCTCCCAAAGTGTGGATTCTACATTTATCTACTTAATAATGAATTGAGCTTTCCCTTCATCTTGTAAAAATGGTTATAAATTGGCACTGCACTCATCAAATTCTTCAGGTTTCATATCTTATTTCAAAATTCCTTTTGCATACAGTTTTGTTGTTGTTGTTCTGAGACAGGGTCTCTGTCACCCAGGCTGGAGTGCAGTGGCACAATCTCGGCTTACTGCAACCTCTGCCTCCCAGGTTCACAAACAATTCTTGTGCTTCAGCCTCCCAAGTAGCTGGGATTACAGGCGTGCACCACCACGTCCAGCTAATTTTTGTATTTTTAGTAGAAACGTGGTTTCACCATGCTAGCCAGGCTGGTGTTGAACCCCTGACCTCAGGTGATCCGCCCGCCTTGGCCTCCCAGAGTGCTGGGATTACAGGCATGAGCCACCACGCTCGGCCCAGAGTTTTAAAATTTTACTTTTTCTACTTTAGCTCACATTTGAGGTGGTAAAAGTTAATCTTGAGGTCCCTTTCTCCTACAGGGCTGGGGAAAAATTTCCAAGTGAGAGTCAAAAAGTCCTTTTCAGATACTTCCAGACAAGTTTTGGTTAGAAATAAAATTACTTGGGCTCTCTGGTGGATGGGTTCCAGGCAAACAACTTCGCCCGACAGCAGAGGCCCTGCACTGCGTTGTGCCTGCCGCACCTCGTGCGCCTTCTGCAGCCGGCCAACCACCAACACCGCAGCGCGCCCACCCGCACGCGGGGGCGGGGCGGGCAGGCAGAGGCGCAGGCGCAGTGCCTCACAGCCCGCTTCCGGCCTCACACCTGCCAAGCATCACACCTGCCAAGCATCACACCTGCGATGCCTGCACGAGCTGGGTGCGGTCCGCGCATCTGCAGTAAGGGGATGACCCGGCGTCTGTTAGTCGGCGGTTCATCTCCTTCGTGACTCGACGAGCTTAACGCCACTTTCCTCCATTCTCTTTCTTCACCTCTTGAGTGAGTGGCCATGAGCTGGGCTGCAAGAGTCCTGGGGAGCAGCCAGAGAGCGGGCGCCGCGGGAGCGAATTGTTTTTGCCCAAGGATGGTTCTGTGTCTCCGCCTGGCGGCGTGTGACCTGCTCGGGCGCGGGTGGCCCTTCACCCCTGTGAGTGTGGCCAGAAGTACCTCTCACCTGGACCTGCGGACCCCGGGCGCAGTCCTGGAGCTGAGAACTGGAGGTTGGGGGAAAAGTAGGGTGAAGGGGAGAGAAAAGGGGGTCAGCTGCGGGACGGAGTGCCGTCCCAGCTGTAGTTTCATGTTTGCTGGAGCAACCCCTGTTCCTTTTCTCTCTCTCTTAGTTCCTCTTAACTGTACTCACGCTTCCTTCTCCTTCCCCTGGTCCGCTTCATGGATGCTGAGCTGCCTGGCCAGAACTTACCCAGCTTCTTTGCTGGTCAGATTTGTCAGTCTTTTGTGTGTCTGCAGCACCTCCTTCCACACATGGGCCCAGGAGTTCTCTATACGCGCTTTCACCTCAGGTCTTGGAATTCCAAGCCATTTCTAATTCCAGGTCTTGGAAATGGCTGTGCAATTTGTCTTCACTGTTAGGTTTCCAAGATGGCAACTGTCAAGGGTGAACTTATTAAGAATTTCGCGGAAGAGGAGGCCATTCATCACAATAAGATCTCCATTGTAGGAACTGGATCGGTTGGTGTGGCTTGTGCTATCAGCATCTTATTAAAAGTAAGTTGTGTGCTCTGCATCACACGGTTCACCTCCGCTGGAGGCGAGGCCACAGCGTATGGTTGTGCAGGTTGTGTCCAGTTCAAGGTGGTGAGTGGGGATCCAGTACGAGGGGCATCAGAGGAAAAGGTGCCCTTTTTTTAGTTGTTCCACCCAGAGGGCGCTCCTTTTTAAAAATTGTGTGATGATATCATGTGGGTTAGAAGCATCTCTGTGAAAGTATGTTGACATTTCACTTTCACATAATGACAATATGAGGTACCCCTTTTCTTGATTTGGAAACTCAGCTCAAAAAACAAACTGGAGAAACAGGCGGCAGAAAAGAGTATACAAGCGTGTCAGCGATGGTAGGCAGCCTACGAGTACCAAATACAATAATCTTTTTTCATTTAAATATCTCTCTCCCATTTTCTAGTCTATATATCTTTATTTCCCTTCGTTCCTTATTCATGTTAGGTTAGTTTTAGTGTTTAGCTGTTCTTAGTATTGATACAGCTGATAAAGTTTTATGGCTATAGACAGAGACCAAAAAAGTTTCTGACCCCTTTCTAAGAATATTACCCTGATATGAACTTTATTACCATAAAGTTTTAATAAATCATAAGATACTTTGAGCTATACTTTTATTAATGAAATATCTGTAAAATGTTTTAAGCCATCTTTTATATAACCTTTAATCCTGGCATGATTCATTGGATTTAAAGGATTGCCTCTGGTTTTCATATCTAGATGACATAGTGACCTTATGGCACTAAGGATAGCAGCCGCAGCCAACTGCTGCTCCTGCCAGCCATACAAATTCCCCATGATTCATTTTGTCCTACCTATTGTAATGCCTTTATCAGCAGTGTCCTCATTGCTAATGAAGAATACACACACGTGAAAACCAACACATCTGTGACTCATTGATTGTTTGATGGGGCCTCCACGTATTGCCCAGGCTGCTCTCAAACTCCTGGCCTCAAGCAGGAGGTCTCGGCTTCCTAAAGTGCTGAGATAACAGATGTGAGCCACCTGCCTTAGCCCAACACATTTTTTTTTAACATCAGTAATAATGATAACAATATGTTTATATGCATTATCCAATATTACAACCCTGAAAAGTAAATATTAGACCTACTTTTTAGAGGAGAAAAAAGGAATAGACTATCTCTAATTGCATGAATAGATAAGTATACAGGTTATATATATAGAAAAGCTTGAAATAAAAGATTTATTTATCACCTCTGCTTTGAAGGGCCATTCGGGGAGGGACTGAGCCATATCCCTGGAACTCCTACCTCTGGCAGCTGCTACTTGGCTTTGGTTGCAGGAGTGGAGGGAATTTTGGGGCTTCTGATGGGAGGTTCCAAGGCCCAGGATAGGGCAGTGCCATGGGGCTGCACCTGTTTCATGGCCCTATCCATGATGGGAGGTCCTAGACAGATCTCAGGTGGAGGTGGTGGATAGGAGTACAGAAGGGCAGGAGTGCATTCCATTGCAACTGGTGATGGGAGGCACAGGCCTCACTGGGCATGTAAGAGTATCTGTAGGCTCCACTGGGGGCTTACCTCTGGAGGCTTAAAATGCCACCCGTAGCACCCATTGTCCAAACTCAGTGATGCTCCTTGCTGTAAAGGTATGAAGCAGAGCCTTCCCAGTCACCTCCTGCTTCTAGAACTTGAATTCTAGTATGTTGCTAACTATGGCATTTGTATATCTTAGGAAATAGGGTACACAATCCCCCTGTAAAGCCTCAGGTTAAGGCTCACTTTAATCTTTCCCTGTCCTGGCCCTAGACACTGCAACTTCTGTCATTCAAGGAGGTGGTGATAGCCTAAAAACTCTTTGCTGATGAGGAATTCTCAATATGAATTGTTCAGGAATTTATTGTCAGGAATTTATGGTACGGACTTAGTAGAGAAAGAGTAATGTCTTTAAAAATTACTGAGTTTTACCATAATACATAAACTTTAATTAGTGTAATGCGAGATCCACTTTGTTTCTTTTAGTGTTGTATCCCGAATCTAGAACAGTGCCTCCTGCAATTGACATAGTAGTTGGATGAAAGAATTGCTAAAAGATGCCCATTAAAATGGAAAATGCACTGGATTGTGAATACAAAGATGGGATATTCTGTTTACTTTCATTTTTATAAATAAGGAAAGAGAGTCCAGAGAGATTGTTAGGATATATTTTTATAGACTTTATTTTTTGGAATAGTTTTAGATTTACAGAAAAATTGAAAGGATAACAGTTTATACCCCACATTATACCTTAGTATGGTGTGATGGTTAATATTGAGTGTCAACTTGATTGGATTGAAGGATGCAGGGTATTGTTCCTGGGTGTGTCTGTGAGGGTGTTGCTAAAGGAGATTAATATTTGAGTCCGAAGACTGAGAGAGGCAAACCCACCCTCAGTCTAGGTGAGCACCATCTAATCAGCTGCCAGCACATCTAGGATAAAAGCAGGCAGAGGAATGTGGAAGGACTAGACTGGCTAAGTCTTCCAGTCTTCATCTTTCTTTCGTGCTGGTTGCTTCCTGCCCTCAAACATCAGACTCCAAGTTCTTCAGCTTTTGAACTCTGAGACCTACACCAGTGGTTTGCCGGGGGCTCTCGGGCCTTTGGCTACAGATTGAAGGCTGCACTGTTGGTTTCCCTACTTTTGAGGTTTTGGGACTCGGACTGGCTTCCTTGCTCCTCGGCTTGCAAATGGCCTGTTGTGGGACTTCACATTGTTATCATGTGGGTCAATACTCCTTAGTAAACTCCCTTTCATATCGACATCTATCCTGCTAGTCCTGTCCCTCTAGAGAACTCTAATACATATTGTATACCTTAGTGTGGTACATTTGTCACAATGAAAGAATGGATATTGACATATCACCTTTAACTAAAGTCCACACTTTACTCAGATTTCTTTAGTTTTTACTTATGTCCTTTTCCTGTTCCATGATCCCATCCAGGATGATACCACATGACATTTAGTCACTGTATCTGCTTGGGCTCCTCTAGGCTATAACAGTTTCTTTAGATTTTTCTTGTTTTTGATGACTGAGCATTTCGAGGAGTACTAGTCAGGTATTTTGTAGAACACTTTTCTGTTGGAATTTGGTGGGTTTTTTTTAACGGCGAGACCGAGGTTTTGGGTTTTGGGGAGGAAGACATAGGAATAAAGTGCCACTTTTCATCACATCATATCCAGCCTACATACTGTCATGATTTATCAGTGTTGATGTTGACCTCAGTTACCTGGCTGAGACTGTGTTTATCAGGTTTCTCTTCCGTAAAGTTACTATTTTCCCCCTTTCCATACTGGTCTCTTTGGAAGAAAGTCCCTATATGCAGCCCACGCTTATGGGGTGGAGAATTATTTATTTTTATTTTTATTTTATTTTTTGAGACGGAGTCTCGCTCTGTCGCCCAGGCTGGAGTGCAGTGGCACAATCTCGGCTCACTGCAAGCTCCGCCTCCCGGGTTCACGCCATTCTCCTGCCTCAGCCTCTCTGAGTAGCTGGGACTACAGGCGCCCGCCACCACGCCCAGCTAATTTTTTTGTATTTTTAATAGAGATGGGGTTTCACCGTGGTCTCGATCTGCTGACCTCGTGATCCGCCCGCCTCGGCCTCCCAAAGTGCTGGGATTACAAGCGTGAGCCACCGCGCCCGGCCAAGAGTTATTTTAATTCTTCTGCATGGGAGATTTATTCTTCCTCCCCTATTTATTAATTAATTCAATCATTTGTTAATATCAGTATGCACTCATGGATCTTATTTTATACTTTGGGTTATAATCTAATACTTCCTTTTGAATTTGTTCCAGCTAGGGCCATTGGTCATTCTTTAAGCTGCCTGCTGTGTCCCTTTGACATACTACATCAATATAGGGTTTTGTTAGGTTTTGAACCCTTCCTTATTCTTTGTCATTTTAAGAGGTTTCAGGTTCTTCATCTTATATATTTTCTGCACCACTCCTAGAATCAGCCTTTTTTCTCCAAGGAACGTTGGTTCCTTTTATTGGATAATGGTATTAGAAACCAAGATCTGGGGCTATTTATGTTTCTTGCTCCTGGGGTTATGATACATTTTCAAAACTGCCTTTCAAAGATAACTTTATCAATACTGTGTAATACTGTTCCATATGACTCCAATCTCTGAATAATTGGGTGTCCAAAAAGCTTTGGCATTTCATTAAGCAACAACCTGTTCCTTGTAATGCAGCTTAGACTTCTAGGTTGATCAGTTGTACAGTCTAGTTTAAAATGTAAAGGGCTTGGCTTTGAATTTCCAGTAATTCAAATAGAGTAAAAAGATCCAGGCTGGATCCAGGCAGTGGCTCATGCCTGTAATCCTGCACTTTGGGAGGCCAAGGCAGGAGTGTCACTTGAGCCTAGGAGTTTGAGACCAGCCTAGGCAACAAAGCAAGACCCTGTCTCTAAAATATAAATAAATGAATAAAAATTAAAAATTAACTAGGTGGCCGGGCACGGTGGCTCACGCCTGTAATCCCAGCACTTTGGGAGGCCAAGGTGGGTGGATCACCTGAGGTCGGGAGTTTGAGACCAGCCTGGCTAACATGGTGAAACCCCATCTCTACTAAAAATATAAAAAATTAGCTGGGCACAGTGGCATGCATCTGTAATCCCAGCTACTTGGGAGGCTAAGGCAAGAGAATCGCTTGAACCTGGGAGGCAGAAGTTGCAGTCAGCCAAGATCGCACCATTGCACTCCAGCCTGGGCAACAAAAGCAAAACTCCGTCTCAAAAAAAAAAAAAAAAAAAAATGCCAGGTGCGGTGGTACATGCTAGTAGTACTAGCTACTTGGGAGGCTGAGGCAGGAAGCTTGCTTGAGACCAAGAGATTAATGCTGCAGTGAGCCATGAATGTGCCACCGTACTCCAGCTTGGGTGACAAAGTGAGACCCTGTCTCAAAAAAAGAAAAAAGGTAAAAAGCTCTAACAATGTGAATTGGATATGTGCTTAAATTATGGATGCTTGGTTATTTCTTTTCTTTTTTTTCTGAGAGGGAGTCTCACTCTGTTGCACAGGCTGGAGTGCAATGGCCAATCTGATCTCGGCTCATGGCAACCTCTGCCTCCCGGGTTCAAGTGATTCTCCTGCCTCAGCCTCCCAAGTAGCTGGGATTACAGGCATGTGCCCCCATGCCCAGCTAAGTTTTGTATTTTTAGTAGAGACAGGATTTCACGATGTTGGCCAGGCTGGTCTGGAACTCCTGACCCCAGGTGATCCGCCCACCTTGGTCTCCCAAAGTGCTGGGATTACATGCGTGAGCCACTGGGCCCGGCCTTGGTCATTTACTTCTTTTTTTTTTTTTTTTTTTGAGACGGTATCTCGCTCTGTCGCCCAGGCTGGAGTGCAGTGGCGCCATCATGGCTCACTTCAACCTCTGCCTCCTGGGTTCAAGCGATTCTTCTGCCTCAGCTTCCTGAGTAGCTGGGACTACAGGTGCATGCCACCACGCCTGGCTAATTTTTGTATTTTTAGTAGAGACAGGGTTTCACCATATTGGCCAGGTTGGTCTCGAACTCCTGAGCTCGTGATCCACCCACCTTGGCCTCCCAAAGTGCTGGGATTATAGGCGTGAGCCACCATGTCCCGCCTTGATCGTTTACTTCTAAGCACTAACACAAAGGTGTTATTTTTCCTCCAAGGAAAAATTTATTATGTAATAAAGATAAAAAATATGTAGTTAAAAGGTAATACATTTACAAAGTTTGAAAGTAAGGCCGGGTGCAGTGGCTCAAGCCTGTAATCCCAGCACTTTGGGAAGCTGTGGCAGGCAAATCATGGGGTTAGGAGTTTGAGACCAGCCTGGCCAACATGGTGAAACCCATCTCTACTAAAAACACACAAAAAATTAGCCGGGCATGGTGGCAGACACCTATAATTCCAGCTACTCGGGAGGCTGAGGCAGGAGAATCGCTTGAACCCGGGAAGGTGGAGGTTGCAGTGAGCCGAGATAGTGCCACTGCACTGCAGCCTGGGCAACGAGCGAGACTGTCTCAAAAAAAACCCAAATAAACAAAACAAAAAAACACTAGGCTGGGCATGGGCTCATGCTTGTAACTTTGGTAGGCTGAGGCAGGCGGATCACTTGAGTCCTGGACTTTGAGATCAGCCCGGGCAACATGGTGAAACCCCATCTCTACAAAAAATACAAAAATTAGCCAGATGTGGTGGCAGGCGCCTGTTGTCCCAGCTACCCAGAAGGCTGAGGTGGGAGGATCATCTGAGCCTGAGACAGTTGAGGCTGCAATGAGTCATGATCATGCTACTGTACTCCTGCCTGAGGGACAGAGCAAGCCCCTGTCTCAGAAACAAAAAGTAGAAGTAAAATTCAGATACATACAAGGCCAGGCGCGGATTAATGCTCATGCCTGTAATCCCAGCACTTTGAGAGACCAGGGCGGGTGGATCACTTGAAGTCAGGAGTTTGAGACCAGCCTGGCCAACATGGTGAAACCCTGTCTCTACTAAAAATACAAAAAAATTGGCCGGGTGCGGTGTCTCATGCCTGTAATCCCAGCACTTTGGGAGGCAGAGGCGGGCAGATCACTAGGTCAGGAGATCAAGATCATCCTGGCTAACACAGTGAAACCCCGTCTCTACTAAAAATACAAAAAGTTAGCTGGGTGTGGTGGCGGGCACTTGTAGTCCCAGCTACTTGGGAGGCTGAGGCAGGAAAATGGCGTGAACCTGGGAGGCAGAGTTTGCAGTGAGCCAAGATCACGCCACTACACTCCAGCCTGGGCAACAGAGCAAGACTCTCTCTCTCAAAAAAAAAAAAAAAACCCAAACCCAAAAATTAGCTGGGCATGGTGGTGCATGCCTGTAATCCCAGCTACTCAGGAGGCTGAGGCAGGAGAATCACTAGAACCCAGGAAGCGGAGGTTGTAGTGAGCTGAGATTGCACCACTGCACTCCAGCCTGGGTAACAGAGCAAGAGACTCCACCTCAAAAAAATAAAAAAAATACATGGAGAAGTCATACTAGTTTCCATCCAACCTTTCCTTAGCATCCACTTTAGGCAACTATTTGAATCAGTTTCTTGAATTTCTAGTGCTTTTTTTTTTTTTCAAATAGAACTATATTTTCTCTCTTACGTATAAAGTAGCGTCATAGAAATTATAGTATGAATTGGTTTCTGTAGGTAATAACTGTCTGATTATAGAACTAAAATATTTTTGAGTTGGAAGGAGCCTTATATTTTAATCCATTTGCTATGGTTTGAATGGTTGTCCCCTCTGGAACTCGTTTAAATTTAATCCTCAATGTGGCAGTATTGAGAGGTGGGCCTTTAAGAGTTGACTGGGTCATGAGGGCTCTGCCATGGATTAATCTATGGATGAATGGGTTATCAGGGGAGTGGGAATGGTAGCTTTATAAGAAGAGGAAGAGAGACCTGAATTTAGCAATTGCAGCCTCCTTGCCATGTGATGCCCTGTGCTGCCTTGGGACTCTGCAGAGTCTTCTCCAGCAAGAAAGCCCTCACCATATGGTGGCCCCTTGACCTTGGACTTCTCAGCCTCCATAACTGTAAGAAATAAATTCCTTTTCTTTATAAAGTACTCAGTTTCATGTATTCTGTTATAAGGAACAGAAAATGGACTAAGATACTATTTATTCAAAAAACTTTTATTGAGCTCCTCTGTGCCAGGTGGATGATAAGTAAGCACCAGATGGCTGGGGATGAATGACTTCCTAGTCTCAAGAAGCTCATGGTCTGGTGAGAAATTCCTTCAGCAGAAGCACTACTTTATCACTGTGCAGCCTCAGCTGAAATTGAAAATGGGGGTGTTCACTACTTTCAGAGATTGTTCTATTTACTACGCAGTTTCTGTTTTTGTTTTCCTCGTGATGAGCTGAAATGCTCCTCTTTGTAACTTGTATTTTTTCTGGTTTAGACTTTTATATCATGATGAAATGGTGAGATCATTTATTATGTTTCCTTTGATTTTGATAATTCACAAGCTAGACATAGATCACCAATATAAGAATTTTCTTTCATTCTCCAGTTAATCAAGAGATACACTCACACCCATTTGACTAATAATGTTTTTTAGGGTTTGAGTGATGAACTTGTCCTTGTGGATGTTGATGAAGGCAAACTGAAGGGTGAAACAATGGATCTTCAACATGGCAGCCCTTTTATGAAAATGCCAAATATTGTCTCCAGCAAAGGTTAATGTCATAGTTAAATAGTATAAATATTCTAATATACATGAACAAATATCTAAGAAAATCATCTTTATTTCTTTTAACCTCCCCAGTTTTTATAGATAAGGCTGGTTGCTCCCTACTCTGTACTCTCATAACGTGTTCAGATTCCTTAGGTTGTACTTTGCAAGGTTTCCCACAATACCAGACTGAGTTCCTTGTGAGCAGCAGTAACAGCAGTTATCATGACAGCTACAATGAACTGACTGCCTGTGTGTGTGACATTGACCCAAGCACTTTATATAATTTAATCCTGAGCACAACTCTGTTTTAGAGATGATGTACCTCTGAACTAAGGTTAATTAAAAGTGATAGGACCAGGCATGGTGGCTCACACCTGTAATCCCAGAACTTTGGGAGGCCAAGGCAGGTGGATCACCTGAGGTTGGGAGTTTGAGACCAGCCTGAGTAACATAGAGAAACCCGTCTCTATTAAAAATATAAAAATTAGCCGGGCGTGGTGGTGCATGCCTGTAACCCCAGCTACTCAGGAGGCTGAGGCAGGAGAATTGCTTGAACCCGGGAGGCGGAGGTTGTGGTGAGCCAAGATCGCGCCATTGCACTCCAGGCTGGGCAACAAGAGTGAAACTCTGTCTTAAAAAAAAAAAAAAAAAAGTGATGGAGTAGGGATTTGAACTCAGTTCTGTTTGATTCCAAAGCCTAAGCTCTTCACTACTGTACTTTATTCACTTGGCACCTGGGAGATAATTATTTGAACAAATGAATGAACCAACGATTCCCTATTCAAAGGTCTGTTCACACCACATCTATCTCTAAATGTTCTTGCCAGAGTAATCCATTATTTTGACCTCTTCATCTAAATAATACAGAAGGTATTTTAGGAAGTGAGTTTTTTTTTTTGAGACAGTGTCTTGCTATGTTGGCCCAGGCTGGACTTGGACTTCTGGGCTCAAGGGATCCTCTTGGTCTCAGCCTCCAAGTAACTGGGACTACAGGAGTGCACTACTGTACCCAACTTAGGAGGTTTTTGTTTTTGGAAACGGAGTCTCGCTCTGTCACCCAGGTTGGAGTGTCGTGGTGTGATCTTGGCTCACTGCGACCTCTGCCTCCATGTTCAAGTGATTCTCCTGCCTCAGTCTCCCTTGTAGCTGGGACTACAGGCACCCGCCACTGCGCCTGGCTAATTTTTGTATTTTTAGTAGGGATGGGGTTTTGCTATGTTGATCAGTCTGGCCTTGAACTCCTAACCTCAAGTGATTGACCCACCTCGGCCTCCCAAAGTGCTGGGATTACAGGGGTGAGCCACTGCGCATGACTTACATTTTTTATTATTATTATTAAAAAAAATTGTACAAGGGAAGCTTAGTGCTAATTTCCTGAAATTAAAAAACAGTCTGGGCATACAAGAAGATCGAAGGGAACCCACTCTTTGGTAAACACAGTGTGGTGATTGAAGTGAACAGGAAGTATACTTCAATGCCAGATGTTTTCTTTCATAATCGATTGTTTCTTCTAATCTTTCCTCAGATTACCTGGTCACTGCAAACTCCAATCTAGTGATTATCACAGCAGGTGCACGCCAGAAAAAAGGAGAAACACGCCTCGATTTAGTCCAGCGAAATGTGTCCATCTTTAAACTAATGATTCCCAATATTACCCAATACAGTCCTCACTGCAAACTGCTTATTGTTACTAATCCAGGTCAGCTTTGTTGTTTTAAATTTTCAACTTTTAGATTCGGGGGTACACTGTGTAGGTTCATTACATGGGTATACTGTGTGATGCTGACATTTGGGGTAGGATTGATCCTGCCACCCAGGTAGTGAGCGAAGTACCTAATAGTTTTTCAGCCCTTACTGCTCTCACTCCCTCCCTCTCTAGTAGTCTCCAGTGTCATTTGTTCCCATCTTTATGTCCGTGTGCACCCATATGTTTAGCTCCCACTTATAGTGAGAACATGTAGTATTTGGTTTTCTGTTCCTGCATTAATTAGCTTAGAATAATGGCCTCCAGCTGCATCCATGTTGCTGCAAAGGACATGATTTTGTTGTTTTATGGCTGCATAGGTCAGCTTTATTTTCACTGTTCAGTGAAGGAGTTTTTGGGGGTGGGTTTAGTAACTTTGAGGAGAAAAAGAATTTAATGAGTATTAAATCGTAAACCACCAATATAATTCCAGAATCTCTTTGTTAGTGTAATATGTACTTTGCACAGTTGTAATCAGTGTATATACTATAATGACTTTAAAAAAATACTAGTGTGAGGCCAGATGCAGTGGCTAACGCCTGTAATCCCAGCACTTTGGGAGCCCAAGGTGGGTGAAGCGCTTGAATCCAGGAGTTTGAGAACAGCCTGGGCAACATGACAGAACTCCATCTCTACAAAAAAAATACAAAAATTATCAGGGCATGGTGGAGCATGCCTGTAGTCCCAGCTACTCGGGAGGCTGAGGCGGGAGGATTGCTTCAGCCAGGGAGGTCAAGGCTGCAGTGAGCCATGATTGCACCACTGCACTCCAGCCTGGATGACAGAGTGAGACCCTGTCTCAAAAAAAAAAAAAAAAAAGTAGTGTGTATGGGAAGATAATATGCTTAATCATATGAGTTCAAGGTTTATATTCTAAAGCCTGAGGTTTGTCTTCCAAATTACTGTTTGAGAAGTGAAAGTAGGGCTATAGTTTACTGCCTGACTCCCCAAAATTGTACTAGACTCCTCACTGGTGCATTTACAAGGTGGCCAAACTGAAAATAGACTTTGGAGATAAAATGTGCAGGACTGCTGATAGATTATGTGTAGTCAGAGAAAGGGAGGAATAAAAAATAACTTCGAGATTTTTTCCTTTGAGTAACTGAAGGGATGGTAGTTTCATTTAACTGGGTTGGTAACTTTACCAATCGGGTGGGAGTCAGTGAGGGAAGGAGGCAGGGATGTTACATATAGAGGAGAAAAATCAAGATACCTGAAATGATACTCAAGAGGAAATGTCAAACAGCTACAGATTATGAGTCTGGAGCTTAGTAGTTTAGAAATATTCAAATTACTGTATTCTAAAATTATTTGGAATAGTTTTTCTCTGTGCAGACCAACACTGAGTGAGTGCATGATTATTCATTTTAATTTCAATGCTGAAGAACTATTTAACTTTTGTTTCACAGTTTTATAAAATATTCACATGGCTCCAACATCAATTCTAGAGAACAGGAATTTATTCAAAGTGGTCCAGCTTCTGTCCCTGTGCCCTTTGCCCTATAGCCTCCATCCCTTTATAGGTAACCATTTACATTTTTTGTGGTTTACAGCTTTTTGTTACTAGATACGTTTTTCTCCATCTTCTTTCATTTTTAATATATCATGAAGCTCACTCCATAGTAGTATTTATAAATATGTTGATTACTGTAGCTTTGTGGTAAGTTTTGAAATCAGGATGTGTTAAGTCTTCTGACTATTCTTTAAGATTATTTTGGGCCAGGCATGGTGGCTCACACCTGTAATCCCAGCACTTTGGGAGCTGAGCCAGGTGGATCACCTGAGGTCGGGAGTTCAAGACCAGTGTGGCCAACATGGCGAAATCCCGTCTTTACTAAAAATACAAAAATTAGCTGGGCATGGTGGTGCACACCTGTAATCCTAGCTACTTGGGAGGCTGAGGCAAGAGAATCGCTTGAACCCAGGAGGCAGAGGCTGCAGTGAGCTGAGATCACACCACTGCACTCCAGCCTGGGCAACAGGGCAAGACTGTGTCAAAAAAAAAAAAAAAAAAAAATATATATATATATTATTTTTTGCTTGTCTGGATCCTTAGCATTTCCATATGAATTTATGAATCAGCTTGTCAATTTCTGAAGTGAAACCAGCAAGGATTTTGATAGGGATTACTGCTGATTCATTTTGGTTCTTCTGTATTTAATAAGTTGTTTTTCTCTTGCTGTTTCCAGTATTTTCTCTTTGGCTTTTAACAGTTTGACTATGATGTGTCAAAGTGTGAATGTCTTTCAGTTTATACCACTTGGAATTCATTGAGCAGCTTGGATGTATAGGTTTTTTTCTTTTTTTAAGATGGAGTCTTGCTCTGTGGCCCAGAATGGAGTGCAGTGGCATGATCTTGGCTCAATGCAACCTCCGTCTCCTGGGTTCAAGTGATTCTCGTGCCTCAGCCTCCTGAGTAGCTCGGATTCTGGGCACCCACCACCACTCCTGGCTAACTTTTTGTATTTTTAGTAGAGATGGGGTTTCTCCATGTTGGCCAGGCTGGTCTCGAACTCCTGACCCGAACTGATCTGCCCACCTCAGCCTCCCAAAGTGCTGGGATTACAGGCATGAGCCACTGTACCCAGCTTGGATGTATAATGTTTTTCTGTTTGGGAAGTTTCAGCTGTTACTTCTTTGAATAATTTTCTGCTCCTCTCCCCTCCTTCTGGTCCTACCATACATGCACATATATGTTGGTGTGTTTAACGGTGTCCCACAAGTTTAAGGCTCTGTTTTTTCTTTTTTAAAATAGTTCACAGATTATCAAAAGTTCCTTTTGTATGGCATTGAGATTTATTTATATATTTAACTACATGCATATCTTTAGCTTTCACAGAAATTTTGCTTCATACAGGCTATTGGTATAAGCATTTCCTCTTTTCAAGAGTTTGATTCTTTAAAAAAAATACCAAATCCAAAATTCAGAAATGGTAGTCCGGCGCTACAAGGAAGCACACTGAAAATAGCAAGCTGATGATACATTATCACACTGTATAATAGTATTTTATATTTTCTTACACATTTTCCAGTAAGTTTTTTCACATCCTGAAATCTCACGGTGTCATTTTTGAAAGGAGAGCTGTGGAGAGATTCTGATATGACTCAGAGTTGTGAAGGCACCTGGTGGAGCTCCTTCATTAATTTCTCTAACCATTCAGGGCACTGAAGTCTGTGGGGACAGTAAGTTCACATTTACTGTTTGTGTTAAATGAATCCCCAACGTACTTTGTTTTAATTTGCACTAAAACGCCTCCACCCTCAAAGTACCGCGTCATTAAGGTTATATGATAACAAATTAGGAAACACAAATTAAGCATCACTTGCTTGGCAACATTAACTGCCCCACCACACTCCCACTGCAGATTTTAGAAGTGTACATTAGCAAAAGATGCTTCCCTATGCATTATGGCAGAAGTCTATTAAAGAATATTTAATTTATTGACTAATATTTCTAATAAGCCATTCAGAGGATACTTTTTCTATGTTTTATATACTGGCTGTCTGCCATTAAAAGCAGTAAAAATAAGGAAAAATAATCATAAAAAATGTCAATCTCAAATGATTTAACAGCTTAGTTCTGTATTTGCTTGACAGTGTATGCAGTTATAGTACACACTATCAAATATATCTTCCATATCTATTTAGATTCTGATACTAGAACCATGTGAAGAAAGTCTTCTCCATTATTTTAGTGAGTCTGTTAAAATGGTTCACTAAGAACTATCTTCAAAATTTCAGGTGCTTCAAAAGTTAAGAGAAACAATTAACTTCATTACTCTTATAAAAAAAAAAAAAACCTGACAACTTTAAATTAGTATTAAACTACCAAAAACTGATACCACTCAGGAAAGATTCCACCCCCCCACCCCCCCCCACCCCCCGGCCGAATGATAATATTTATTTATTTTTTTGAGACAGAGTCTCTCTCTGTCGCCCAGGCTGGAGTGCAGTGGTGCAATCTCGGCTCACTGCATTCTCTGCCTCCCAGCTTCAAGCAATTCTCATGCCTCAGCTTCCCAAGTAGCTGGGATTACAGGCAAGTGCCACCATGCCCAGCTAATTTTTGTATTTTTAGTACAGATGGGGTTTTACCATGTTAGGCTGGTCTTGAACTCCGGCATCAAGTGAGCCGCCTGCCTTGGCCTCCCAAAGTGCTGGGATTACAGGCGTGAGCCACCGTGTGGCACTGAATGATAATATTTAGCTAAAATTTTAGTGAAAGGCAATTCTGAGAGCAATCTGGATAGAGAGGGGTTTCTCAGGTGTAGGTACTAATTCCCATGCAAGACTGCCTTCAGATGCAGCTCCCATGTCTCCATAGTCCTCAAGGCCTGGTTTTAGTGGTTCTGTAGTAGAGGAAAGGCTTCACATGTGTAGTATGTATAGGTAGCATCACTACAAAATGGAGTGCAAGTTCAAATCAGAGTTTTAAGGTCAGGAAAAGTAAGTATCATTGAAATGAATCACCAGAGACACTTTTAGAAGTTCTTAAGTTCCTTTAGAAATCTCCCTTTCAAGGATGTGCCAATTTTTATTGTGGCAAATCATGGATAAAAACTAAATGTATTAATAGTTACGATGGTTGTGGTGCTATTTTTTAAACATTACTAACTTTATAGCAATACTCACGTTTACCTATTTACCTAGCACACTTTTTTTTTTTTTTTTTTTGAGATGGAGTCTTGGTCTGTTGCCCAGGCTGGAGTGCAGTGGCGTGATCTCGGCTCACTGCCACCTCTACCTCCTGGGTTCAAGCAATTCTCCTGCCTCAGCCTCCCAAGTAGCTGGAATTACAGGCGTGCACTACCACGCCCGGCTAATTTTTGTATTTTTAGTAGAGACAGGGTTTCACCACGATGGCCAGTCTAGTCTCAAACTCCTAACCCCAAGAGATCTGCTCGCCTCAGCCTCCCAAAGTGCTGGGATTATAGGCGTGAGCCACAGCACCTGGCCACATTTCAACAGTGTTTTGTTTTCAGTAACTGACCTACTGCAGTCTATTTTCAGACTTTTATGTTTTAGTTTATATATGATATTTTATGCTGATATGAATGTGAAATTTTAAAAATTAAAACAAGCAATTAGTAAGGGTTCCTTATTTATGTTAAATATTAATTTATCTTACCTAAGTGCATGATAATTTTGTCCATGTAGTGGTAGAAATGTAAAATTGTAAATTTTAGAAGTTTTTTTTTTTTTTTTTTGAGAGAGGGTTTTGCTCTGTCGCTCAGGCTAGAGTGCAGTGGCGCAAACTTGGCTCACTGCAACCTACGCCTCCTGGGTTCAAGTGATTCTCGTGCCTCAGCTTCCGAAGTAGTCCCAAGTAGCTGGGATTGCAGGCGCACACCATCATGCCCAGCTAATTCTTGTATTTTCAGTAGAGCCAGAGTTTCGCCATGTTGCCCAGGCTGGTCTTGAACTCCTGGCCTCAAGTGATCTACCCACCTTGACCTCCCGAAGTGCTGGGATTACAGACGTGAACCGCCACGCCTGCATACAGATCTTAGTTATAAAAACACACTGTTGACATTATTTTAAAATAGCATTTTAGTTTATTACTGTGGAAATGTGGAGCACAAGACATGACAAATACTAGGTATTAATTTCAAAACTGTTCAGAATGAGGCTGGGCGTGGTGGTTCACACCTGTAATCCCAGCACTTTGGGAGGCTGAGGCGGGAGGATTGCTTGAGCTCAGGAGTTCAAGACCAGCCTGAGCAAAATGGTGAAACCCTGTCTCTATAAAAAAAAAAATTTTTTTTCAAAAAGAACAAAAATCTACCCAGAATGGCTTATGAAGGTTTGTAATTGTTGATTTAAGAGTATTTAGGATTTTTTTTACAAATTAAAAAGTTCTAGTAACTACATGAACTAAATGACCAAATAGAAGTGGAAAATGGAAAATTTAGAGGGCAGTACGGTAAGGGAGGGGATGTAAAATAATACAGGAAGAGAATCTAAACAATTGAAGATCAAAGATTTAGGAAAAGTTTAACCTTTTCTTTAAATCTATAGTCATTTACCTAGAAAATGCGGTTGGGTACCCGGGGACACAGCTGAGTTACTTGCTCAGTTTTCAGTTTACCAATTAAAACAGGTCACATTCTCTGTTCCAGACCCAGGGCCTGGCAGAGGTCCCCCAATCCCCTTGCATTTCAGTGGCAGTTGACGAACCTCTTAAGGCCCAGCATGACTAACTGAGGTTTTTCACTTGATAGCTTTATGTATGAGGAAACTTGAAGACATTTCTACACATACTTCTCTCCATCTCAGGTATTAGAATGAATGCTTACCATTTAAAATAGTGGTATGATCAGACTGTTTCAGTATCACTTTTTACCATCAATGGGTATTAAACAGGGAACAGAAGCTCTAACTTTTACATTAATGGGAATACTACATGTTTAGAAAACACTGTTTCAGAGGACAAAAGACGTCATCTTCATATCTTTTTAAAGTGTCTAATTTCTACTATTTAAGTGAGTACTTAAATCTGCCATAAAAAATACGGATTTACAAAAAAGACAAATTAGAAATTATGTCCTTCACAGAGATCCACTATAGGATTGTCTTCATATATTTAGGATAGAATTTGATGCATTTATTAAAGTATGAGTTATTACATAAAGCTAAGTTAAAAGTTCAACCAAATGGAAAAGGTACCAACAAATGCCTAAAATACTATTCTAATCATCTAAAACAAGAACAAATAGATTTCTCAAATAAGAGTTGAATCAATATTTATTTTAGACACTTCATTTAGTTGAAAGCTGCTACTTTATTACTTAAAGACTGAGCCTATAAGAAAATAAAAGAGGTTTAATTCAAATAATATGAAAGTGAATTCTTTACCTTACCTGTTTTTCCCCAAATAATTTTGACTTCATTAATGGAAATTTTTGTGAATGGCTCTAAAAAACACCTATTTTGAAACTGCAGAAATAGGACAATCACTTTGTAGAATGATTTGTGAAATATTGTCCTACTACACTTAAAAAATAAACAACACATTTCCTCACGAGTATTTTCTTATTTTTGATATTGCAAATTCTATACATAGAACACCTCTTCATTGCCCTGCTGAAGCCCTCAGAATGTAGAGATGGTTCAAAAGTAATTTATACTGTTTTTACCCAGGCTTTGTAAACATGTATCAAAGAGATAGCAAGGTATTCAGTTTTAGTAGACAAAATAATTGCTCCTATAGTAGTTCCTCAAAGTCCCAGGCAAGTAGGCATTAGCAGAAGTTTTCTATTAGATAATTCTACCATCTCCAAATAAGGACTTTGGTCTGTTTATAAAAACTAATTGACAGATGAAAGAAGGTAGGTAGGTAGGTAGGTAGACAGACAGACAGACAGACAGACAGACACAGGCTTTTGCCTTGTTACCTATGCTGAAGTGCAGTGGCACAACCATAGCTCATTGTAACCTTGAACCCCTGGGCTCAAGTGATCCTGTCTCAGCCTCCCAAGTATCTGGGACTAAAGGTGCATGCCACCACACTTGACTACTTTTTAAATTTTTTGTAGAGATGAGGTCTTGTTATGTTGCCCAGGCTGGTCTCAAACTCCAAGTCTCAAGTGATCCTCCCACCTCAGCCTCCCTGTAAGATTGGGATTACAGGTATGAGCCACTGTGTCTGGCCTTGGTTTATTCTTGGTAGTTTTTTTCTCCCTTGTCCTATTGCATAACCTAGAAGACTCTCCAGTATAATGTTAAATAGAAACAGTGATAGTGGGTATCCTTGTCTTGTTTCTGACTTTAATGAAAAGGCTTCTAAGTTTTCTTCATAATGTATGTTTGCTTTGGATTTTGATAGATACCTTTTTGAGATAAAAAGCAGTTTCCTTCTGTTCCTAGATTTAGTTTTATTTTTTTAATCCCTGAATGAGTTTTCCTAGTTAAAATGATCATATATATCTTTAAATCTCATCTGGTATAATATGTTGACAGATTTTTTGATATTGAACCACCTTTGCATTTCTGGGGTGAAGCTTCTTCTTCAAGTATTTTTTCATTTTTTTTTTTTGAGACGGAGTCTTGCTCTGTCACCCAGGCTGGAGCGCAATGGTGCAATCTCGGCTCACTGCAAACTTCGCCTCCCGGGTTCAAGCAATTCTTTGCCTCAGCCTCCTGAGTAGCTGGGATTACAGGTGTCCACCACCACGCCTGGCTAATTTTTGTATTTTTAGTAGAGACGGGGTTTCACCGTGTTGGCCAGGCTGGTCTTAAACTCCTGACCTCATGATCCACCCGCCTCGGCCTCCCAAAGTGCTGGGATTACAGGCATGAGCCACCACGCCCGGCAATGACGTATGTTTCTTTGCTTTTTTTTTGAGACAGAGTCTCGCTGTTGCCAGGCTGGAGTGCAGTGGCGCGATCTCGGCTCGCTGCAACCTCTGCCTCCTGGGCTCAAGCAATTCTTCTGCCTCAGTCTCCCAAATAGCTGGGACCACAGGCATGCACCACCATGCCTGGCTAATTTTTGTATTTTTAATAGAGACGGGGTTTCAGCATGTTGGCCAGGATGGTCTCAATCTCTTGACCTCAGGCGATCCACCGGCTTCGGCCTCCCAAAGTAATGGGATTACAGGCGTGAGCCACCGCACCTGGCCTCTGATGCTATTTTAAAAAAATATGTTTTTTAGGCTGGGCATGGTCACTCATCTGTAACCCCAGCACTTTGAGAGGCTGGGGCAGGAGGATGCTTGAGGCCAGGAGTTAGACCAGACTGGACAGCATAGCAAGACCCTGTCTCTATTAAAAAAATAATTTTTTCCTACTATTCGATGCTCTTTGCTTCCTTTTATTTTACTGTTAAAATAAACGCTTGTCATTGATTTTTTAAAAATCTTTGTTTTAAAAATGCATTAAAGAATATAAATTAGGCCGGGTGTGGTGGCTCACGCCTGTAGTCCCAACACTTTGGGAGGCCAAGATAGGTGGATCACCTGAGGTCAGGAGTTTGAGAGTAGCCTGCTTCACATAGTGAAACCCCACCTCTACTAAAGATTACAGGTGTGAGCCACTGCGCCCATCCCTCTGTTCCCCTCTTAACTATGCTTTTTGTTGAAAATGGGTTATTCTCTAAGCAAAATTATTTGAAAGACTTGATAAGAGTATTTGTTTATTCATATTTCTCAGAATTTTCTGTGGAGTGAACATTGTGTTTCTGCATACCAAGCTATGCAAAGTATCACCAACCAGGCGTGGTGGCGGGTGCCTGTAATCCCAGCTACTTGGGAGGCTGAGGGAGAAGAATCACTTGAACCCGGGAGGCGGAGGTTGCAGTGAGCAGAGATCGTGCCACTCCACTCCAGCCTGGGCAACAAGAGTGAAACTTCATCTCAAAAAATATATATATATAAATTTACCACCATATACAATTTTATTTATTAACTTTGTTTCATGGTACTTTGTATTTTAGTTTTAAATATATTGTAATTCCTAGTCTTACTTCCTCTTTAACTCAGTGAGTCAATTAAGAGTGTATTTTTGGGGCCAGGGGCAGTGGCTAATGCCTGTAATCCCAGCACTTGGGAGGCCAAGGCGGGTGGATCATGAGGTCGAGGGATCGAGACCATCCTGGCCAAAACGATGAAACCCCGTCTCTACTAAAAATATAAAAATTAGCCAGGCGTGGCAGTGGGCACCTGTACAAGTCCCAGCTACTCGGGAGGCTGAGGCAGGAAAATCACTTGAACCTGGGAGGCGGAGGCTGCAGTGAGCCAAGATCGCGCCACTGCACTCCAGCCTGGTGACAGAGCGAGACCCTGTCTCAAAAAAAAAAAAAAAAAAGAAGTGTATTTTTGGCTTTGAAATATTTAAAAAAATTTTATTGTGGTTGATTCTGATTTAACTGAATTGGGTTGTCTAATCAGTTCTTTAAAGTCTGTTAACACTTTGTGATCCAGATAATAGTGTTTGTAAAAAAAATTCCTGGTGTATTCTGGGAACAAATGGACTTTAATGGGCATGATGATCTTTATCTATTTGATTATACTTATTAATTTTAGTTTTGCAAAATTAACTGTGATAAATCAGTTTCTCATAAAAGTATGTTAAAATTGCTATGCTTATGAATCAAATCTACTTTACCGTTCCTAATTTTCTTCATATATTTTGAGGCTATATTATTTAGTATATATGAATTTAC
This sequence comes from Symphalangus syndactylus, assembly GCF_028878055.3. Taxonomy (NCBI): domain Eukaryota; kingdom Metazoa; phylum Chordata; class Mammalia; order Primates; family Hylobatidae; genus Symphalangus; species Symphalangus syndactylus. Next base: position 37,757,384 of record NC_072428.2, on the reverse strand, counting down.
GGTTATATATTGTTGCATTGTTTTATACATTATGAGAATATAGTTCTTATACATTAATGAGAATAGTTAATACATATATTATACATAATTATATATAATGTATATTATACATCAGTGGGGATAGAGATAATAAATATATGATACATCATAGAGATAATACGTAAATGTATATATATTACATATTATATACATTATACATATATAAATGTATTATCTCTACCCCCATTAATGCTTGTTGAAAATTCTATTGTTTGCTATTAATATAGCTACACTGACCTTCTTTTCGGTATTACCATTTTAAAAATTAACTTCAAGGAAAAAATTCTGATAACGCTAATGTTTAAAATAACTGACCCTCAAATATCGGACTGTGTCAAAAATTTATCCCTTCCCTACTGGGACAAAAGCCTGATTATATTTCCCTGATAAATCTTTTTAAATTTTTTAAGAGACAGAGTTGTTCTTGTTCTTGGTCTTGTTCTTGCCCAGGCTGGTGTGCAGTGGTGTGATAGTAGCTCACTGCAGCTTGATCTCCTGAGCTGACGTGATCCACCTGGCTCAGCCTCCCCCCAAGTTGTTGGAACAATAAGCACGTGGCACCATGCCTGGCTAATTTATTTTCCTTTTGGAGATGCAGTTTTGCTATATTGCCCAGGATGGTCTCGAATGATTGCTTGCCTTAAGGGATCCCTCCACCTCTGCCTCCCAAGTAGCTGGGCTTTCTACTTGTTTCTTTCTGTTCCCTTCCCCTCCCCACCCCCCTTTTTTTTTGAGATGGAGTCTCGCTGTGTCGCCAGGCTGGAGTGCAGTTGATGTGATCTCGGCTTACTGCAACCTCTGCCTCCCGTGTTCAAGCGATTCTCCTGCCTCAGCCTCCTGAGTAGCTGGGACTGTAGGCGCGTGCCACCATGCCCAACTAATTTTTCTGTTTTTAGTAGAGATGGCGTTTCACCATGTTGGCCAGGATGGTCTCAATCTCTTGACCTCGTGATCCGCCCACCTCAGCCTCCCAAAGTGCTGGGATTACAGGTGTGAGCCACCGCGCCCATCCCTCTGTTCCTCTCTTAACTATGCTTTTTGTTGAAAATGGGTTATTCTCTAGCAAAATTATTTGAAAGACTTGATAAGAGAGTATTTGTTTATTCATATCTCTCAGAATTTTCTGTGGAGTGAACATTCTGTGTTTCTGCATACCAAGCTATGCAAAGTTATCAACAAAAAGGTATTTCATTACTTCTATTTGGTACATATTCTTAGAGTTGGGGTATAGCTGGGGTTGGATAGAGAACCATGTTTCTTGCCCCCTCCACAAAACATCAGATCTACTAGTTTTAAGTTAGGTAAATCTAAAAAACGTATCCTTGTAGACGAGGACATTTCTTGATATGAACTTTTTCTTCTTAGTGGATATCTTAACTTATGTAGCCTGGAAGTTGAGTGCATTTCCCAAAAACCGCGTTATTGGAAGTGGTTGTAATCTGGACTCTGCTCGTTTTCGTTACTTTATTGGGCAAAGGCTTGGCATCCACTCTGAAAGCTGTCATGGGCTGATCCTTGGAGAGCATGGCGACTCAAGTGGTAAGCCTGAGGCACGACTGAGCCTCTGAAATATCTATTTCCTATCAATCATACAGACATTTAATGTAAAGTAGCTCCTGGGAGGGGAGAAAATACTTTATTCCACTTTAGGCCCTTTTAGTAGTGTTTAATTTTTACCACATTTATTTTTAAAATAACCAACAAAAAATACAGATTTGAAAAATGTGAGATTGATACTATAATCCTACATACGGATGGCTAGGATTATAATGCTTTTCTTAAATAGAGAACTAAGTAACATGATATAGTTTGTATTTAATTTGGGACACTCTAGTTCAGAAAGGTCAGCAGTGTACTTCATGTAGTAGGCATTCTTCAGATTAAGGGATGGGTATAACTGAAGAATATAAGAAGGAAGAGAAAGAGTGTTGTGGTAATAGTAGTCTTTTTCTCCGCGCCCCCCCCCCCCCCCCCTTAGTGTCTTCTGGCTAAAAACCTCTGAAATCTATTTAATGTAAACCTTGGCTATGGAAAAAGACTTAAAGGGAGAAAAACTAAAACTTCCTAGTGGAAAGTTTAAAACTGCAATTTTCTTATTTGGAGAATCTTGCCAAGATAATAGAATTGTGGATCCCCATCTGTGGAGATCTAGATTTAGAATATCTTGAGTGGGGCTCAGATATCGGAACATTCCTAGTTGGAAATCACTCAGGGCAATTATAACAGTTTTGCTGAGGTCAAAAACCAAAACCCTGCTAATACCATGTAAGAAGTGGGATTTTGGGTATCTCTTTCTTAGTTCCTGTGTGGAGTGGTGTGAACATTGCTGGTGTCCCTCTGAAGGATCTGAACCCAGATATAGGAACTGATAAAGATCCTGAGCAGTGGGAAAATGTCCACAAAAAAGTGATTTCCAGGTAATTGCTAGTTTCACATTTTCAGTACCTTAGAAGTTGTGAGCCTGAACTCTGTTAAAAGGTTGAGATTAGTCCCTTAAATATATTTTGCTGTATTTCCCATATTTTTATTTGCACTTCTGCTTTTTTGTGTGATCATATTCACCAGATTATAAATTCTTCAACAGTCAGGGACTGATTCTGTGTTGCTTATTCCTGAGCCTAACCCAGTATTGGGCACATGGTAGGGGCTCACTTGTTGACTCACAATGTATTTTTTCAAACACTTGCTATATAGTGTTTATTGTAGTGGTGGAATTGATTCCATATTAATTTCTGCATCTCTGTACTTGTAACTCTAATGTTTAACCACTGTGGCAGGGCATGGTGGCTCATGCCTATAATCCCAGCACTTTGGGAAGCTGAGGTAGGAGGATCACTTGAGCCCAGGAGTATGAGACCAGCCTGAGCAACATAGGGAGACCCTAACTCTACAAAAAATAAAAAATTAGCTGAGCGTATGGTGGCTTGCTTGAGCCCAGGAGATCGAGGTGAGCTCTGATGATGCCAATGCACTCTGGCTGAGACCCTCCCTCAAAAATGCATACACATGGTCAGGCGTGGTGGCTCATGCCTCATGCCTCTAATCCCAGCACTTTGGGAGACCAGGGTAGGCGGATCACTTGAGATCAGGAGTATGAGACCAGCCTGGCCAACGTGGTGAAAACCCGTCCCTACTAAAAATACAAAAATTAGCCATGCATGGTGGCGCACGCTTGTAATCCCAGCTACTCAGGAGGCTGAGGAGGGAAGATTGCTTAAACCCAGGAGGTGGAGTTACCAGGTATATAGTTTGGACCTGCCACTCTGCTCCTTACGGTTCAGTGAGGCCTAGAAAGGAAACAAATTTAGTAGGGTTGGTAGGAGAGTATCTTCTTGGACCTTTCACAGATAAGTTACTCAAATGCTTCGATTTCAAATATTTCAAAATCTAGATTTCTATTTGGTAGTGAGCCGAGATCACACCACTGCCCTCCAGCCTGGGCGACAGAGCAAGACTTAAAAAAAAAAAAAAAAAAGAAAAAAATGCATACATACTACAAGTAATTTCTAGAAGTTGTTGATGGAGTCATTGCAGTTTTGTGGCATTGTTAGATACGTTGCTACAAAGTGGAAGTTCAATGACAAGTGCATCTTCTCAACTAACATGTTTATGGTTTCTTCTATCTACAGTGGCTATGAGATGGTCAAAATGAAAGGTTATACTTCTTGGGGCATTAGCCTATCTGTAGCTGATTTAACAGAAAGTATTTTGAAGAATCTTAGAAGAGTGCATCCAGTTTCTACCCTAAGTAAGGTAGGACATTCATGTTTGAAAAATCATTAACTTCAACAGAATAGGGGTAAAGAACATTTTTGAGGCACTCTGGTTTTGGGTTTGATCTTGTGGGAAGCACCTCTCTTCCTGGAGTCTGTTCTTTGCTGCTGAAGAGCAGGGAGCTTGGGGAAAGAGCCTATCTGTGTAGACCTTTGTCCTGGTCTAGTGTGACATTTCTTTTTATTAGATAAAAGTGTTTTGGCATATTTATTATTTAACTAAGTGAACTGACTCTACCAGTATCTAGAAACATTGGGAACCACTATGGGAAGACCTTGGTACCTTTGGAGTTGTTCTCTTACAGTTTCGATTATGTCCAATGACGAGATCTAGGAAAGAAGCACTAGACACAAAAGAATTAGCAGTTAGTCTCCTGGGGAAAGGGGAGTTGGGGCATGGGTGAGATCCCTCTGCTAGTCTAAATGGAAGAGGTTATAAAACAAGACAGATCTAAATCATTGGAAACAAAGTCATAGGAATTTTGAAGTGGTCTCCTGATAGGAAGTGGTATGGAGTAAGGAGATAAGGAAAGAAGGGTGGGCACCAGCAAACATGGCAGGAGGCTGGGGCCTATGTGGAGAGATGGTGGGTTGAAACTGAACAATAAATATATCTAATCATGTTTCAAATTGTTTTCTGTCGGCCAGGCGTGGTGGCTCACGCCTGTAATCCCAGCACTTTGGGAGGCTGAGGCGGGTGGATCAGGAGGTCAGGAGATTGAGACCATCCTGGCTAACAAGGTGAAACTTTGTCTCTACTAAAAAATACAAAAAGCTGGGCGTGGTGGTGGCTGCCTGTAGTCCCAGCTACTCGGGAGGCTGAGGTGGGAGAATGGCGTGAACCCGGGAGGCAGAGCTTGTAGTGAGCCAAGATAGCACCACTGCACTCCAGCCTGGGCGACAGAGCAAGAGTCCGTCTCAAAAAAAAAAAAAAAAAAAAAAAAAAAAAATGTTCTCTGTCTTGGTACTCTGCTGTAGTTTGTACTACCAATCTGTTATTCATTCACCTCACAACTCTTGTTTCTCATATTGCAGAACTTTGTTAAAAGTTAAAAAAGGACTAATTTTTAAGTCTTTACTTTCAGGGCCTCTATGGAATAAATGAAGAAATATTCCTTAGTGTCCCATGTATCCTGGGAGAGAATGGTATCACAGACCTCATAAAAGTAAAACTGACTCTTGAAGAGGAGGCCTGCTTGCAAAAGAGTGCAGAAACACTTTGGGAAATACAGAAGGAGCTCAAGCTTTAAAGTTGCTTAAAGCTACCATTCTGTAGATTGAAGATGAAATAGTAGTTATAGAATTGTATATGTCAAACTTTTGAATAAATTTGAATTTCTAAAAGTTGGAAAAATAGAGGAAAGAGTGCCCTATTTAGTGTAGCCTTCTAGCTCTTTTTTTTTTTGGGGGGGGGTGGGGGGAGGGTCTCATTCTGTCACTCAGGCTGGAGTGCAGTGGCACGATCATGGCTCACTGCAACCTTGACCTCCCGAGCTCAGGTGAGCCTCCCACTTCAGCCTCCAGAGTAGGTGGGACCACATGCGTGTGCCTCCATGCCTGCCTAATTTTTGTATTTTTTTGTAGAGATGGGGTTTTGCCATGTCATCCAAGCTGGTTTTGAACTCCCAAAGTGCTGAGATTACAGGGGTGAGCCACTGTGCCTGGCCTTAGCTTTGATTTAGTATCCAGATGATAGATGACACTTTTTTTTTTTTTTTAAAAAAACAAAAGTGATGGCATCAAAGATGTTTTTGGTACCTCTCAGTACTTGCCTTGTATGTATACGTAATTGCCATCTGGTCCACAAGAATGTGTTTACTGTGTTATACAAATCCTGATTCTTTTCATCAGGTGCATAGTAATTCTCTATGGCTTAATACCTATGTTCATTTACATGCTATCTCTACAATGTAAAAATAAAAGTATATATATACACACACACACACAAAGTAAATGTTCCTAACACTAGATAAAACCTTGATTTGACCTTGCTGTTTTTTATTCTGAGTGCATTTTAATTTTTACAGAAGGGTGACAACAGATTAAATTGGTCATTCTTCCCTTGGGAGTAGAGTGGGCTGCCTAATTATCTTAATAACATTCCAAATCGGAATATACTTTTCTTTGTAGCCTCATGAGCTTTCTAGCACTCTCACTTTGATCAAGAACATTCTATTCTGGATGAGCTCTGCAGGACATATAGCAGCTATATAGTTCATTGGGTGGTCACAAACTTGGCTACAGAATCACTCACCATGAAGACGAAACTTTAAATGACAATAAAAGCAGGGAGGCAATGGTACACTGTATCTTTCCCTTTAATCCTAAAGTTATCAGGTATATAGTTTGGACCTGCCACTCTGCTCCTTTCTGATGAAAACACTTATGGTTCAGTGAGGCCTAGAAAGGAAACAAATTTAGTAGGGCTGGTAGGAGAGTATCTCCTTGGACCTTTCACAGATAAGTTACTCAAATGCTTCGATTTCAAATATTTCAAAATCTAGATTTCTATTTGGTATATCTCCATATTAATTTCACTTTATATGCTGTAGAATAATACTAAATTTCAACTTAAGATGGATTTTATGCCTTTTTTGCTAAATGAGAAGTTGGGCTCATTAAGGTTTCATGGATCTTTCCTAAAGTCCAATAAAGGAGAGAAAAATTATGCAACAAATTTTATTTAGCAGTCCCAACATTCAGCACAAAAAGTTTACAGAGGATAGAAAGTGCATTAATAAAAGCCAGTCTTTACCAGAAGAAAACAGAAAATATATTGATTCAAAATATTTTACACTTGAATGATAAACTGCAATAACTTATTCTGGGCACCTACTGATAAGAGAAAGGAAGAGAAGAAAAGAATACTTTAAGAAGAGCTCAACCTCCAGCTGGTATCAGAGAAGTCAGTAGAGGTCACTGAGACCGGCAGTCTTTCTTGCTTTTTGCATTAGTGCCCTCAGCTGGAACTGTTTACGGGATAGAAGACGTACATGCTGGGAGGGGAAAAAAGTTTGAATAGTTTAGAATGGCTTTGATTTAGGCCCAGGCATAAAATAGACAATTTGTAACTAGATGGGATCTAAGAACCCTAACTCATGACCTGTCAACCTTTGGAATGAATACCTCATTATATGTGGCTTTTAAACTGCATATTATAAAGGCTTACTCAACAGGGAAAGCATTACATTGCATGATCTGTCTCAGGAGTTTGACCTACACTTTCTTTTCCTAAGTCATGCCACTCAAGCAAGAGATTGTACAGAAAAAGAGTCCTCTCTTGGGTCTCTGGTTTATATCCAGCCATTCATGTGGTTGTACCACTTCTGAGGCACGTGGTTTGGCCATTCCCACAGTGAGAGGAGATAGGCAAGATCAGCACATGACCTGACCAGGCTCCAGCTGCAGCTGGATCAGATATCCCAAAGGTGGCTGCTATTATCCCTAAAACCATGTTCTCCATGACCCAAGAGACAGCAGTAGCCAAACTTCGCTTACCAGATTTTCCTCTGTACAACAGCATTAAGCTTGAGACAACTTTCATTCAAGAGGGCTTGAAAGGGCAGCCTGATACCTTGATGTGGGAAAACTGGTCTAAAGTTATATAACTCTAAGAAAATTAACATAAAAAATGGAGGTGGCACAATCAGTAATCTCAATTTAGGTGGTATGACCTCAACCAATGGAAATCTGATCGTACCTCCTGATCCACCCAGGCACAGAAGAATTACACTCATCTTAACGCTGCCTGTGGGCAGAGAACTGCAGCCACCAGCCCACTTTTCTTCCCCTGCTCAGACCAATCCTCAGTACTCTGTAGGTAAAAAGATGGCGCAAAATCCTACATCTCATTTACTGTTTTTTGGGAAGATAAAGAATCTTAATCCATACTACAGAGAAACTCTCTTGGTTTGTGGTTTGCAAGGTCAGTGCCTCTAACCAAGTTAAAAAAATCTTGGAACATAAAATGAAGAAATACCTTCAGGAAGACATCCAGGTCTATCACTCCCCTTCTCAAGGCTTCTCCCAAGTAAAAGATGGTGTCTTCAATAGCGTTTTCTTCTGCATACAGATTCAGGATCTGTTTGTATAAGGGAGCTGTAGGAATGATAACTTCATCAATATCATTGTTTTCAGACTGATTTTCCATTTTTTCCAGAGCAGAACTGAGTTCTTCATCCTTCTTTTTCAAAAGTTCTATGTTTTTATCAACCTCGGCCTGAAAACAGAACAGTCCAAGCATTAATAACTGTACATAATTATCCACTTGTCAGACATCTACAACACTTCACAGGAAAAGACAGGCTAACAACCATGTTTAAACAACTCATGGATGAGAATAATGTTTCAAATAACACCCTGGTCAAAGGTAGAGGAAAAGATGTGATCTACTATGCTGAGTGAAATAGAGTAATGGAGATATCCTGAGGTGACAGCACTTTCAGTGACAGTAACAAGCTTGTCACCTGTCAGCGACAAATGATACTGCAAACTAAGCCATCAGACAAGATACTTTCCAGCAGAAGGTTCCTTTACATAGAAAATCGTAAGAGGTTTTTCTTCCCAACAAGTGGGCATCTGCCATAGGAGAGTAACTTTCCTCAGTCTATGAAGAGGATTCAATGCATAGAGGCCCAAATATCTGCATTCTAATCACAAAGTATCACACGCAGGTGGTGGTTGTAGGCTCTGAGTTGTATTGGTGTCACTTTCCTGAATTCTAAAAATTGGCTACTTCGAGGCGTATTTTACAATCTAGAACCACTTTGTAAGGCTAATGGGTACATACAAATCACTTTCCACAAAGCCCTCAACCTTCTAAGAATTCTTTACTCTTCCATCAAAAATGCACATTTACTGGAATAAATTCTCCCTCATGGGGATGAAAATGGAGCGTGAAATTGGCACTTCAATTGTGCTGATGCCTCCACTTTATCATCATTAAGCAAAGCCATAAGGCTGACTTACACATGTACTATCCAAGGCATAGCTGTTATGAGAAAGCTTAAAGAGCTGAAGGTTGCATATGCTATGTTTATATGTAGCTCTTTAGCCAACCAAGTATCTCTGGATTATCGAGAAAGTTCCCTGAACATACTTTTAAAAATGGCTCACACAACCTTTGGAAACAATAAAATAGTACTGTCCTTTTAAGTCTGCTCCTAAGATGTGCAGATCTTTATCATGGCTTAGAACTCTCTAAACTTATTTCCTAGTAACTGGCAACATTAGGCACTCGAACAGTCCTCCTTTAGGTTAAAACATCATTTCCTAGGGCAAAGGTGTGATATGCTTTGGCTGTGTCCCCACCCAAATCTCAACTTGAATTGTATCTCACAGAAAGGGGTGTGTGTGTGTGTGTGTGTGTAGCGGGGGGGTGGGGTGGGGGATGGTGGCACGCGGGGGTGGTAATTGAATCATGGGAGCTGGTCTTTCTATTCTTGTGATAGTGAATAAGTCTCACAAGATCTGATGGGTTTATCAGGGGTTCCAGCTTTTGCTTCCTCCTCATTTCCTCTTGCCACCACCATGTAAGAAGTGCCTTTTGGCTGGGCACAGTGGCTCACACCTGTAATCTCAACACTTTGGGAGGCCAAGGTGGGTGGATCACCTGAGATCAGGAGTTCAGGACGAGCCTGGCCAACATGGTGATACCCCGTCTCTACTAAAAAATACAAAAATTAGCCAGGCATGGTGGGGGGGCACCTGTAATCCCAGCTACTCAGGATGCTGAGGCAGGAGAATCACTTGAACCCGGGGGGTGGAGGTTGCAGTGAGCCAAGATTGCACCACTTCACTCCAGCCTGAGCGAAAGACTCTCTCAAAAAAAAAAAAAAGGAGTGCCTTTTGCCTCCCACCATGATTCTGAGGTCCCCCAGCCATGTGGAACTATAAGTCCAATTAAACCTCTTTTTCTCTCAAGTCTCGGATATGTCTTTATCAGCAGTGTGAAAACGGACTAATACAAGGTGCAAACAAAATGGTCTAAATATTATACCCCTCCCAATCTAAGACCAAATGCCAAACATAGGTTCCACTGTAAACAAAGGTATAAAAAATTACATTCAAATGTCTAAAGATGCCGATAATTTTTTTTTTTTTTTTTTTGAGACGGAGTCTTGCTCTGTCACCCAGGCTGGAGTGCAGTGGTGCAATCTCAGCTCACTGCAAGCTCCGCCTCCCGGGTTCACGCCATTCTCCTGCCTCAGCCTCTCCGAGTAGCTGGGACTACAGGCGCCCGCCACCATGCCCGGCTAATTTTTTTGTATTTTTAGTAGAGACGGGGTTTCACCGTGGTCTCGATCTCCTGACCTCGTGATCCGCCCGCCTTGGCCTCCCAAAGTGCTGGGATTACAAGCGTGAGCCACCGCGCCCGGCCAATGCCGATTATTTTCTGAACTCCTACTATGCCCACAACATCCAGGGGACATATAGAACACTGTGCTATGGCTACAATTCAATCCAAAAATTTTAAGTCTTTAATAAGTCACTTACTACTTCTTGATCTAAACGGGTAACCATCTCTTCCAGTTTCTGGTGACCCTTTTTCAGGTCTTCTTCTGTTCGTTTCAAGGCATTGAGCTCTGCCTGGGCACGATCCATTTCCTCCTTCATCCGCCATCTCAGTTTGTCACTGACCGCAGAGATGAGAGAGGCTCGGATGGTGTCCTCGCTGATTGTGCCATCCCTACTGGGACCTGCAGGAAACAGAGGCAAAAAACACTTGCTTATTTCCCAAGTTCCTTCTATTTGTCTCACAGGAACCTTCAGAAAAGGGGGCAATATGAACCGACACTTTCGAAATGTGAGGAAAGAAAAAAATTATGTTACCAGTTTCATCAGAAACAATGTAAAAATCTGAGTTGATTCAGAAATATTTGCCCTGCAAGAGATTACTATTAATCCATGTTAAACCCAGTTTCCCTATTCATAGCCCAAACAATTAGCTACCATTAGCTATTTTCTCAATGAGACAGAGGCTATGTCCCTACCAATTACAATTATTCCTAAATCACCAACAAATGGCACAATAATTTCCACCAAGGAAAAACATTTGGTGCAGGCCAAGTCCAACATCAGGCTTCGCTGATAAGCTGAAGGAGACAAGTGCCCACTGTAGAGGCCAGTGAGAGGACTGAGAATGGGCAGTTTCCCTAAACGAATGTACAGGTTAATAAGGCTGCCCTCTGTAAGACTTTTACTACTTCACCCTTTACCAACAAGACAGAACGGATGAACAAAAAAGAATGACATCCAAAAAATTCAACAGCTGATAAACTGTTTATTCCCAGATTCTTTACTATTCTTTTCCAAATGTCCCTTCCTAATCAGTGTACTATATCATTTCCATGCATATTTCAGATCAAATAAACATCCCCTGGATATTTTCTTCAAAAAGGTCCCCTTTCTAATATAAGGTTGGGTATCCTTTATGACTATCAGTGTTCTTCAGTTATTGTCCTAATCAGCAAAAGTGTAAATGGCATTTTGACTTTTAATTATGTTTGATTATAAAATACTACGTGAGGACGTAAGTATATTTAACCTTAATTGCCTTTTTTTTTTTTTTTTTTTGAGATGGAGTCTCACTCTGTCACCCAGGCTGGAGTGCAGTCGCATGATCTCGGCTCACTGCAACCTCTGCCTCCTGAGTTCAAGCTATTCTCCTGCCTTAGCCTCCCCAGTGGCTGGGAAGCAAACTTCCTGAAGGCCTTGTGAATTACCTGGGTCTTCTAATTACCTGTTAGATGATCCTGCTTTTTACCAAGACCATCAACAAACTCTGTCAACAAACTCTAAGCCATTCTAAACTAACAAAAAAGTTCAATGCTCTCGAATATCAGATCCCATCTTCTCTCTATCATTAAATTACGGTGAAAGCTAATCTTTGCCAATGATCTTTCCTCCATTAACCATAATTCCCAAAACATCAGCACAACAACTAGAATCTGCTCTCTCTTAACAGTTATCACTATATTTATTAGTTTAAAAACCTATTTTCTGAAGGAAAGGTCTCTATAATCCTTATTATGCAGCCTAAATACTAAATGTTAAGGGTGGCAAAACTGTTGCTGAATGATCTCCTGAAATCAACAGAATTGGTTATCTTCTAGGAGTCCTAGAGAAAAGGCCTCAGATAGTTAGAAGTCCTTAGGATGTGCTTTTTTGGAAACTTCCCTTCTCTTGCCTTCTGCTGGAATGTAGAAGAAGGTAATTATTAAAATTGTTTACAAATATATGAGCGCTCCAAAATAAATGGCATGGTGGTATTAAACCAAATGAAAGAACTCATCAATATCTCTACTACCTGAAAATCAGAAAAGTGAACTGCTAAAGCTCTACTGCTTTGAAGCCATGTGGTTGGAAACAGTGCTGAAAAGTCATTAATAGAGTAAAATATTTAAAATTATGGATTTCATTAATAGCGACAGGAGGCAGCCAAATGCCGAGGCAGATGGGGTGGGTCCCCGGTGAAATGCCATCTTCAAGCCAAAAACAGCCTGAAGGCTGAAAAGATTGGACTGCTGGTCCCGGATGAAACCCCTGACCTAGAGTGAGAACTTCTATTCCTGTTTGCCCACGCTTTCCCATTGATTCTTCCTCAATAATGCCTTTTAACCAATCAAATGTTGCCTTTTCCGATACTACCTATGGCCTGCCCTTCCTATTCTGAGCCTGTAAGAAGCCCCAGGACTGTTGGTGGGACTGTAAACTAGTTCAACCATTGTGGAAGTCAGTGTGGCGATTCCTCAGGGATCTAGAACTAGAAATACCATTTGACCCAGCCATCCCATTACTGGGTATATACCCAAAGGACTATAAATCATGCTGCTATAAAGACACATGCACACGTATGTTTGTTGCAGCACTATTCACAATAGCAAAGACTTGGAACCAACCCAAATGTCCAACGATAGACTGGATTAAGAAAATGTGGCACATATACACCATAGAATACTATGCAGCCATAAAAAATGATGAGTTCATGTCCTTTGTAGGGACATGGATGAAACTGGAAAACATCATTCTCAGTAAACTATCGCAAGGACAAAAAACCAAACACCGCATGTTCTCACTCATAGGTGGGAATTGAACTATGAGAACTCATGGACACAAGAAGGGGAACATCACACTCTGGGGACTGTTGTGGGGTGTGGGGAGGGGGGAGGGACAGCATTAGGAGATATACCTAATGCTAAATGACAAGTTAATGGGTGCAGCACAACAACATGGCACATGGATACATATGTAACAAACCTGCACATTGTGCACATGTACCCTAAAATCTAAAGTATAATAATAAAAAAAAAATGAGACAAACAGATACTACATGCATCCTGATGTGATGCCCTGAGGACACAAATACAAAAGGAAAAAGAAATACGATGATGGGGAAATACATAGATTATGAGACCTTATCATATTAAAATACTATTATTAAAATATTATTACTATTTGATATTAATAAATTTATACTAAAAATATGATGAAAACCATACTGAAAAACAGATAAAGCCAAACTATCATTAATTATCTTAAAAATGAGGATAATAGTTCCTCTTAGATGGGAGGGAGTTGTATTTGAGAGGTAAAAAAAAAAAATGCCTAGACAGGCAAGGCAATCCACCCTCTTCCATGAGGCAGAGTTAAAAAGATTTTCACCTTACAATAATTAAGTTTTCAACTTGATAATTAAATGCTATATTTGATCCTGGGTAGGAACCCAGATTTTATTTTAAATGGTTAGGACATTAATGGAACAACTGGAAAAATCTGAATATGCATTATTATAGTTTAATATTAATATTTCTTGAGTGTGATCAATGTTGTTTTACAGAAGAGCATGTCCCTGTTTCTTTATCTGAGATGATCATCCTGAGATTATCAATTGACATGATTTTTCTCTTTATTCTGATAATGTAGTGAATTACACAGATCAATTTTCAAATATTAAACCATCCTGTTGATCAAAAAAAAAAAAAAAGAAGCCCCAGGACTCAGCCACTTAGAGGGGACTTTCCCAGCTTTGGGTAGGGGAACCACCCCTGCATCCCCTCTCCACTGAAAGCTCTTTCATCAGTCAATAAAACTCCTTGTCTTGCTCACTCTTTGATTGTCAGTGCATCCCCATTCTTTATGGGCACAGGACAAGAACTCAGGAACCAGTGGGTAAGCCAGACTCGGCCCAACTGGGCCAAATGGGAGGGCTGTCTCCGGCAGCACGTAGCATGGTTGAGGGAGGCCCAGGCAGGGTGTCGCTGGTCAGAGGTCCCTGGCTTGCAGAGTGACTGAGAAGAAAATCCTGCATCATCAACACTATCACTGCTTCACTTTATTCAAACAATTCTGCCCAACCAGCCACCATAATTCAGGGCTAAGCCCCTTCGGCAGTTAAATTCTTTAAAAATTTCTTATGCAGCCAAAAGACACATGAAAAAATGCTCATCGTCACTGGCCATCAGAAAAATGCAAATCAAAACTACAATGAGATACCATCTCACACCAGTTAGAATGGTGATCATTAAAAAGTCAGGAAACAACAGGTGCTGGAGAGGATGTGGAGAAATAGGAACACTTTTACACTGTTGGTGGGACTGTAGACTAGTTCAACCATTGTGGAAGTCAGTGTGGCGATTCCTCAGGGATCTAGAACTAGAAATGCCATTTGACCCAGCAATCCCATTACTGGGTATATACCCAAAGGACTATAAATCATGCTGCTATAAAGACACATGCACACGTATGTTTATTGCGGCACTATTCACAATAGCAAAGACTTGGAACCAAGCCAAATATCCAACAATGATAGACTGGATTAAGAAAATGTGGCACATATACACCATGGAATACTATGCAGCCATAAAAAATGGTGAGTTCATGTCCTTTGTAGGGACATGGATGAAGCTGGAAACCATCATTCTCAGCAAACTATCACAAGAACAAAAAACCAAACACTGCATGTTCTCACTCATAGGTGGGAACTGAACAATGAGAACGCATGGACACAGGAAGGGGAACATCACACACCTGGGCCTCTTGCCGGGTGTGGGGGGAGGGGGAGGGATAGCATTAGGAGATACACCTAATGTTAAATGACGAGTTAATGGGTGCAGCACAACAACATGGCACGTGTATACATATGTAACTAACCTGCACGTTGTGCACATGTACCCTAAAACTTAAAGTATAATAAAAAAAAAAAAAAAAAATTTCTGTTCCCAAGGGAACATCCAAATTCTTTAACAAAGAATACTACCATAATTACCATAATTCAATCTCTTGGACTTGCTTTGGTTTCCATTTTTGGCAGGGAGGGGAAAACTGATTTATAATTTTGGTCTCTCACAACAAATTCAAACGATTAGAAAAGTAAAATGCAATATAAACTTTACTAAAACACCTTAACACAAGGAAGAAAAAACATTAGATCTTTTCTGTAACCATTAAAATTTTTTTTCTAGTAGAGAGGTAGTCTCACTATGTTGCTCAGGCTGGTCTCAAATTCCAGGCTCAAGCTATCCTCCTTCCTCAGCCTTCTGTAGTGCTGGGATTACAGGCATGAGCCACTGTGCCTGGCATCCCACCTATTTGCTATTGCAAAAAACAAAAAAAGAAACAAAAAAACCTCAAAGTATAGGAATCTGCTATAATTCCTGGTTTGTAACAGGAGTGGTGGCCCAGCTCATGCTTCAGTGAGCATGCATCCTCCTTTTCCATTGTTCCATGTTGCCCATCTCATCTTCAAATTGCAGTATTAGGCAGGAAGCTTTTGGCAGATTTTTTTTTTTCATATTTGGGTATTTTTTGTTTTTAACTGACATAATTTTTATTTCACTTTTGAACTGTTATACTTTTCCTGATTATTCTGCATAAGGTGAAACTAGAACTGTTTAAAAGGCATACACAAATCTAGTTCATCAATAACTGGGGATTTTTCTTTTTTGCTATACTATTTTCACAACCACAGGTGTGCTTGCTAGGCAATATAACCATCACAGAAGAAAACGTTAGGCAGAATACTGGTTAAGGAAAAACAAAGCAAGAAAAGAGCTACCAGATACACCAACAGGCTTAGCTCCACATTCACCACTGCATTTTCTTTTTTTTTTTTTTTTTTTTGAGACGGAGTCTCGCTCTGTCGCCCAGACTGGAGTGCAGTGGCGCAATCTCGGCTCACTGCAAGCTCCGCCTCCCGGGTTCATGCCATTCTCCTGCCTCAGCCTCTCCGAGTAGCTGGGACTACAGGCGCCCGCCACCACGCCCGGCTAATTTTTTTGTATTTTTAGTAGAGACGGGGTTTCACCGTGGTCTCGATCTCCTGACCTCGTGATCTGCCCGCCTCGGCCTCCCAAAGTGCTGGGATTACAAACGCGAGCCACCGCGCCCGGCCTGCTAGATGGAATGTTAAAGGTAGAGGGGTGATATTGTGAGACTGATAGGCCTATTATCAATTCTCTCCACTGCAGTGTCCACACAACTTCCCTGAATATAAGGTCTCGTTAAAACACATCTGAGAGTTGAGCTGGATAAGTGCACTTGGGAGACCTGGTGAGGGGCACTAAAAAGCATGATCAGGGCCAGCCTCAATACAGGGAGAAGTCAGGGATATTTAAAAATACTTTTTTGATTCAGATCCTGGTATGACTGAAGAGCAACACCGTGTTGAGAACTGGAGGAAGACAGAGCTCTGGTGCTAGAAGCTCTTCTCAAGTCTTTAAAGCCAGGCTTGCTCACCAAGGTGCTCACTAATGTCTCTCACCCTTGCCCATATACAGCATTAAAAAGTGAACAAAAGACAGAATTCAAAAAGCAAAAAAAGGAAGCAGGACAGAAATTTAGAGAGGGAAGAGAAAACCGAAGTCAACAGTCAAAAAGGATGGTGGGGGGCCGGGTGCGGTGGCTCACACCTGCAATTCCAGCAATTTGGGAGGCCGAGGCGGGTGGATCATGAGGTCAAGAGATCGAGACCAACATGGGGAAACCCCATCTCTACTAAAAATACAAAAACTAGCTGGGCGTGGTGGTGCATGCCTGTAGTCCCAACTACTTGGGAGGCTGTGACAGGAGAATCACTGGAAGCCAGGAGGCGGAGGTTGCAGTGAGCCGAGATCATGCCACTGCACTCCAGCCTGACAACACAGCAAGACTCCATCTCAAAAAAAAAAAAAAAAAAAAAAAAAAAAAAAAAAAAAAAAAAGGATGGTGGGAAAGACTGTTTTGATTTCAAAATTTAAAAGCCCCAAGCCAGGAAATTCAGTACTCCTCAAGTGAAAGGCAATCTCTACAGATCACTTTTTTTTTTTTTTTTTTTGGAGATGAGGTCTCCCTATGTTGTCCAGGCTGGAGTGCAGTTATTCACAGGTGCAACCACAGGGCACTGCAGCCTTAAACTCCTACGCTCAGGCGATCCTCCTGCCTCGGCCTCCCAAGTAGTTGGGACTATATGTACGCACCACCATGCCTGACTCAGAAGATTATTCTTAAAGGTATTATCCAGGAAACAGATAAGGTCATTCAAAAAACACACGGCTTTTCTTTAGCTCAGTGTTAACAATGAAAATAGATTCCATTATTGAAGCACAAGTTGCAAATTGGTAACAAAGTGAACACATTGCAGTAGAAAAGGGGATTTAGTCAGGTGTGTTATATGAGCACTTGGACTTTTCAAGGTGTCATAAGCCAGTTATCTGCCACAAAGAATTTAAATTTCGAGTTTCCTCAGAGGAAGACACTGTGGACATTTGTGGTCATGAACTTTTGAGTGGCAACAGCCCAAACAGTTCAAGTGTCTTTAAGTGCCAAACAACAGGCAGCATTACTATGAATTACCATTAAACTCAAATGCCAAATGATGTGTGTCTCACTCCAGGTTCCAGAATCACAATATAATCTCTATAACCTCCTGTATAACTTTATAATGGAATTGTATTTCAATGATTCTGATATTAAACTTTCCAAAAAGTTACACATAATTCAGGTCTATTTTTTCTACAAGTAAGAGCTTTGCTAAATTACAAAACCCCATAATCACAGTGTTGAATTAAAAAAAAATTAAACACACAGTAATCCTGTCAATGTTAATCAAAATCAAAACTTCAGAATGCCGTGGCATTTATGTGACCAATCTGAGTTTTAGAATACAAACACCAGGTGTTTATCCCATGAACCATTTTTGCTAGGCTGAGGCTGTGAAAAATCCAAAGTCAACATATAATTATTTTTTATCACACAAGGGATATATGTGGAGGGTACAGAGTGACGCTGAACAGATTACAAAGCATAAGAAACATTACTTCTCTCCCTCCCCAGCATCTCCTTCATCTTCCTGGTTTTCCGATGTCCACAGAGTGAGACTGTCCCTAAGTAACTGCATGATCAGAGTGCTGTCTTTATAAGACTTTTCATTCAGTGTATCCAATTCAGCAATTATTTCATCAAATACTGTTTTTGCCAGGCTGCAGGCCTTTTCAGGAGAGTTTAGAATCTCACAGTAAAAGACTGAGAAATTAAGTGCCAGACCACGTCAAATTGGATGTGTAGGCTGCATTTCTTCTTTCCTACTAATTTCAAATGCTTCCTGGTAAGCCTGCTGGGAGTTCCACACAGTGGTTTGTTTGTTGTCTCCAGATGCCACTTCAGAAAGATACCTAAAATAATCTCCTTTCATTTTCAAATAGAACACCTTACTCTCTGGTTGTATAGAATTGAGAATAAGATACTTGTCCAACAGCTCCAGAACGTCATTGCAGATGTCCTGCAGTTCTGCCTCTGTCTTCTCATGCTACTCTCTCCCCATCTGCTGCTGTTTCTCATTCCTCTTTTTCTGCTCAATGCTGGAGATGACATGCCAGGAAAGTGGCGGGCACCTACCACATTCTTGTAGGCAACAGAGAGCAGATTTCTCTCTTCATTGGAGAATTCATGCCTCTTTTCCGTGACTGCCTTCATGACTACAGCCATATCATCATAGCGCTCAGCCTGCTCAGTGAATTGGCTTTCTGTACCAGCTCACTTTTATCCAGTCATTCCCATGGGAGGGCTGCAGGGGATGAGAATGCTTCCGAGCGAAGCTCCAAGCGAGGTGACCACTTCCTTCCCAAGCCCACTCCTCTGGCAGCGGTGGCGGTGCCTGCCGTGGCTGCAGCGACGGTGGCAGCAGCTCCTGTATTCAGATATTTTTAAAGTTCAAGCAAAATAAGGCAAAATGCCTTACAGCTTGGTTCTGTGTAGTAAAGAATTAACTTTACCCAGAGAGGCCATGCCTTTGCCCTTGGCTCCTGGAGGTGATGTCTAAGCCCTCAGAACTTCCTGACTAATTAGAGTGTTCTTCATCTACACCAGTCTAACAATGTGATTTATGGGGGGTCTTTGGGCCATGCAGTGATAGGTAACAGCTCAACCTCTGGAGGAGCTGGAGACTAAAGGTCAGCCTCAAAGGCAGTCAATGGTGTCTATATGACCAAGCCCTGATAAACTCTAGATCCAAGGCTCAGGTGAGCTACCTTGGTCGGTAATACTCCATGCATAATAATACATACTGTTACTGGGAAAAGTCAGCACTGCCTATGACTCCACTGGGAGAAGACAACTAGAAGCTTTGCACTTGAAACTTTCTGGGTTGCCCACGTGTCTTTCCTTAGCCTATTTTAATCTGTATCTTTTGCCGTAATAAGTCATAACTGAGTATAATAGCTTTCAGTGAGCTTTTAAAGTCCTTCTAGATAATTACAGAACCTTAGGGTGGCCTTGGGAAACCATGAACTTGCAATGAGTGTCAGAAGTGCAGGTGGTTTTGTGAACTTCCAAACTTTACAGGTCCTTAACTAAAGAGTATTTTCTTACCTAATCAAGAACTTGCTCTTCATGGCAATTTGTAGAATAAGTCGGTCTACTTCAAATGAGGCTATATAAAAAGGCAACACATCTTTCCACATTCACTGAACACACAGATTAAAATATGTCAGAGAGTGAGCTCTCTTCCACAGACTTAATATGAATTAAAGTCTTAGCTGTTCAGTCATCTGGACAGAATTTAGACCAAATAAAAATCTCTAATTTCTTATACTGTACTTAAAAAGTCCTTTAAAGAAAGTGAAAAAGAGCCAATTTCTACAAGAGTTTGGTTTAGAATTTCATATCCAAAGGATGATTCATGAAATGATGACTATTGAAGATTTCATTAAGTCCCCAGTTTATAGTAAGGATGCATTAGCAAAAGGAATTTTAAAACCTTTCTACAAGAAACTGTCTTATAATCTATATGAAATATTATGATGGTTCTTGTGAGATAGGAAGGAAAATCCTTCTCCCATAGATTAGGTACCTAAATGAAATGACTATAATTAAGCATTCAATCACATGCAACAGTGGTGGTATTCCATTCATTGGCACAGAAGTTACCAGAACTAATGAAAACTTAAGAGTCTTTTTATAGTTAGTGAATTTTTCACACATAAACACATCAATATACTTTGTTAAAGCTATTATATCTGGTCTAATGGGTCAGTTTATACTGATGCTAAATTTTTAAATCCCTATTTTTAAAAACACACATTTAAATCCTGGAATTTACATTCTTTTTCTCTTTATAGAATATGTTTGGGCAAACGCTACCATAATACCACCAAATAAGTCCTTGCCAAGACTTTCCAGCCAAAGCCATTAACACTCAAAATAGGAACCAGGCCGAGGCAGCAGTCACTTGGCCTATAAAGGTCACAGTTCACCTGAGGAAGTTACAAACACCAAGATTAGACCTAGTCTTATCTCTATCACACATAGACTTCACTGTGAAGTATATCTAAACTTTTAAAAATCGAACTACTTTGTAAAAAAAAAGGAATTATAACTAAGATCTGAAATAAGAAAGTAAAAAAAGAAAAACCCAGAGTTCTTCAAAGAAGTAAAAGAAAAACTCATCAAAGTTCAAAATTCGATGAACTATGCCACTTTAAGATAATGTTTATGCAAACAAATAAGAAAAAAGATTTGGCGGAAGATTCTCATCTACTTTGTGAACACTTACCAAACCAAACTTTTTTCTCAAACATCTTAGGAGAAATTTGAATATTCTCTATACCTGCTATAATAAGAATAAGAGTTTTTGGCAAACTGCCATACCGCAAGTCCCCAACACACTGACCTTTTTACTCAAGCAGAGTCAGATTTCAGAAGTGCCCTTCTACAATTCCAGATTAGCAGTTGAAGAGCTAACAGACTTTGAGTAACAATCTTAAGCAAAACTTCCTTTAAATGTCAGGTAGGATCTGATCTCCAAACTTAATCCTTAGGAAAATAAGACATAATTTTTCTAGTATTAGGAAACCGACACTCTACACTCAGTGGACCCAAAAATTCATTGAATAATTTAGCCAAGTATATTCACAGTGCACTAGTATACACTACCTGATTTAAAGCCACTATTTAAACACTTGAGACGCCTGGTTTTATTTATCTCCTAAGAGTATTTACAAACGATCACTACTTCCTAGAACTCAAATGAAGCGATTTTATATTAAAGAAAGAACCCATAAGCCCAAAGTAAACTATAAAATAACTCAACAATAATTTTTCTGACCTCACCCTTAATCAGCAAAAATAAACTACCTGCCCAGTATTTTTACTCCTGGATGTTACTTGCTCAGGCCCACATAATGGTCCTAGGTCTGGCATCTGTGCTACACAGCAAACTATGGAGCCCAGGTAATCCCAAACAGTAGCTTACTGACCATCTATTTAGAAACTAGACCGAGAACATATGAGGATTATTTTTCTTTCATAATAAAAAACAAAAAACAGGTCTATCTCTGAAGAAGGAAGAACATTTCAGACAACTGTATGAGCAAAGGAGTTCTGATCTGTGCTATTAAGTGCAAACCCTGCAAATCCATTACATGGCTTATAAAAGGCCTTTTTATTTATAGTGTATGAATATGTAAGCTTCTAATACTACTTACAGGCTCTGTGCAGGCTATGGAGCTTTTCTTCCAAAGAAATTAGGGGGCCTCAATTTATCTTTTAAACACTCAGAAAAATGCGCTTAATTGAGCTCTAGAAAGTTTCTATAAACATGTAATCAATAGGAAAAAATTTAAAGAAAGCTGTCAGCAGGTTTACACTTCTTGAAAATAAACACACACCACAAAAAAAGGTTTAAATTCGTTTACATAAAAATTTAAGTTTTCAAAAGTGAAGGTAAGTAGGTATAAGTCTTGTTAAAATGAGACACCAAAATAATAACTACTCCAAAAAAGAAACAGTGTGACAAAATCATTCAGCTATCATAGTAAGTCATAAAAGATGAAAGATGCTACCTGGTAGGCATAAGCACAAAGGCCAATAAATCTGAAGGAGAGTTAAAATTCTATTTTTTTTTTTTTTTTTTTTTTGAGACCGAGTCTTGCTCTTTCGCCCAGGCTGGAGTGCAGTGGCGCAATCTCGGCTCACTGCAAGCTCCGCCTCCCAGGTTCACGCCATTCTCCTGCCTCAGCCTCTCTGAGTAGCTGGGACTACAGGCGCCCGCCACCACGCCCAGCTAATTTTTTGTATTTTTTAGTAGAGACGGGGTTTCACCGTGGTCTCGATCTCCTGAACTTGTGATTCGCCTGCCTCGGCCTCCCAAAGTGCTGGGACTACAAGCGTGAGCCACCGTGCCCGGCCGTTAAAATTCTATTCTTAAAAAAATGAATCAGAATCAAAGTAATTCCATTAAAATTAATGTTTTGTGAAAAAGACTAATTTAAGAATCTATTATGTTAGAGGTATTCTATAGGAATAACAACAGGAAGCCAAATGAATCAGCTTCTCCTACCTTTCATTTACTAATAAAATAAAAATCACTTGTTAACTTACACAATAGCTTTTTAAAAAGCTTCCAAATCTATCATTATTGCTTTGAATTTCTGTTATCATTATTTCTGTTATCATTATTGCTTTGGCAGAAAAGGATTTAACATTTAGCAGACTAAGCTCTCAGCATTTAAATTTCACTCACGACTCATTGACTGTCCAGGAATGGACGAAAATGCTACTTACCCTGAAGATGAGGCAGTTATTCCCAAAGGAAGTCTGTGAAAGGTGTGGGGAAGAGGCACCCAAACCTGCACACAAGTAAGTGTGCACTAGTAAACCCACATGGGCCGGGTGCCTTGGGTGCCATATCCTGAAAGTACAGTTTCTGTAGGCCAAACACTTAATCTAGGATGGCCAGAGGGAAGAACAGCGTTGGATAAGACAGTCAAGAAAAACTTGTCATGTTTACTAGCTTCTGTCCTCAAAGAAATATTAACAGGTAAGCTCTCTTATTTTTCTTTATCTTTTCCTTTCTTTATCTAAATATTCAGTATGGACTAAAGAGTGGAAACTACAGAAACAAATCATTCAGCTGTGGCATTTTCAGGGTTTTCCACTCCCACATTTTTAAACACTTTAACAAAGGTAAAACTGGTCCCTGAATCTCTGTTAATAGCACCCTTCCAAACTTACTGTTTCTGATCCTTGTTTATTTGATTTTTAGGAACAAAATCTTAAAATGACATTTTTAAAACTCAGAGGTTGAAATATACAGTATTTACGAAGTTTTACCAAGAAAAATTCTGTGGCAGGTATTGGCTTTAACCGGGAATAAACACCTACTCTTCAATTTTACTATTATTAAACTGCAACTAGTAAAAGGTCAAACTGTGTATATGTTAAAGGCCTAAAGCCTAGGATTCAGAGCTATAAATCAACTACAATCATCTATATAGCTTTCTAAAATAAGTCAACCTTCAAAAGAGAACTTTCACACTCTGCTGAGACTGGAGTAAGGAATCGCCAAAGCCTTTTAAACTTCCTCTTTTTTTGCCAGGGGCAGGGGTGGTGGTTGTGGTAGAGAAACTTCGTGGTGGCTCACCTGGTGCCCATCCATACCCACTATTTTTCAGGGATCTTGTATGTGAAACTGATTAAGATAGGTATAGTCAGTTTATGTTTTGCTCCTACAGTAACAGGAAAAAGAATCTTTGTGTTAAGTTTCAATGCATACTACCAGTTAGGTTTTTTTTTTTTTTTTTTTGCTACATGAATCGGTTTGTTCCTTCATTATTCACCGACTACCACCTCCTCATTTCCCTAGTTAGTTTTCAAAACACTATGTAAAATGAGGTTGAAGATATCTACAGCACTCTGATAAAAGGACTCTACAGAGATCAAGGCTGAGGCAGGAGAATGGCGTGAACCTGGAGGGCGGAGCTTGCAGTCAGCTGAGATTGCATCACTGCACTCCAGCCTGGGCGACAGAGTGAGACTCTGTCTCAAAAAAAAAAAAAAAGTACTCTACAGAGATCAAATAAAGCTGGAGATTCTGGCACAAGCAAAGTATAGCTGAGAGTACATCCTCCAAGGCAGGGGCCAATTAGTCCACTGAGATTCCTCACACATAAATCCATAACATGTGGAAGTATCACTGAGTGGAACACCATTCTTTTCTGGGTACCATATTATATACTAATATTTTTGAACATTTGGTAAATTTTAAATCTTTCTTAATTCAGATTACACCATAAAATTAAAATCCAGGCCGGGTGAGGTGGCTCATGCCTGTAATCCCAGCACTTTGGGAGGCTGAGGCAGGTGGATCACCTGAGGTCAGGAGTTTGACCAGCCTGGCTAACATACAAAATACAAAAATTAGTGGGTGCGGTGGTACATGCCTGTAGTCCCAGCTACTCAGGATGCTGAAGCAGGAGAATCACTTGAACCCAGGAGGCAGAGATTGCAGTGAGCCGAGATCACGCCACTGCACTCCAGCCTGGGTGGCAGAGTGAAACTCTGTCTCAAAAATAAAATAAAAATAAAATAAAATAAAATAAAATAAAATGAAATAAAATAAAATAAATCTACAGAGTGAAACTGCTAAGTTTCAAAAAGAACAAGGGAGCCTAGTGCAGTGGCTCACATCTGTAATTCGGGAGGCCAGCACTGGTGGATCACTTGAATCCAGGAGTTCAAGGCCAGCCTGGGCAATACAAAAAGTAGCCGGGCATGGTGGTGTGTGTCTACAGTCCTAGCTACTCAGGAGGCTGCGGTGGGAGGATCACTTGAGCCCAGGAGATGGAGGTTGCAGTGGGCAGAGAGCACTACTGCACTCCAGCCTGAGCAACAGAGCAAGATCCTGTATCAAAAAACAAGGATAGCGCCAGGTGTGGTGGCTCAGGCCTGTAATACTAGCATTTTGGGGGGTTGAGGCAAGCGGTGAGGTCAGGAGTTGCAGTTGGAGATCAGCCTGGCCAACATGGTAAAACCCTGTCTCTACTAAAAATATAAAAATTAGCTGGGTGTGGTGGTACCCTCCTCTAATCCCAGCTACTTGGGAGGCTGAGGCAGTAGAACTGCTTGAACCTGAGAGGTGGAGGTTGCAGTGAGCCAAGATCGTGCCACTGCACTCCAGCCTTGGCGACAGAGCGAGTCTGTCTCAAAAACAACAACAACAAAAAAACAAGGATAAATAACCAAATTCATTCTTTCTCATGGCCTCAGTAACAGAGTAACAGCCCAAATTGCGACCACTGATATACTGTGAAAATGTGACTGTAGACTCTAATATCTAAATGATACTTTTATGTTTCTGCTTTCCTTTAAGTCTAAGGTTCAACAGATTACTAAATGTTCAACAACTACTGAAATATGATGGAAAAAATCAAATCAAGTAGGCAAAGATCAAAGGGTAGAAAAACAATATATATTAAAGGATATACTAGATTATCATAAAATAATTTGCCTCTAGCCTATATGCCTAAGACAGTACTCTTGAAAATGTACAGCAAAATATTAGTTGATTTGATTACCCATTCAAAAATCATAAACATGAGATCTGATTCCACATATACCATTTTCCACACATTTCTATTCTTTGGATGTATGGAAATCATCTAAGCTATAAAAAAATGCTTCATACCTAATGTACTGAAACAAGTTAACATAAAAAAGATCTTTGTAAACTAAGGTTCTCTACAAATCAAAAGGATTATACTATTATCTCAATGAGAAACAGGGTGACAAATAGCACTATTCCTATTTTATTGATAATGCTTGAACCAAAATAAGAGAGCTTCACCAGATTTAGTGTGCTTTGCTTATGGATTAAAGACCTTTTATCATTTAGGTTTCTAACTCCAGTCATTTTATTATATTGTAGTTACATTAATGACAAATACATTTTAGTAAATCAAAACCACACCACTGGAACCTGAATAGTATGTATTAATGAGAAAAACGGTGGAAATAACCCTTTATGGGGTGGGGGGACGACATTTACATCAGACCTCAGATGGTTACAAGTTATCAGAAAATATAACAGAAAAATAAACTTCACAAGATTCTATATTCATTCAGGAACTCAGCAAATCTCTTTAACAGCGAACTTCTATATACCAAGCACTCTTCTGGATGTTGAGTGTGTGGGTGGGGGGTTGGAGGGGGGATTGGTGGTGGTGGCAGCAAATTGGTAAGGATAGGCCTGGCTGATCCATGCACAGAAATAGGCCATGGACAAATCCTCAGACAGGAGACCAGTAGGAGATGAGGTCAGAGAAGTAATGGGGAAGAAGGCAGAATCATGTAGGGCCTTCTGGGCCCAAGAACTTTGGACTGAACTCTGAGTGAAATAGGAAATCACTTGAAGGTTTTGAGCAGAGGAGTGATACAATTTATCTATATTTTATTAGGATCACTGTAGCTGCTGTGTCAAAAAAGAGAGATGTAGGAGGACAAGGAGAGAAGCAGAGAAATCTTGTGGAAGGCTTTTGAAGTAAATTAGATGAGACATAATGGTGACTTGGATCAGCATTGGATATGATCAGATTCTAGATATATTCTGAAGACAAGAGGATTTCCTGAGGAGGAGTCAAGGATGACTCCAAAGAGTATAGAGTAGGTAACAGTGGAGATGGGGCAGGTGTTAGGAAGACTGAGAATTCGGTTTTGGTTGAGTTTGAGATGCCTATTAAACATCCAAGTAGAGATACTGAAAAGGCAGCTGGATATAACAATCTCGAGTTCAGGAGAGAGGTATAGGTCAGAGACATAAATTTGAGAACTGGGGGCACAGAGATGGTATTTAAAGCTATGAGACTGGTGGAAATTATCAGGAGAGTAAGGATAGAGAGTGCCAAGGAGACTAAGCCGGGGTCACACCAATGTTAAGAAAAATGGAAGAACTTGCAGAGGAGACTAAGTATGAGTACCCATGAGACAGGAAGAAAATCAAGTGAGCATGGTGTTTTGGAAAACAAGAGGAAAGTGTATCAAGGAGGAAGTAACCAACTGTGTCAAATGCTGCTGATAGGACAAGTAAGATGAGAATAGTAACTATCCATTGGATGTAACCTCAAAAAGGTTATTGGTAATCATGACCAGTTTTAGCAAAATGGTATGAGAAAAAGCCCAAAAGGAGGAGGTTTAAGAGAGAAAGGGAGAAGAGGTACTGAAGATAACAAAGACAGTTGTTTCAAGGAGTTATTCAGAGAAGAATAAAGACATCCAATAGTGGTGGCAGGAAAAGTGGAATAGAGGATTCTTTTTTAAATATTTTTTTTTTCCCTGAGATGGAGTCCCACTCCATTGCTCAGGCTGGAGTGTAGTTGCCCGATCTCAGCTCACTGCAACCTCTGCCTCCAGGGTTCAAGCAATTCTCCTGCCTCAGCTTCTTGAGTAGCTAGGATTACAGGCGTGCGCCACCACGCCTGGCTAATTTTTTTGTATTTTTAGTAGAAACAGGGTTTCACCATGTTGGCCAGGCTGGTCTCGAACTCCTGACCTTGTGATCTGCCCACCTCGGCCTCCCAAAGTGCTGGCATGAGCCACTGTGCCCGGCCTAAAAAAATTTTTTAGATACATAATATTTGTACATATTTATGTGGGTACCATGTGATATTTTGTTACCTGCATGGAATGTAATGTTCAAGTGAGGGTATTTAGGGTATCCATCACCTTGAGTATTTATCATTTCTATGTGGTGGGAACATGTTAAGTCTTCTAGCTATTCTGAAATAGACAATACATTGTTAACTATAGTCACCCTACTCTGCTATCAAACATTAGAACTTATTCCTTCTAACTGCATGTTTGTACTCATTAACCAACCTTTCTTCATAAGCCCTATCCCACCCACACACCGTTCTTAAGTCTCTGGAGTACAGGTATTCCTTTAATATACTGATTTCCTTTCCGTTGGATAAATACCCAGCAGTGGGACTGCTGAACTGTCTGGTAGTTCTAATTTTAGTTTTTTTAGAAATCGCCATACTGTTTTCCATAGTGGCTTTAATTTACATTCCCACCAACATTGTATAAGTTACCTTTTCTCCTCATCCTCACTAGCATTTGTTATTTTTTATTTTTTTGTCTTTTTAATAATGGCCATTCAAACTGGGATGAGATTATATTTCTTTGTGGTTTTTATCTGCATTTTCCTGATGATGAGTGATACTGAGCATTTTTTCATATACCTGTTGGCCATTTGTATGTCTTCCTTTAAGAAATGTCTATTCATGTTCTTTGCCCACTTTTTAATGGTTTGTTTGTTTTACTGTTGACTGGTTTGAATACCTTGTATATTTATTAGTTCCTTGTCAGATGGGTACTTGGCAAATATTTTCTCCCACTCAACAGGTCGTCTCTTTACTTTGTTGACTATCTCCTTTGTTGTGCAGAAGCTTTTTTTTTTTGAGACAAGGTCTCACTCTGTTGCCCAGGGTGGAGTGCAGTGGCACAATCTCGGCTCACTGCAACCTCCACCTCCCAGGTTCAAGTGATTCTCTTGCCTCAGCCTCCCGAGTAGCTAGGATTACAGGGGTGTACCACCACGCCCAGATTTTTTGCATTTTTAGTTTTTAGGAGAGATGAGGTTTTACCATGTTGGCCAGGCTGGTCTTGAACTCCTCACCTCAAATGATTCGCCCGCCTTGGCTTCCCAAAGTGCTGGGATTACAGACGTGAGCCACTGCACCTGGCTCAGAAGCTTTTTAATTTAATATCATCTCAGTAGTCTATTTTTGTTGACTTTGCTTTTGAGATATTAACTATAAAACGGTTGCCTAGACCAATGTCCTGAAGGGTTTCCCCTATGTATTCTTCTAGTAGTTTTATAGTTTTGGGTTTTACATTAAGTCTTTAACCCATCTCAAGTTCATTTCTGTATGTGGTGCAAGATAGGGGTCCAGTTTCATTCTTCTGCATATGGATACCCAGTTTTCCCACCACCATTTATGGACAATGTCTTTTTCCCAACGTATGTTCTTGGCACCTTTGTTGAAAATCAGTTGGCTGTAAATATGTGGATTTATTTCTAGGTTCTTTATTCTGTTCCATTGGTCTGTTTCTGTTTTTATACCAATACCATGCTGTTTTGGTTACTATAACCTTGTAATATATTTTGAAGTCAGGTAGTATGATGCTTCCAGCTTTGTTCTTTTAGTTCAAGATCACTTTGGCTATTTGGCTTCTTTTTTGGTTCCACATACATTTTATGATAGCTTTTTCTATTTCTATGAAAAATGACATTGGTATTTCGACACAGATTTCACTGAATCTGCAGACTGCTTTGGGTAATATAGTCATTTTTACAATATTAATTCTTCATGGGCATGAAATGTCTTTCCATTTGTTTGTCTCAAGAGGAGGACTCTTTAAGGTTTTTTTAGGGCATGGTTCTCTGTGCTGATGAGTCATCCAGTAGAGAACAAAACTTGAGAGGAAGGAACTGCTGAAGTGATGCCCCTGAGTACATTAGAGGGGATAAGGTCTAGTGGAGAAATCAGTTTTAGATAGAAGCAAAGATAACCAACTTATGGTAACAGGGAGAAGGCAGATATGGTGGTGCAGGTAGTGGGAGATAGGCATAGGTGAAGGTTGGAGTCTAAAGAAATTCTCTCACTGCCTTAGTTTTTTTAGTTGAAGAAAATTATATTTCAGGTAACGCTAATAAGCAAACACAAAAAGCAAAAACTACTGGTCTTCAATAATTTGTCTTATTTGACCTGCTTATATTAACCCATTTTACTTTCTTCTCTTAATGATGGTGATCTGTTTTCACATATAACCAAGCTAGGAAAATGTATGTATCTGCTAATAGTTCAACACATGTTTGGCTCACAAATAAAACTATGTGATCAAAAGAAAGATTGATGAGTTAATCAAATTTATTTTCATGCCCTGGTAGAAGGTTCATTTATTTTATTTTATTATTTTTTTTGAGACGGAATCTCGCTCTGTCGCCCAGGCTGGAGTGCAGTGGTGCAATCTCGGCTCACTGCAAGCTCCGCCTCCCGGGTTCACGGCATTCTCCTGCCTCAGCCTCTCTGAGCAGCTGGGACTACAGGCGCCCGCCACCACGCCCGGCTAATTTTTTTGTATTTTTAGTAGAGACGGGGTTTCACCGTGGTCTCGATCTCCTGACCTCGTGATCCGCCCGCCTCGGCCTCCCAAAGTGCTGGGATTACAAGTGTGAGCCACCGTGCCCGGCAGAAGGTTCATTTATATGATAAGTAATTTACTTCAAGTTTAAGATTATAGTACATTATTATAGGTTTTCTTCTAAGAAGAAAGAGTAGTCCAAAATTTCACAAGTGAAATGTGCTTTTCACAACAGGGAGTTAGACTTTGCTTATATGGAGAAACGCAAGTTTTCAAGGGTACTTACCAACAGTGGTCACAGGAGGCTGGGAAGGGTACTGAGAACTTGTTGTGGCAGGATATGGACCACCAGGTGGATAAGGACAACCTGGGTAACCACTAAAGACAAGAACAAAAAACATTTAAGATGACCCAACGTTATAGTATTTTGAAGAACCCCATTCAGGAAGTTAAGCTTGACATATGGTTGTTTTACCAGTTGATGAATTTATAGTTTTAGAGCTGCAAGTGTTTACTTTCCATAGTAAAGCTCTATGGAAATTGTATTAATGACACTAGATTTACTCTTAAATGGTTAAATGCTCTTGCTTGGTCCCAGTTATATGAGAGTCACCCTCATAGCAGCGGAAATGTAACTAGAGTATTTCTAAGGACAATCCAACAGCATCAGAAGCAACAAGTAATTTGTGAGAGAACTTTTCTGATTTCTCAGTCTGTGGGAAAATGATACTATTTAATTTTTACCTGTGGCTTATTGGTAACCTTTGGGGATATTTAACCCGAAAACACTTGTCTTTAAATAGTTTTTTTCCTCTTTTGATAACATTCGTACCAAACTCATCTTTAGTTAAAAAAAAAAAACCTTTTTCCTCACTTTCTGGACAGTTTCTGTCATTCATGTATTCATATCAAAGTCAGAGGAACTTTCCTTAGAGGTATTCTACTCCAATCACCTTTCCAACAATCTCTTATCTATACATATCATTTATAACATCCCTGACAAATGGTCATCTTTCTCTAACATTAAACATCATTTCAATACAATTTATAAATAGGAGTCCTAAATTTGCATTTTGGAAGATCACTCAACTATCTGGAGACTCCTAAAACTCAAATATTTGAGAACTTCTAACATTTTTCCCCTAGGCTTCTCTTCTTCAGGTTATTCTTTTTTTTTTTTTTTTTTTTTTTGAGACAGAGTCTCACCCTGTTGCTCAGGCTGGAGTGCAGTGGTGTGCTCACTGCAAGCTCCACCTCCTGGTTTCACGCCATTCTCCTGCCACAGCCTCCTAAGTAGCTGGGACTACAGGTGCCTGCCACCACACCCGGCTAATTTTTTGTATTTTTAGTAGAGATGGGGTTTCACCATGTTAGCCAGGATGGTCTCAATCTCCTGACCTCATGATTCGCCCGCCTCAGCCTCCCAAAGTGCTGGGATTACAGCTGTGAGCCACCGCACCCAACCCTAACTATTCTTAATTCCTTTAACCATTTGTCTCAGGACATGATTTTCAGATCTAATTGCTTTCCTCTGAATGCTTACTAGTCAGTGTTTCCCTTACAATGAAGAAGAAAATTAGAATAGGATGATTACTGGCCACCTGGTTAGTTAGACAATAAATCTCAATTAATCCTACTTTAGCTATAATTGTCAATTCTATGACATTTGCCTTTTACAAGCGCATTAAAATTACTGATTAAAAAGAGCTAGCCCAGGCTGGGTGCAGTGGCTCACACCTGTAATCCTAGCACTTTGGGAGGCTGAGGCAGGCAGATCACTTGAGTCCAGGAGTCCAAGGCAAGCCTAGACAACATGGCGAAACCATCTCTACAAAAATAGAAAAATTAGCCAGGTGTGGGGGCACACACCTGTAGTCCCAGCTACTTGGGAGGCTGAAGTTGAAAGATCACCTGAGCCCAGGAGGTCAAGGCTACAGTAGCTGAGATTATGCCATAGCTGAGATTATGCCACTGTACTCCAGCCTGGGCAATAGAGTGAAGCCCCCATCTCAAAAAAAAAAAAAAAAAAAAAGCTAGCCTGGGACACTGGAGCAAGAGCACCTTCTGAGTTTATGGTCAATAATCCTTTTTCAATGCAGTGGTTCAAAGATTCTCCTATTTGTATTATCAGCTTCCACTTTATAACTTGTCCTCAACTAAGTTTTATATATGACTTGCTGAAGATTCAATGTAATCATGATACTTCTCTTATATATCTGTATAAAGCAAAATCAGACAAAAAAAAGAGAAAGCATTTTTGTTCCTAGTGGACACATGGTGGAGGCTACTGAACACAGTACTTTTGTTTCTAGTCTCTTTGGTAATCCATGCTATAATGTTGTAAAGAAATGTCAATCTTACTGAAATTTCTAAATCCATCTTTTTGAATACTGGGATAAACTGCTCTTTTTTTCTGGAGTTTCTCCCATTTTGCATACCTTTGCAAAGATAATGTGATCACATTGCTGAATTTTTTTGTAACTTGGTATAAAACTCTTCTAAGCCTACAGATATTAACTTCAGAGAAATCTCCATCTGTAGCTTTATGGTTCAGAAGTCCATTTCCATAGTGTACCTTCAACAATTATTCCCTCTATGTCCAAAGCTCCTTTTTACTAGCAATTGTTCAGTAGAAAGGCTTGTAATTTCAAGGCTTCAGGTAGGATTCCATTTCTAGAACTTAATCAGAAAATTTAGGGCCTCAAGAAATCTAAAATGTATAACCTGCTTATATATTACTACCAAAGGAATCTTTCTCTATTGTCCCTGACAAATGTTCTTCTAATCTCTGCTTACCTATCCAAAGTGACAGAATGCTTATGACCTTCTAAAAAGTTGTGAAATTAAGACAACCCAGAAATGAAATGTTTGCTAAATTAACTTTCAAGATCCTAGATATTATATATGTACATATATATATTTACCTATGACATGTGTTCAGAAATCCGGCTGCATTTATCCATGAGGATTATGACTGGGTTATATGAAACTAAGAAGACTTAGTAGAGTTAAATTTTCCTTGCTAATTGTTAGAGCAGCTGGAAGTTTCATCTTGGCATCAGTATATGCCAATTTTTTTTTTTTTTTTTTGAGACAGGTTCTCACTCTGTTGCCCAGGCTGAAGTACAGTGGTATAATCATGGCTCATTGCATCCTCGATCTGGAGGCTCAAGTGATCCTTCCACCTCACCCTCCCAAGTAGCTGGGACTACAGGTTCACACCACCGTGCCTGGCTAATTTTAATTTTTTTGTAGAGATGAGGTCTATTATGTTGCCTAGGCTGGTCTCCAACTTCTGGGCTCAAGCAATCTTCCTACCTTGGCCTCCCAAAGTGCTGGGTGGGATTTTAAGTTAGCCCAAAGACCACCTTTGGAGAGTACTCCTAAATTACCACTGAAACAAGTACATATTTAAAACATGGGTTAGTAATTATTTCTCACTGACTTTCTAGTGTGTGTTAACAGACCAATTTCATTGTTAATTTAATTTAGTTACCTATGTTATTACTAAATGGATAATAAAGGTTGATAGTACAGGCAGTCTATGAACTGAATAAGTAAAGTAAATATCATGCGACAAGTCTGACCCCATTATCTGAACCATTAATTGATTCCTGCAATGTACAGAAAAGATAGGTTGTGGGGTTTTGTTTGTTTGAGGCAGTCTTGCTCTGTCGCCCAGGGTGGAGTGTAATGGCGTGATCTCGGCTCACTGCAACCTCCGCCTCCTGGATTCAAGCAATTCTCCTACCTCAGCCTCCCAAAGAGCTGGGATTACAGGCATGTGCCACCATGCCTGGATGATTTTGTATTTTTAGTAGAGATGGGGTTTCACTGTGTTGGCCAGGCTGGTCTCGAACTCCTGACCTCAGGACCTCAGGTGATCCACCTGCATCGGCCTCCCAAAGTGCTGGGATTACAGGTGTGAGCTACCACACCCGGCCTTATTGCTAGAATTTTAAGGTGTGTGTGTATAGTTTGAAAGGAGTTTCTTTCAATCTACAGAAAGGCAGCTCCTGGGCTGCATTTTTATTTTAAAGAGGAAAGAAATGGGTTGAGTAATGACAGTGATCTCAATTGGTTTTTGACCTTGAAGTCCTTGTTATTTCCCTTTTAAGAAATTTGTATATCTAGTATAGATAGCTGAAATATTAAATGGAATGCTAGTTATAATGAATTCAGCCAAGGGGAAAAATATTTTATAATACTCTCTTCTTTAAAAAAAAAAAAAAAAAAATACATAGGCTGGGCATGGTGGCTCACACCTGTAATCCCAGCACTTTGGGAGTCTGAGGCAGGCGGATCACGAGGTCAGGAGTTTGAGACCAGCCTGGCCAACATGGTGAAATCCTGTCTCTACTAAAAATACAAAAATTAGCCGGGAGTGGTGGCACAGCCTGTAGTCCCAACTGCTACGTAGGCTGAGGCAGGAGAATCACTTGAACTGGGGAGGTAGAGGTTGCAGTGAGCCAAGACTGCACCACTGTACTCCAGCCTGGGCGACAGAGCAAGACTCTGTCTCAAATAAATAAATAAATAAATAAATAAATTCATTCCAGGAATAAACCAAATTTTATCTTCCATTAAATTGCAATTAAATTTATTTTAATGCCCTAATTAGCAAATTATTTTGATTCTAGATCTAATAGAAGAATTTGTAATACGATTATTCAAAAGAACGTTTTTCATTACCTGGGATTTGGAGGGTATCCGGATGGGTATGGAGAGATTCCACCTGGCATGCCTGGCATGTAGGAAGCTAAAAACAATTTTTTTCACATTGTAAAAATAATATACAAGGCCTGAATATGTAGGCTACTGAACAAGATATACATCACACTGTCAATACACAGCAAAATTTCACACAGTTAAAAAATCCAAATCTCAGCACCAAAACAAAACAAATACCTCTCCCTTTCATAATACTGAAATCATTAAACATGAATTACAATACTTATGACAATCCCAACCAAAAGAACTGGCAAACAGGTCAACCTGGTCAGCTTTTAAAGTTCTCAAGAAGTCTATAACCTGAGATAAGAGCAAGTTCAATTTCAAATTTAGAGGAAGGTAATTCTGGCCTTCTTTGGTCCAAGGTTAACTTCTTAGAGAGTAACTTCTTTATTATATCTAATAAATCTTTTGATATTTCTTTTATAACTATGTTGACCAATTAGCACAGCTAATTTTGTTGGTTTGTTTGAAGACTTTAAGAGGCTTCAAACTACTATGAGAAGTCCTATACAAAACTTACATTATCCAGACTGTCAAAAACTAGTCTAGGTGACAGAGTGAGACCCTATCTCAAAACAAAGAAACAAACAAAACAAAAGCTTAGAAATACTAGGGATAAAAGGTTAAAACCCAGCAAGCTTAAAGAATACTTTATACATTCTTTAAAGAGAACATGAATGCCAAAGAACTAAGATCAGTGGTGCCAAGAGGCTAATCAACATAGAGGAAGAAAAACAGAAGTTAATCTTGACCTTAACGGACAAAAAAAATAGTAAAGAATCAGCTCTAGAGTGTTTAACGTGACTTACAGTGACTGAGTACAAAACTGAATTGCAACAGTGACAGTAGTATGGTCTCTTTCTTGAATACTGCACTTCCAATGTCAATGTAAAACTCAAAGAAATTTAGGAAAAAAAAATGTTGCAGGCCGGCCACAGTGGCTCACGCCTGTAATCCCAGCACTTTGGAAGGCCAAGGCGGATCACTTGAGGTCAGGAGTTCGAGACCAGCCTGGCCAACATGGTGAAACCCCAACTCTACTAAAAATACAAAAATTAGCCGGGCATGGCGGTGGGGGCCTGTAATCCCAGCGACTTGGGAGGCTGAGGCTCAAGAATCACTTGATCCTGGGAGGGGAGGCTGCAGTCAGCCCAGATCACACCACTGCACTCCGGCCTGGGCAACAGAGTGAGACTCCGTCTCAAAAAAAAAAAAATGTTGCTTAGGAGACTACCTGAATTTCTGAAAAGGTTACCTTTGTCATAGTGGTCACTCGCTATATTATCTGAGCAAATAAACAAAGGTAATGAGACTGGGAAATATTTGATATCTTTTTTTTTTTTTTTGATACAGAGTCTTGCTCTGCCACCCAGGCTGGAGTGCAGTAATGCGATCTCAGCTCACTGAAACATCTGCCTCAGCCTCCCGAGTAGCTGGGACTACAGGCATGCACAACCACACCTGGCTAATTTTTGTATTTTTAGTAGAGATGGAGTTTCATCATGTTGGCCAAGCTGGTCTTGAACTCCTGACATCAGGTGATCCATCCCCACCTCAGCCTCCCAAAGTGCTGGGGTTACAGTCACGAGCTACCACACCCAGCCAAATATTTTGTATTTCAAACTTAAGCAAGATACTGTACTCTTGGGCACTAGAGTCAACAGAATTTAATAAGATAAAAACAAATTTCTGATCCAAAAGAATTACCAGTATCTTTACTAAAATAAATAGTAATCCTAAAATCAAGCTTATTCTGGGAAGGTAGGGAAGGAAAGAGAAATGGGTTCAAAAATTCTTTCTGTTAAATTCCCATTCAGCTTATAAACCAAGATGTTCCTCAGGAAAGAATGGATTAAAAAGGAAAAAGTACAATTTTCAGCAGAAGAAAAATGAAAGCACATATAATTTGTCTTGTAAGATAAACAAGTTTGGTTAATTATAATCTTAAAGAAAATTTACCAAAAAAAAAAGTCACAGCTCAAAACACAATGAAATCAATGCAGATTTAGTAAATTCAAAATAAGTACAACCAACTCACAATTATTCAGAGTGATTTTTAAGTATCAGTAAGAATTATTCAAGAAAATAGAGATAACAGAGATAATATATTCCAATTAGAGGAGAAGCAACACTGTCTCCACGCTCCCACCACTCCACACAAGGTAAAATCATGAATTGGCTGTACGAAAGAGAAGAAAGCTAAGAGCTAGATGTCCAATTGTGTATACCCAGAATAGCTGAACGTGAATGCTTCAGTTGACCTTAATCCTTATCTACAACACTGATTTTGTAGTTGCAAAGAGAAAGGAGAGGTCAGACTACCTTTCAAGTTATATGTGCTTCCAAGCTGATCAAATAAGGCTATTCTGCAGCATGCATAATTTTAAAAATTCTAGCTCTATTCTACACTTTCTCCTCCATTTTGGAATCCAGCACAGCCATTCTTAGATTTCTACCTACAAACGGAAGCCCAAATGCCAGTCTTTGGTGGGAATCTGTACATGCAGATGTGGGGCCTCAGAATACTTCCAAAAAATCCACTAGCTTGATAAACTAAAAAGCAAAGAAGTCATTAATTTTTCTTTCTTTTTTTACAAAGGTTTCTGTTCTCTTTTGTTTATGAGTTTTAAAGTAAAATCTCAATTCTACTTACTATTTGGTGGCCCTGTTGCCTGGTATGGCGGATAGGATGCCGAAATAGGACGAGAGAAGACTGGAGGTTCATCTCCAAATACCACAATCATGACCTGAATAAGCCCCAACAAGTCTGACTGTGGCTAAAAAATGAAAAAAAATTCAAGTCAGCTACAGAGTTGCTTTTCAGTAAAAAGAAAAAGGTTAGCCATTTCTCATCGGTTTTCAACTCAGCTTGATAATTTTCTTTGTAGGACCCCAATCATGAAAATTTCATTTAATTAATTTATTTTAATAGAGTTAGGTGGTTTTAAACATGATGTGCAGCAAGGTTCTTGCTTCAAGCATATAAAAATAGCACTAGTTAAAGCAGCATATTGCAAAATTCATATAGTTTTGTTCTTCATTTGACTCCACAGAACAAAAATTTTATTGCCACTGTACAATTTAAGTACACTGGTACAAATTGAGGGATGAATATGAGCAACAGTCACAATATTATTTAAGGCCATTAAAAGACATCAATGATATCTTGGAAATATGTGTTCTTAAAATTAATTTTTATTAAAGATATTATGAACTCTGAAATTACAAGTAGATTCTAGCCAAATGAGGTGGTTCACACCTGTAATCCCAGCACTTTGGGAGGCCAAGGTGGGTGGACTGCTTGAAGCCAGGAGTTTGAGACCAGCTGGGCCAACATGGCAAAATTCCATCTCTACTAAAAACACAAAAATTAGCCAGGTGTGGTGATGTGCGTCTATGGTCCCAGTTACTCAGAAGGCTGAGGCAAGAGAATTGCTTAAACCCCAGAGGCAGAGGTTGCAGTGAGCTGAGATTGCACCACTGCACTCCATCCTAGGCGATGGAGCAAGACTCTGTCTCAAAACAAAACAAAATAAAATTATACGTAGATTCTAGCTTAGAAATTGCTAGATTGTAGTACAAAAGGGGTGAATTGTTAAAGGATCTTTCCTTCCAACAACGACAAAGCGATTCCTATTTTTTCATAAGAGTTACTAAGATTTTCTCTCAAATACCTATTGAGCACTGGCCAGGGGTGGTGGCTTACACCTGTAATCCCAGCACTTTGGGAGGCCGAGGCAGGAGGATCAAATAAGGCTATTTTGCAGCATGCATAATTTAAAAAATTCTAGGTCTATTCCAGCACTTTCCCCTCCATTTTGTAATCCAGCTTGAGCTCAGGAGTTTGAGACCAGCCTGGTCTCTACAAAAAAATAAAAAACTGTACATAGTGGCATGAGCCTGTGGTCACAACTACTCAGGAGGCTGCAGTGGGAGGATCACCTGAGCCAGGAAGGTTGAGGCTGCAGTATGATTGCGCCACTGCACTCCAGCCTGGGTTAGAGACCCCGTTTCAAAAAAACAAAAACAAAACCCAACAATAACAACAACAACAAAAAATAACAAAAGAAATATCTACCAACCATTAATTAAGCTGTGCTAGACAAAGTTGTTCAAAATGGCATATTTGATTATTCTTCTTTTACTCCTTAATCTATTTTGTGTGTATCTCGTCTCACGTACTTCATTCATAAGTTCACTGAGTTCTGAAGAATTACTCAATCACCTTGATAGGCTAACCATCTTCATAGAAACTATTTTTTACACCCCCCCTCCCCCCAGACAAGGTCTTGCCATGTTGCCCAGCTTAGACTTGAACTCAACAATCTTCCTGCCTCAGTTTCCCAAGTAGTCGGGATTACAGGATTAGGATTGGCACTTCTTTTAATACTCCTGACAGAAGAGTTCAGTGGCAGTTTTCACCTTTTCCAAAGAACCAAACTCACCTCATTTGTTCAATTTTGACCTAACTCATGGAAGATGACAATGAATAACATTTCTCAAAGCTTTCTGTGAAAACTTGCTGATCTCTACTGTTCCAATATTTTTCTTGTGTTTGCCTGTAAATTTATACACTGAGACTCGGGGTGTTATAAGCACAGTATCTGTGCAGCATTCACAGATACTGTGGCTGGTGTGTGTGGGGATGGCCACTGAGACCACACGCTTTCTCAATTTTTCGGCCCAACAAAATTCCTTAACTAAATCACAGCCTCATGTAAGCCTCATGCATGTAGGTGAAATATAATTCACATCCCATAAACTTTCTCCTTTTAAAGTACACATTTCAGTGGCTTTTATTATTTCACAAAGCTATGCAACCATTACCACCATCTAATTCCAGAATATTTTCATCATCCCAAAAAGAAACCCTGTACTCATTAGTAGTCACTTCCCATTTCCCTTTTCCCACAGCCCTTTAGCAACGACTAATCTACTTTCTGTCTCTATGGATTTGCTTTCCTGAATGCTTCATATAAATGAAATCATACAATACATGGCCTTTTGTGCTTGGCCTTTCACTTGGCATAATGTTTTCAGAATTCATTAATGTTGTAGTATGAATCAATTCTTCATTCATACATCTTACAGTTTTGTCAAGGTAAGTTTTAATTATCATACCATTCCTTTTACACTAAATTCTTTGAAGAAAAAAATTAATATCTATGTTAATATCTACTTCCAGGCCTAATATAAAGCAACAGGTTAAGAATTTAAACTGAGGCTAGGCACAATGGCTCACACCTGTAATCCCAGCACTTTGGGAGGCTGAGGCGGATGGATCACCTGAAGTCAAGAAGAGCTCGAGACCAGACTGGCCAACGTGGCAAAACCCCATCTCTACTAAAAATACAAAAATTAGCCAGGTGTGGTGGTGGGCGCCTGTAATCCCAGCTACTCAGGAGGCTGAGGCAGTCTCTATTCTACTGAGTCCAATCTGCTATTAAACCCATCTACTGAGTTCTTAATCTCTATTATTCTATTTTTCAGTTCTAAGATTTCCACTTAGTTTCTTTTTAATAAAATTTACCATCTTGTCCTCTATTTTCTTGAACACACTGATCACATTTTTAAGTCTGTGTCTGATAACTAAGTTACCTGTGTGTTTGTGGGGGTGGAGTGGAGGGATGTCCTGTTTCTATTGTCTTTTTTTCCTCTTGGTTCTCTTTCTTGGTGTACTTGATAAATATAAATTGTATCCTAGACATTGTGAAAAATTATAGAGGGTCTATATATTATCTTCTTCCAGCAAGAGTTCACCCTATCCCGTGGCAGGCAGGCAGTCAGGATCAGGGACTGAGCTGACTCAAGGACAGATTTTTTTTTTTTTTTTTTGAGACAGAGTCTCACTCACTCTGCCACTCAGGCTGGAGTGCAGTGGTGCGATCTCGGCTCACTGCAACCTCCGCCTCCCAGGTTCAAGCGATTCTCCTGCCTCAGCCTCCGGAGTAGCTGGGATTACAGGCATGTGCCATCATGCCTGGCTAATTTTCATATTTTTAGTACAGATGGGATTTCACCACATTGGCCAGGCTTGTCTCAAACTTCTGGCCTCAAGTGATCCTCCCGCCTCAGCCTCCCAAAGTGCTGAGACTACAGGTGTGAGCCACCCCACCCAGCCTCAAGGACAGATTTTTATAGGCCCATTCTACCTCTAAGTTCTTCCTCCTAAGATGTGTTCCTCCAGTGGTGCCAACTAACAGCCTAGGATGTTTACTTGTTCCTCTTCTTGATAAGGTACTGAACTCCAATTGCCTCCTCGACTTAAGACTGCTGAAAACTTGGCTGATTTTCAGAGGCGTTCTGCTTAGTTTTTTTTTTAGCACCCTATCTTTGAAGCTCAGGAATTCAACATATCTCTTAAGGTGGGAAATTCAGAGTATCTCATCGTTTCTTTTTTTTTTTTTGGAGACAGATCTTGCTCTGTTGTCCAGGCTGGAGGACAGTGATGCAATCATGGCTCACTGCAGCCTCGAATTCCCAGGCTCAAGTG
The DNA here is from genome assembly GCF_028878055.3 of Symphalangus syndactylus. Taxonomy (NCBI): domain Eukaryota; kingdom Metazoa; phylum Chordata; class Mammalia; order Primates; family Hylobatidae; genus Symphalangus; species Symphalangus syndactylus. The sequence goes on along the minus strand of NC_072428.2, from coordinate 37,715,951 downwards.
ATCCTTTCACCTCAGCCTCCTGAGTAGCTGGGGTCACAGGCACACACCACCATGCCAAGGTTTTTTTAAAAATATTTCTTTATAGAGATGGGGTTCTCACTATGTTGCCCAGGCTGGTCTCAAACTCCTGAGCTCAAGCAATCCTCCTGCCTCAGCTTTCCAAAGTCCTGGGATCACAGCCATGAGCCACCATCCCCAGAGCTACTCACTTCTTTATGGCTTCCTTTTCTACCAAATCTTGGATCTAAAAGTCCTAGTTACTTTGGTAGACAGAAAAGCAACTTTTGTCTTTTCAGCCCTCTGAGACTGCTAGAGACTCTGCAGGTTTCTCTGCCTCTTAGCTAAGGCCCTCTGCCCAGATTCTCAGCCCTTCATCCTTCATCAAGAATCAGTAAGTAGGCCGGGCATGGTGGCTTAAGCCTGTAATCCCAGCACTTTAGGAGGCCGAGATGGGTGGATCACTTGAGGTCAGGAGTTCAAGAACAGCCTCACCAACATGGTGAAACCCCATCTCTACTAAAATACAAAACTTAGCTAGGCGTGGTGGCAGGCGCCTGTAATCCCAGCTATTCGGTAGGCTGTCTACCAAGCTGAACTGCTTGAACCTGGGAGGTGGAGGTTGCAGTGAGCTGAGATTGTGCCACTGCCCTCCAGCCTGGGCGACAGAGTAAAACTCTGTCTCCAAAAAAAAAAAAAAAAAAAGGAATCAGTAGGTATCCTGGGGGAAAAGTTATTGGCAGAACTGCCTCATCTCTTTGCTATTTCCTTCTCTACAGATTCTTGGCCATCCACGTCTTGATTGCCTAAACAGCTTTCCAAAGCCTTCCAACAGGTGTTGTTTGTATTTTCTCTTGCTTTTCTAGTTATTTTTTATAAGAACATTAATCTGTCACAGTTACACTATGAGACACATAAACAGACAGAAGTTCCCTACTATTATTCTTGACAGAAATGCTTTGAGTAATGAGATTTGAATTCCATAACTACCCCACCAGGATACGATTTTTTAAAATGCACTTCCTACTATGTGAATCCTGCCTATTTTAAAAGGTTCAACTAAAGCCAATAAAATATTGAATATAAGTATTCTGAAAATTACAAAGCTCTACAGAAACCCATTTCTTTTAGTGAGCCTTTTCTAATTTACCCTCAACTCAGTGATTAGTCCATTATCTGAACTTATCTATCCTACTTCGAATCCTCCTTGAGTGCTAAAAGAAAGCAGATGCTAGTGAGCAAAATATATAAAACATAACTAATTCACAGAACACTATTAATACTTACGTGTTTCCATTCATGTAGATAAGGAAGATATATCTTCCCATTTGCATCAACATGCTTTCCTGTTTTAATAGTCATTGAACTAGTAGGCTTAACAAAACAGATAGGGGGATTATATGGGTATGTGTCCAGCAGCCATAGGCATATTGGAATATTATATGTATTACCTGAAAAAGAAATAGAAACTTCAGTTACTCTATTTTTATTATTTTAAAATTGAAGAATGGTTAAAGGAACAGAGGTTTAGTTTAGATACAATTTATACATATATCCGCACCCCCCCATTCCTATTTTCCCCAGCAGAATTTATTTCCTGAGGGCAATAGCAAAGTCAGTAATCTTAGTCTTCCTTAAATAGCAAAGTCAGTAATCTCAGTAATCTCAGTCTTCCTTAAACTTATACTTGCTTTATACAATGCTGATGCTCAATTAACTGTTTTTTCCCTCTGTTTGTTATGAATGGTTGACTTATTAATAGTGGCTCAAATGTCACTTCCTCTGTGATCTTCCCATGTGGCCTTGTTCTCCTCTGTAATCTCATAGCACTTTTTCAATTTATAATTCTATAGCAGTTACAGAATAGTGTAAATATCTATCTGTTCCCTTTGTTTCCCCTATTAGTGGAGTTCTTCCAGAAGAGGTACATCTTTTATTCATCTTTTTAGCCACAGCTCCTATCCTTATTGCCTTATGAATAGCAGGTACTATGTGAAATCAATGGGTAAAGGACATAGGTCTTAGCTAGTTACAATGAATAATTAACAGAGCTGTCCAAAAACAAAATGGTCTTTCATGAAGCTAAATGCTTCCTCACCACTAAATATTTCAGCAGAGGGTGAAAGACAGGCTAACAGAGATCAATTATCTATCATTAGCATTATCACCAGCAGCACAACCATAAATAACAGCTACTTTTAACTGTCTGCTTATTATAGTCCAGGCTCTGTGCCACGTCCTTTACATTCATTATCTAATAAATGCTCACTTCCCCCAAGTTAGGTACTATTATCCAAATGTCAAAGATATCCATCTATAACATGTAACAAAACTGCTAAGATTATAGAGCAAGAACTCAAACATAACTCTGTCCTGACTTTGAAGCCTATATCTTAGCTTCCCATTGTCAGGAAAGTTTGAATGGTGTGGGAGGCTGAACTAGGAGGCAAGTAAGATCCCTTTCTAGTTCTTAAATTATTTGATTATGTGAAACAATAAACTCCTCTGGTGAACTTAGGCACTTATTTGTTCATATATCTTGGTAAGGAAGTTTTAAGAAAGCTGAAAATGTTAGGTGTTACTGCCAAATGAACTTCAATTTGAATAGAAGTTAAAATCTGTACCGGCATCAAAGCCCTGAGAAAGTAGGTTTAATTTACTTATAACTCTTTGGCAACATATTTATTATGTATTCAAAATGCATCTACGCTGGAAACCTAATAACCTAAGACATTTACCTCTATAAGGCACAGGGATTGTTCCAGTGAGGTTCATTAGTTCCCTGGAACTGCCATCGTTAAAAACTGAAACGAAAGAACAATGATTTAATCATGAGCATTTTTTAAGATACTCCCATAAGTTATTCTTTCAGAAAGACTGGTTAAAATTCATTTTTATCCTTGAAAGGAGCTGACCTGTCAATGTATCATCCATCCTGTCCAATAACTAACAATTCTTTGTTGATTCACTCAATGTCATTGATCAGTTTTTTGTTTTTTTTTTTTTTTTCAGACAGAGTCTCACCCCGTCGCCCAGAATGGAGTGCAATGGTGCGATTTCGGCTCACTGCAACCTCCGCCTCCTGGGTTCAAGAGATTCTCCTGACTCAGCATCCTGAGTAGTTGGGATTACAGGCACGTGCACCCACACCTGACTAATTTTTTGTATCTTTAGTAGACATGGGGCTTCACCATGTTGGCCAGGCTGGTCTCGAACTCCTAACCTCGTTATCCACCTGCCTCAGCCTCCCAAAGTGCTGGGATTACAGGTGTGAGTCACTTTTAAAACTGTTTAAAAATCACTAACGGCCAGGCGTGGTGGTTCGCACCTGTAATCCCAGCACTTTGGGAGGCCGAGGTGGGCGAATCACCTGAGGTCGGGAGTTTGAGACCAGCCTGACCAACATGCAGAAACCCCATCTCTACTAAAAATACAAAATTAGCCGGGTGTGGTGGCACATGCCTGTAATCCCAGCTACTCGGAAGGCTGAGGCAGGAGAATTGCTTGAACCCGGGAGACAGAGGTGGCAGTGAGCCCAGACTGTGCCATTGCACTCCAGTCTGGGCAACAAGAGCAAAACTCCACTGCAAAAAAAACAAACACAAAAAACACTATCAAACAATACCATACTAAATGTTAACCTACTGTCTTTCTATTTTAGAGATCTGCAGACATTTATCCCTAATCACTCATCGTTATTTATTATTGTTTTTTGGAGACAGGGTCTTCCTATGTTGTGCAGGCTATCCTCAAACTCTAGGCTCAAGCAATCCTCCCACCTCAGCCTTCTGTGTAGCTGGGGCTACAGGCATGCAGTACCACGCCCAGCTTTTTTTATTTTTTTTTATTTTTTTATTTTTTTTGAGAAATGGAGTCTAAGTTGTCCAGGTTGGACTTGAACTCCTGGACTCAAACGATCTCCTGGCCTCAGCCTCCTTAGCCAGTATTAAAATGAAAAAAAGAAAAGTTCATAGCCAAATATAAACAATTTCTTTTAATCTGTATTTCTCATACCATACACATTTTTCTATCTATAATTTATGTCTATAATTAATGTGGCACATAGTTTGTATTGGACAGCTATTATTTCTAACAATAATTTGGAATTAACACTATACACATAGGGGAAAGGTTGTAATGTGCAGTACAAAAACATAGAACTATAGCCATCTACTGTGTAATGTTTGGGTCAACAATGGACTGCATATAAGAACATTGGTCCCATAAGATTATAATACTGTATTTTTACTGTAACTTTTCTATGGTTAGATACATAAATACCATTGTGTTACAACTGCCTATGGTATGTAGTACAGTAACAGCTGGTATAGGTTGCAGCCTAGGAGCAACAGGCTATGCCATATAACCTAGGTGTGTAGTAGGATATACCATCTAGGTTTGTCTAAGTACACTCAATGATGAAATCGCCTAATAATGCATTTCTCAGACCGTATCTCTATCACTACAAAATGCATGACCGTACATTGTTGACCTTTGTTCTTTTACTTACTGTTGACGAATGTAAGCTACACTGCAATGTATTCTGATTTTGTGCATTTTAAAAAGGAAAACCACCTTATATAAATTTGGGGCTTTGTTTACTCTAAAAGTATTTGTTAACAATGATTTACACTTAGTCCAGCCATCTGAAACTATACAAGATTTTATAATGGAGTCTTTTTCAGTTTTGATAAATGTATTTATTCTTTTATATGCAGTAAAAACTATAAAATTCTAGCTCCAACCATTTTTCTCCCCACTGAAGCCATTTAAAAACCAACTTTAATTTTGGTAATGTGAGGCCTTTTGTAGTTCAAAATACCATTGTACATATAGTATGCGGACAGAAATAAGGTAGGCTGAGATGAGAAGGAATCGTGCCCTAGGTTTGGAAGAGGACTTTGGGTTCATGTCTTTATTGTTCAGGAAATGCAGAACTGATTGCCCCTCTGTTGCTTCCCACCTCTCTTCACCAGTTTCCTAATGTTTTCAAAGCCTTGGAAGCAAGTGAAATTTAGAAAGTCTCAGCTACAAAATTCAGTTCCTTGCCTTCAGAGCTAAGGGTCTCACAATGGACAAGAAGCAGCATGGGTTTTCCGTCGGCCCTGGCATATTAAGTATTTTCAAGGAGACAGGGTTGAAGAAATTATGTTAGGATTTGGTAGGGACAGAAAAGACTATTTTAAAAAAAGGAAAACTCCAAGCGTTGTCTTGCCTTACAACTTTATTTTGTCTCAACAGAAAGTAGAGACAAACTGTCATGCTTACCTACTCTACAGAATTAAAAACCACATTAAATAACATTTTCCTCATCTATAAAATGAAAGGGACAGTCCAGAGTATAGTTTTGCAAAATGTGTTCCTGAAAATATAAAGAGACACTATGGGGGCAGGGAGGTTCAGCAGTTAAATAACTTTAGGATGTATTATACAATATATTCTTGCTCATCTCGGTGATACACAATACATTAGCATATTAAAGGCTCTGATAAATCTTCATGCAATGAAACTCAATTTTGTTTAATCCATAAGTTGCTCAAGCTTAACTACAGAATTCTGCCTCTACCCCTGTTCCCAGCATAACTAAGGGTCTATAGACAACACTTTGGGAAATGGACTAAACTATCTTTAACATCCCCTCCTAGGTTTAAATTTGCATAGTTCTATGTTAGAGGTTTTTTTATTTTTTTTGAGACAGGGTCTTGCTCTGTTGCCCAGGCTGGAGTGCAGTGGCCAGATCTCGGCTCACTGCAACCTCTGCCTCCTGGACTCAAGCAATCCTTCCACCTGCCTCCTGGGTAGCTGGGACTACAGGAGCACCAGGCCAACTTTAAGTATTTTTTTGTTGAGACGAGGTTTCACCATATTGCCCAGGCTGGTCTCAACCTCCTGGGCTCAGTGGTCCACCCACCTCAGCCTCCCAAAGTGCTGGGATTACAGAAATGAGCCACCACATCCAGGTACAGTATTTTTTTTTAACATAAAAAACTAAAACTAAAGAAATATGAAATGTTTTTATTAGATCTTCTAATTTGCTACCCTCCAACAGTTTTATTAGGTGGTAGTGCAATCCTACAATTGAAAAATCCACAAACCTCAAAAGAAAATGGAAAAAATTACAATCATTAACAAAGAGAGTAAACTCAAAGTATAGAAATTGCTCTTTTTATTGCATAAACTCACCATATGAATCCAAAACAGGTTTGAGATCTTTGTATAGAGTAATAACATTGACAGTTTCACGTACAGTTAGGTCTCTGTATTTGTACTGAAAAGCAAAATCACATAAGAATTTAGTTTAAAACCAATGCATATATTTTACAGCTGGATAAATTTTCTTAAAATCTCTTCCACTAATTTTTAACATTAATGAACGCCTGAAAGAACCTAAAAAACCCACAAGACTATTATCACACTAAAATAATCACTATTTTCTTAACATCAGTAAATATCTATAGTCTTAAGTCATGTTTTTTATGTTTTCAGTTTCAATCAGGATCCAAATAAAGTCCACACATTGCATTGGTTAAAATGTCTCAAGTCCCTTTTAATTTATATTATTTAACTCACCATTTATAGCTTTTTAAAGATATAATTCACATACCATATAATTCACACATTTAAAGAGTATAGTTCAATGGTTTTTAGTACATTGAGTTGTGTAACCACCACCATAATCAACTTCAGAACATTTTCACCATCCCTAAAAAGAAATCCATACCCTTTAGCAATCACCCCCCATTCTACTTGCCCCCAGCCTTCATCCTAGACAACCACAAATTTACTTTGTGTCTACAGATTTGCTTATTCATACAATGTGATCTTTCATAACTAAATTATTTCACTTAGCATGTTTTCAAGATTATCCACGTTGCAGCATTTATCTGTATTTCACTCCTTTTATTTATTTTGGAGACAGGGTCTCCCTCTGTCGCCCAGGATGAAGTAGAGTGACACAATCACAGCTCACTGCAACCTCGAACTCCTGGGCTCAAATGATTCTCCTGCCTCAGCCTCCCAAGTACACAGAACTACAGGCATGTGCCATTATGCCCAGCTAATTTATTTTTATTTTTGTAAAGACAAGGTCTTGTTATGTTGCCCGGGCTGGTCTCCCACTCCTGGCTTCAAGCAATCCTCCTGCCTCAGGCTCCCAAAGTGTTGGGATTTACAGGCATGTATGGCCCACTTCTTACTGAACATTTTATTCACCTACTGTTCAGCTGAAAAATACTTAACTGATGGGCACATCTCTATTTTTGCTCCTTAGAATTTATTTCTTAAATGAATTTGTTCACTTGTCCTACAGAGGCTCTCACGGTTTGGAATGTGTTAATTGTATCCCTTTAGTATAGTTTCATAGATATATGTTTCTGTGAGTTAGTTGGATCTAGAGGTTATCTTCATGATTACAAAATTTCCGGCCAGGCGTGGTGGCTCACACTTGTAATCCTAGCATTTTGGGAGGCTGAGGCAGGTGGATCACGAGGTCAGGAGTTTGAGACCAGCCTGGCCAACACAGTGAAACCCCATCTCTACTAAAAATACAAAAATTATCTGGGCGTGGTAGTGCACGCCTATAATCCCAGCTACTTAGGAGGCTGAGGCAGGAGAATCGCTTGAACCCGGGAGGCAGAGGTTGCAGTGAGCTGAGATCGTGCCATTGCACTCCAGCCTGGGTGACAGAGCAAGACTCCGTTTGGGGAAAAAAAAAAAAAAAAAAAATCCTTTTATATTTTTTTCCTCTTCTCTGGTAAGATCACTTCATAGAGGATAATGTTTTTCATCATGGAGCACAATATATCTGAGTATCTCTGTGATATTAGCAACCACTGATGCTCAATGTGTAGAGACCTGGTCTCTTCAAATCCACTCCAATTAGGCTTTTACACTCAGCATTTCACTGAAATTGTTCATTAAGGTCACCAATAACTGCCACATGATATGTAATGACCAATTCTACCTTTGTCTTACTTCATCTGTCAGCAGTATTTGACCAAGTTGATTCAGCAATATTTGACCAAATTGATTCTTTTTTTTTTTTTTTTGGAGATAGGGTCTCACTCTGTCGCTCAGGCCAGTGCAGTGGTATGATCATGGCTCACTTCAGCCTCAACCTCCTGGGCTCAAGTGATACTCCCACCACAGCCTCCCAAGTAGGTGGGACTACAGGCATGCACCATCACACCTGGATAATTTTTAAATTTTTCACAGAGATGGGATCTCACTATGTTGCCCAAGCTGGTCTCAAACTCCTGGGTTCAGGTGATCCTCTCAACTCAGCCTTCCAAAGTGTTGGTATTACAGGTATGAACCACTGCACCTGGCCCTTTCCTTTTTTTTTTTTTTTTGAGACAGCGTCTGGCTCTGTCACCCAGGCTGGAGTGCAGTGGTGTGATCTCAGTTCACTGCAACCTCCACCTCCCGGGCTCAAGCAATCCTCCCACCTCAGCCTCCGAAGTAGCTAGGACTACAGCTATGTGCCACAATGTTTGGCTAATTTTTGTACATTTTTGATACAGCTGGATTTTACCATGTTGCCCAGGCTAGTCTTGAACTTCTAGACTCAAGCAATCTGTCCACCTCAGCCTCCCAAAGTGTTGGGATTACAGGCATGAGCCATCATGCCCAGCTCCCTTTCTCTTAAAACATGTTCTTCATTTGATTTCCAGGACATCAACTGTTCTCCTGCACTCTGTACCTGTGCCTTCTCAGTCTCTTTGCTAGTTCGTTCTCTTATCCTAACCAATTTTATTGAGCACAGGCTAAGTCCTTGTTCTTCTTCTCTATCTAAACTCATTCCTTTGATCTCCCTCATGGTTGAAAATTAATTTATATGTTGAAACCCTCAAATTAAAATTTTCCAATCTTAACCTCTTCTCTGAACTCCAGAAAACGTATATACAATTACCAATTTGACATTTCCCCTTGGATATCTAATGAATGTCAAATTGAACATGACCAAAACTGAACTCCTTATCTTCCCCTCAAATTTACTTCTCCAGTGTCTTCCATATGTGTATGCATATATATCCTTCCAGGTGCTCAGGCCAAAAACCTTGACGTTATCCTTGATGCCCTCTCTTTTCTTCACATCCACAGCAAATCTGTCAAAATATCCTGTTAGCTTTGCCTTCAAAATACATCCGGAATCTCCACAGCTACAGTCCTGGTCTAAGCCACCAGCACCTCTCACCTAGATTACTGCAACAGCCTCTTTATGGTGTCTCTGCCTCCATCATTAACCCCCTACAGTCTAGTCTCAACATAGCATCTAGAGTAATATTGCTAACAGCTGAAACACAGCAACGGCTTTTCATCATACTCCAAGTAAATGCCAAGGTCCTTATAATGGCCTGCAAGGCCCTCCAAACCTCCCATACCATTGATGCTGTCTAGACCCATACCACCACTTTCCTCCCTTGCTCACTCCAGTCTAGCCACTATACCCTCCTTTGTTGTTCCTCTATCATGCATGACAAACTTCTGTCTATGAGCCTTTGCATTTGTTTTTCCTTCTTTCTGAAATGTTCTTCTCCCAGATTGTTCCAGTTTTTTTTTTCTTGACAGGATCTTGCTCTGTCACCCAAACTGGAGTACAGTGGTGTGATCACAGCTCACTGCAACCTCAAACTCCTGGGCTCAAGTGATCCTCCCATCTCAGCCTCCCAACTAGCTGGGATTAGAGGTATGCACCACGCCTGGCTAACTTTTTTTATATTTTTAGTAGAGAAGAGACAAGGTCATGCTATGTCGCCCAGGCTGGTCTGGAACTCCTGGCCTCAATGTGATCCTCTAGCTTTGGCCTACCAAAATGTTTGGATTTCAGGTGTGAGCCCCATGTCAAGCACACAGTTTCTTTACCTCTCTCAGGTGAGCTCAAATAGATTTTTTCAGAAAGACCTCTCTTTACTATCAGATATAAAATGGTGACTCATCCCATTTCCACACCCTAGCACTCCCCATTTCTCTTTCCTGCTTTATTTTCTCTAAAGCACTTATCACTTTCCAACATACTTCTTGATGTATTTATTGAGTTATTTATTGCCTTCTATAAGAATTTAAATTCCAGAAGCATAGTTTGTTTGATTGTTCACTGTTGCATCCCTAGAACCTAAAACAGTGCAGGACATATCAATCTTTATTATTTTTATTTATTTGTTTTTGAGATGGATTCTCGCTCTGTCACCCAGGCTGGAGTGCACTGGCATGATCTCAGCTCACTGCAACCTCTGCCTCCCAGGTTCAGGCAATTCTCCTTCCTCAGCTTCCTGAGTAGCTGGGATTAAGGGCGTGCGCCACCATGTCTGGCTAATTTGTATTTTTAGTAGAGACGGGGTTTCACCATGTTGGCCAGTCTGGTCTCGAACTCCTGACCTCAAGTGATCCGCCCACCTCAGCCTCCCAAAGTGCTAAGATTACAGGCATGAGCCACTGCACCTGGCCAATTTTGTTATTGTTTAAAATGTTTTTTTATTTTTTACTTTTTGAGACAGATTCTCTCTCTGTCATAGCTCACTGTAACCTTGAACTCCTGGGCTTAAGTGATCCTCCTGCTTCTGCTTCTCAAGTAGCTAGGACTACAGGTGCATGCCAAGTCTGGCTGATTTTTAAATTTTTTGTAGAGACAGAGTCTAGCTATGTTGCCCAGGCTGATCTTGAACTCCTGGCCTCAAGTGATCCTCCTATCTCTATCTCCCAAAGTATTGGGATTACAGGCATCAGCCACCACACCAGGCCCATAGTTTTCTTCTACTCATTTAGCAGTGACTGTGCCTCTAGAAATGCTGTAGATAAACTATGTAAAAATATAAGTGGCTATATGTATGAAACATCTAAAGTGGAAAGTTGTTTCTGTAAAGCAAGAAGGACTAATCTGGTATAAATATATCTGTTAATTGCAAAAATAACAGAGAAAGGTGTTGAAAGTTATGTTGAAGTTGGGAGCCAAGATAATGCTCAAGGGAAAAAAAGATCTTTTATAATACACATATAAAACATAAGGCAGGTGGCCAGAGTACCATGATGGGTGTGGACAGCCTACAATCAGATAAAGAGAAAACAATGATGACCTTCACCCTAGCTATGTGTCCAGGGTCCTGGCTAACAATTCTTACATCAGACCACACCAGCTGAAAGGAAAACATTTGAAGCCCTTCTTTAGGAGGAAGGAGACCCACAATTGCTTCTATTACTTTACTTACTATTCTTACCTGTCTAAAATTCATAGGTTGGACAGTACTGATGCTGATGCTCAGAATCGTCATACTCACATACAGGAGTCTCAATTTTCCAGATATTGAGCCAAGGACCAAAAGGCAGGTAGGATGCCCTCTCCCACCTCTTCCCTACCTCTGTTTTTGTTTCTAAAGTAATCACAGGTTGGGTGGAGGGGGAGGCAGGTAGAGGTATAAAATATCTTCTGAACATGCCTTGTCTTTGTCTTTGATGGCAGGTTTCTCTAGGGAAGCTTAGGAAACTTAATTAGGATATAAAAAATAAGCTAATATTTGAATATTCTTGCTCTTTATATGAATATACATACATTAACGAATAAATCTTTTTTTTTTTTTTTTTTTGAGACAGAGTCTTGCTCAGCCACCCAGGCTGGAGTGCAGTGGCCGGATCTCGACTCACTGCAACCACCGTCTCCCAGGTTCAAGTGATTCTCCCATCTCAGCCTCCCAAGTAGCTGGGATTACAGGCACCCGCCATCATGCCCGGCTAATTTTTGTATTTTAGAAGAGACGGGGTATCACCATGTTGATCAGGATGGTCTTGAACTCCTGACCTCAGGTGATCCGCCCGCCTTGGCCTCTCAAAGTGCTAGGATTACAGGCATAAGCCACTGCGCCCAGCCCAAGGACTAAATCTTAATGACTACGCTATCAATTTAAAGATCAAAAATGTCATGGAGGCCACACGTGGTGGCTCACACCTGTATTCCCAGCACTTTGGGAAGTCAAAGTGGGTGGATCACTGAGGTCTGGAGTTCAAGACCAGCCTGGCCAACATGGTGAAACCACGTCTCTACTAAAAATACAACAATCAGCTGTGTGAAGTGGTGGGCGCCTGTAATCCCAGCTACTTGGGAGGCTAAGGCAGGAGAATCGCTTTTACCTGGGAGGCGGAGATTGCAGTGAGCCAGCATCGCACCACTGCACTCCAGCCTGGGAGACAGAGCAAGACTCTCAAAAAAAAAAAAAAAAAAAAAAAAAAAAGTCATGGAACAGATACTCTTCAGTTACATACTATGTAAAACAATATACCATTTTTTCAAAAACTGATATATAAAAGTTACAATATGGATCTTTACCTGGGTCACAATCTTCTATGGCTTCCCATATGTCCTCTATAACTAAGGATAACTAGTTTATCAAAACAAAACCAAGAAGCCTAAAATATATGATTACACAACCAAGATATGCTTTATTTTGAAAACTGTCATTTTCTCCTTAGAGGTTATTTGGTCTTCAATCAAGGACTATGGGGGCGATTTAACTGGAAAAAGTCTGTTTTTAAAAAAGTTTTACACATAATAGTGTGTGTCATTAAAAATTGAAACCGCTTAAACCGCTGATTGCTACCATTCTTGCTTTGACAAAACTATCCGAAGCTAACACGTTGAACTGGTCAAGACTCAACTCTCAATCATTTTACATAGTTTTGGAAAATTACAACAAAACATAACAAAAGCCATTCCACTCGTGCCACGTTTGAAGTAATTATATAAATAAATCATGGCTTTAAAATACAAAATGCTTAACTGCTTTTTTAAAAATTGAAAAAAAAAAACACTAGTCTTGAGCCGTGAAGATCATAAATTAAGCTCAAAGCAAATAAATACGCGTTGTAAGAAGCATACACTTAACAGTAGTTACTCTTAGCAAATCCCTGAAATGGTAATGGTATGTATTTCACCTGGGGCAGTAAGGGACCGGTATTTTCGCTTCTTTTCTGGAGAATACAAAACTGAAAAGGCCACAATCTCTGCGGGTCGGCAAAAGAAAGGCTAAGACTAGAGGATCCCTAGATTGGGACAGGAGTAGAGGACTGCCTCAGATCTACAACAAAGTATGATCCCTTGTTTGCATTTATAAAAACAAACGAAAAACTACACTGCCCCACAGACAGCTCCAAACTCTGTGGAAGAGAGGAGGGCGGGTGGGCGGCAGGTGTCAGGTAGCCTCCGCTTCACGCCTTTGTTGACTGTCGCCGCCCCCCACCCTCCCAGCTCCCGTACGGGGATTCCCGCACCAGGCGACAGGCGCCTCGGGGCGGGGGTCTGAGAAGGTGGCTAAGGACTGCACCGGGGCTTCCGGCCCGTCTGGGAAGCTTGCTTGGCTGGGCTGGGACGGACTCGGCAGGGCGCGGAAGGGAGAGGTGGGCGCGCGCTGGGAGGCGAGCGCGTCGCAGCCTCACCTTGGACACCATTTTCTTGAGCTGGCTCTCCGACACCGCCATGACGGCCGCCTCGCGACTCCCTTCCCCGCAGGCAGAAGGTCAGCCGCTGCTGGGCTGCCCCAGACCGTCCCACACAATCGCACACCCCCGACCCGGCCTCAAACAACAGGAAGTCGGCACCAAGACACCACGTCCGCTTCCATACGTCACTTCCGGACCGCCGTCCTGCGGGCTTGGATGGACACCGTGTGGGATTGAGAGAAGCCTGGCGGGGTGGGTTCCAACCAACCCGCCCCTCGTGTGCCGGATTCAGCAGGACGAATCGGGTCCCAAAGATGTGGGCAAGACTGTTCCGAGGATCGAAACTCTGGTTCAGGTTAAGATTAGCAGGTATTTCACAGAGTCGACTTAAGGAAGCTAGTGCCGGAGAGGGAAGAAGTACGAAGGGCTTGCCAGTGAGCCTTAATGACTGATTCATCAAGTGGGAGGGCACTGCACTGGCGGTCAGAGAACTGTTCTGTCACTGACTTGTCCTTGTGATAATGGTAGGCTAGTGCATTTCTAGCTCAGGCATAAGTTTCTCCCGACTCTAAAGTGATACACTTGCATTAGATGATGCCCAGTGTTCCTCTAATTAATGATTTTTTTTTAAGCTTTAAAGACCTTCATACTATACGTTGGCAAGGGTAAAGTGTAGAGCCTTTGTTTCACAAGAAGCCAAATAGTAATTTCTTCTCCAGGAAACCATTCCCTAAGTCAGAATTTCTCCTCTGTACCCAGACATAAATGGTAATATAGGCCGTATTTTACCTGGTGCTGTATTTGTGTACCTGTCCGCTGTCAAAATCCAAGCCCTTGAAGGCAGGCTTCCTTCAGATCTTCATTGCCTTGCACAACGCAAGGGTAGGTACTTCCATCTTAATTGAATTTTTACTTCCCATAAAAATTCTTCACGGTGACTTCATCATTACACATCACCGTCAGTTTTGTAAGCACAGTGTCATTCAAGGTATTGTAAAATTTTGAGTTTGATGTGTGATAGTTTCAATTATTTTAGTACAGCCCTAATGAGAACAAGGCCGTAGTATTGATTCCCTTCAAAGTTGGCGTCTAAGTGAAGGTCACATTCACAAGGAGGGCCTAACTGAAACCATGTAGAAGCATCATTATAAACTGTTGCTAGCACGCACAAATAAAGGCTATTAATAGGTATTGTTTTTCTTTTTCCTTTTTTTTTTGAGACACTCTCACTCCATCGCCCAGACTGGAATGCAGTAGCACCATCTCGGCTCACTGCAACCTCCGCTTCTGTTTTTCAACTCCTTAGTTAAGCATACAGCTCCAGTCAAACCAAACTAGAGGTCAGTCTGTCCTTCCATTTTACTTGCTGTTTTATGTCTTTTGAAAGCAAGAAGGTTTTCAAACTGTTCTTAAAGCCATGGCTTAACCAGGAGTCCCTTTAATTAGAGCAATTGTACCTTTGTGAGTTGGAGGAATGCCAGGTAATATATATTATTTATATATTTTATAAATAAATACAAAATTTATAAATATTAAATTTTACATATATATATATATATTTTTTTTTTTTGAGACGGAGTTTTGCTCTTGCTGCCCAGGCTGGAGTGCAATATTGTGATCTTGGCTCACTGCAACCTCTGCCTCCCGGGTTCAAGCGATTCTCCTGCCTCAGCCTCCCGAGTAGCTGGGATTACAGGTGCCCACCACCACACCCAGCTAATTTTTTGTATTTTTAGTAGAGACAGGATTTCACTATGTTGGCCAGGCTGGTCTCAAACTCTTGACCGCAGGTGATCCACCCGCCTCAGCCTGCCAAAATGTTGGGATTACAGGCGTGAGCCACTGCGCCCAGCCCATTTATATATTTTTTGAGACACAGCCTTGTTCTGTTGCCCAGGTCATGGTGCAGTGGTGTGAACATGGCCCACTGCAGCCTCGACCTCCCTGGCTCAAGTGATCCTCCTGCCTCAGCCTCCCGTGTATATTGGGACCACATGCGTGTGCCACCATGCCCAACTAACTTTTAGTTTTTTTGTAAAGATGAGGTCTCACTTTGTTGCCCAGGCTGGCCTCAGAACTCCTGGGCTCAGGTGATCCTCCCATCTTAGCCTCCCAAAGTGCTGGGATTACAGGTGTGAGTCACTGTGCCCAGCAATATATTGTTTAAAAAGCTTTCTTGCTGCATGTTTACTATCAGTCTTTTGCAATCTTTCAGGGTCAACACTATACCATAATATAAAGTGTTAACTTCTTATCTATTTCATTGGAACCATGGAGGATTGATTGTGTGTGGGGAAAATGTCTTTGTGGTTTTAGAAATATGCACAATCAGTTAATTTTTTGATGTGAAGGTAATAGTAGTTGAAATGCTTTTGAAAGTTGCTTGCCATTTCAACACTAAAGATGAGTTTTTTCCACTTATTAGGCATTTTGATTTCTATCCTCACATATATTAGTGGAGAATTTTAAATCCTCCGATTATCACAGATGAAAACACAAATAAACTGATGGTGCACCTGCAGTCCCAGCTACTCCATTGGCTGAGGCAGGAGGATTACTTGAGCCCAAGAGTTTGAGTCCAGCCTGGGCAATATAGTGAGAACCTGGCTCAAAAACAAAAAGATTTAAAAAGTTTTCTTGCTAAAAATAATTTTTAAAAGTTTGAAAACAATTGATAAAATCTAGTCTCTTCATTTTACACAAAATAACTAAATATCCTGGGTGCTGTGTGAATTATATGAAAAAAACTCCTTAATCTGAATGTTTCACTTAATAAATGAAGCATCTCCTGGTGATTTTAAAATCAGTTTATTTTACTCATTATTCTTAGTATTTAAGGAAAACAATGTAAAATGGGAAAAATGTATCTTCTGCTACATCAAAAAAGCATTTTAATCCAAACCCCACTAAAAATTGTGACAAGCTCTGCATGATTTCGTAAAAATGAAAACATGAAAGTTAACAAGCATTGAGAATGTCAAATTATCAAAATCATAGGGAGGTGGTGGTGGTGATATTGCTTCTTGACTTACACTGGGATTTACAACATGATTACTAATACACTTAACACTCAAGGAAATATCTGATCCAGAGAATTACTTCTACATTGTGGCCTTCCAGAGGGCAAAGACTATTATTCATCTTCGAATAGTCAAATTCTAACACAGTATTTGGAGTAACAGTAGGTGTTAAATAAACATTTGTTGTATTGACATGTTCCTTTTATAATTAATGTAATGATTTCTTGGTAATTTATTATACAATATTTTCTGGTTAGATTATTGTTCAAAAGCATATTACATATTATCTAACTTTAATTAGATATCAAATATTAGAAAAGGCTAGTTTTAAAAACACAAGAAATAGTTCTTTCAGTTTTACTTTCCTATTTCATAAAAAAGGATATTGAATACATAAGAATACATTGTTAGAGTAACATGAACTAATTCACGTGCATATTGAAATTACATAGAACTAAATGCTTTTCTCTTCAAATGTCCAAGGTTTTTATTCAGTTAACTCTGGTTGGAATCTTTCCAAGCATATTAAATACTTTTCTGCTTTCCTAACATGGGTTACTGAATATAATTTCACCTTTTCTTTATGACTAAAGTTCATCATTATAAGCATTCCTTATTACACTAAAACAGCATTAGTTTGCCTATTTCCTCTTTACCTAGGATGTGTCTGCCCTTATAAACCCTCCTAACTCCATCTGGATTAACCTATTATATGCTTGCTTTATTTTTATTTTTATTTTTTTAGAGACAGGGTCTCACTCTGTTGCCTAGGCTGGAGTGCAGTAGCATGATCATAGCTCACTGTAATCTTGAACTTCTGGACTCAAGCGATCCTCCTGCCTCAGCCTCCTGAGTAGCTGGAACTACAGGTGCACATCACCACACCTGGCTAATTTCTAAACTTTTTTTTTTTTTTTTTTGAGACAGAGTCTCGCTCTGTCGCCCAGGCTGGAGTGCGATCTGTGCTCACTGCAAGCTCCACCTCCCGGGTTCACGCCATTCTCTTGCCTCAGCCTTCTGAGTAACTGGGACTACAGGCACCTGCCAC